>NW_028288586.1:7086666-7417500 GCF_059628265.1 Tinamus guttatus
AAAAGCGAAGGTGGTTTTCTACCCTGCCTGTTGCATCAGGTAATTTCCCAAATGTATGTATGTTGTGTGTGGGCCACCCCAGTTGCATCTGGCTGTGTGCCCGCATGATTGCACGTTGTGCCCAACCCCACTCAGAGCAGGTCACCTCTGCCCTGACACTTCCCTAACATCTGCTCATTCTAGCTCTTCTGTCACCCTAGAAAACGGCCCACAGGAGTGGCCACACACTAGCCAACAGTCAACAAGTGTTTCAGACAGGACTTGGTGAAAATAGAAAGATAAGCTTTGCTTGGAAATGTATCTGATTTTAGCAACTTGTATTATTTTTAGCTGAATTGGAAAGAAAATTGTTAAAAGAACTTTAGGGCTGGATTGAAAATGAATATCTGAAAAATAGTTTCTCAATAAGAACAAAGAAGCTTATTAGAGTGGTGAGTCAAACTACTGAAAGATGAAAAGATTTCTTTTTATAACAGTAACAATAATTCCACTACCATAACTATCTTTCAATACATGATTGAAGGTAATACTCCAACAGACAAATGAATGCCTCATTAAAGCTCATAATAATCATGCATAAATTGGGAGAGAAAATCAGAAAGTTGAATTTCATCACATCATCCATGCAAACAGAAAATTCTTCAAATCAGTCTACTGGCTTTCCACAGAAGGCAACAGGCAGCTTCCAACTTTTTACCTTTGCATATTTTTATCTTTTTTAACTTAAGGCAAGTAATATTCTAACATAAACAGGAAAGTAGGGACAGTTATTGCCCACAAAGACCTGTCAGGCACCAAGTCCCACCAACTCAGTGTGAGTTCTTGTGTTCTGCCCTCTGGTAGGCTGTTCCAGGATAAAGGATGTAAAGACATCACATTAAGTAACTAAGAGAAATGAAATAACATGCCCTATTAATGGTGTGCTGCTGACAGTCTCCAGGCATTTAGGTTGTCTAACACGGAAGTAGATGAGATATTGAGAAAACTTTATACTAAAAGGTCCTCCAAAGACCTGGAAGCAGGAAAAAAAAACAAGTCTGAAATCATTACTGAAAAAAAAATGGAGAGAAACAATAGAAAAAGGGAAAATGAGAGAAATGGTAATATTAGCCTCAAAAGAATTGTCCTGAAGTAAAACTGACCATCTATGAAAAAGCAGATCTACCAGCATAAATATTACACGACTTCTTTTTCCCTGATAAAGTATTCCATAGCCTTTATTAAGAAACAAATCTAGGAAAGCTGGCAGAAGGAAGGAGGAAAAATATGCAATGATTCTTTTCTGTTGAAAGTAACACGTCATTGACAGAGCAATGAAATAATCAGGTATCTTTGCAGTTATGGTGTTGTGCCATCTGCTGCGTCTCCTTCCTGAAAAGCAACAAAATTGGCTGTAACACCCACCCGATGCGGAAAATGAAAAAAACATCCAGGAAGAGTTTTCCTTTCTCTAGCCCACATATTCTCTGAAACTTGAAAACCACATAAGTCTCTAGGAAAGGTAACAGGAGCGGGGAATTTGGAAATAAATGAGTAATGATTTTTGGATAAAAGTTAAAGACTTGTTGTTTCAAATTCCTCCTGTTTGTTTTTCATTTTTATTTGTGGATTGGTGAAGACCGGCTCTGATATAGTGCATCTCCATAGCTTTGGATGACCAGACTGCTACGAACGATTCACTGGAGCCTCCCCACGCTGTGCTCCCCATATCTGGCTCAAGGCCTTGCCTTGGTCCTGGCCTGAGCTACACTGCCGCATGCCTGTGCCCGCTCTACCTCCCTGATCCCAGGCCCAACCAGCTGCTTCTGCTTCCAGCTTGACCTCAGACCTGCGTCATCCCGATGGACTGGTTGACAACTGGACTCTCAGCTCAATCTGGTTAATGTCACCAGACCAGTCCCACTCATCTTTCTGGGCTATGGTGGGAGTGCAACTCTGTTGGTGTGGTCCTGCCATACCCACCTCGCTGTCACCCTTCGCTCCCTCTAATCATCCCATACGGAGCAATCTGTGCTCACTGCTCCCCGACAAAGCAGTTCACCTGCTGTATGCAACCACATTAGGCACCAAAAGCCTTGCTTTGGGCTAAGATTTATTTATTTATTTATTTATTCAACTTTTCTGAATATTTACTGAGATTATGAATGTAGTCTTAAGACTGAATGCTCAACTATCCCAGATTCAGATGAATCTAAAAATTCCAGAAGAAAATAGGCTCAAAGAGATCCGTGGAGATCATTTAATCCAACCTTCTACTCAAAGAGCCTAACTTCATGGTTAGTGTTCAGTGCACTGCTCAGTTGGATTTTAATGTCTCTAAGGAAGTAGATTCTAGTGTCTCTGGGTAACTGTTGAGTGCTTAACTACCCTCCTGGTCACTTTTTTTCTCCTTACACGCAGCCAGAACTCTCTCACTGCAGACAGTGACTAATCGTCTTTTGTCCTTTCTCTGCACACCTCTCAGAAAAGTCTGGTTCCACCTTCTCTACAACCCCATTTCCCAACCGCTCCTATTTTACAATATCATAAACTGACTCATGTTAACTTAAGTGTCAGTGTGAGTCAGCTGCAGCTATGCTACTTTTCTGCTGATCTCAGAGTAGAATACTATAACATCTTCTGTACCAGTAGGTTCCCTGCACATCATAGGCATTTCAGCAGAATCTTTTAGCAGAACCTAAGACATTGTTATAAATGTAACTCCCAATAAAAGAAGATAACTTTCCACCAGACTTCAAACCTTATCCTCCAAATCATTTTTAAGTTTGATGGCACTAGGACAGCTACGAAATACAGATGTTTGTACTGTGGACACAAAACTACCTCTAACATTTCTTCTCCTCTGACTCAGCAGAAATAGCGGCTTTGTAAATTACTGTATAAGCACAACACATAAAAGTTCCTTCGGCTGTCAGTGAAGTGGAGACCATTGAAGTTTCAGTCATTATTTGCACCATTTTCCATATGTTATGTCCTTATTTCTTTCCTTTGTTGGGAAAGTCACTCTTCCAAGACTTTCTACTGTGTTCCACAGTTTCCATATGATTCCACAGTTCTCAAAGGTTTGCAATAGATTTTAGTTTCCAAACAGCCCCTAAAAAAATTAAAGCCCCTGGAAACATAATGCATTTTCAAATATACTGGAATATGTTTCAGCCAGGGCCTAAAATAACATGTGTAAATAAGAGATAACATAGGTACTAATACAACTACTAATCAGATGAAACAATAGAGGAGTCTAATATTTTAGTCAGCATTCATACCTGTGAAAACATATTGAAATAGGTTTTCCTGCAATATTATACCATTTTTTAAAATATTACCCACAAGCTACACCACATTTCAGGCATTATTCAGCCACAACTGAGTAGACTCAGTTGTAGCTTCAGAATCAGGCAGCAAGGCCCCTGTGAAGTCAGCAGTCACTGTCATCTTGTCCCTCTGGTTTAATGTGATCTGGTTGAATAAAATGACAGGAAAGCTTCTCCCTGCATTGCAGACTCAAACCTCTACCCACTAACATGAGACACCTGTAAGGCTGCCTCCCGAGCAAGTGAAAGGGCATAGGCAAGGAGGCAAATCTCAGAACTTTAATAGAATGAAAATACATGGAAGGAAAAGCCATGCCATTCTATGTCAAAATGTCTCATCAGTGAGTCAAACTCTTCTTCTGAACAATGTTTCTTGCTGTTATCAAATAATGATGTAAATGATGTAATGATGGTGTAAAACTCTCATAATTCAGTGCTGAATTATATATATACTGTGACCTAAAATCATCACAGTATACTTCTATAAGAACTAGGGAGGTGGAATTGTAGTAAGCAGAGAATTAGGACAACAGCGATAAAGGACATAAAGTCCTCTGTAAAATGTGATTGAACGGTTTGGAACCATACCTTAAAAGCGTTTAAGTTCACAAATAAACTAGACTAGGAAGTTGTTTTGTTCTCCTTGCCATGTGACACTTGAAATAAGGAGCCATTAAATGAAGCAGAGAAGCAGCAGACCATAAACTGATCGTAGGAATCTTTTTTTTTTCAGAGACAGTGTGACGGATATGCTCCATCCCCAGCTCATCCTGACTTCTCACACATTGTCCTGTGCAGATGTTAACTACCACATTATCTGATCCTGGTGGTTGCCTCCCTGATTTCTTCCCCCACCCAGGCATTAACTGTCAATAATGGTCCTGATGGACCTATCCTGATGGGGGGATAAGGCTAACTGTGACTACACCAGCCAACAGTCATTTCTGAATTGAAAGCATGACTATCAGTCAATCATCTTATCCTATAAATACGGAGACAGCCCAAGAGCCCATTGAGCTCTCCTTGCACGGCAGCGGGCTGCACGCTGGGATCTCCCCTTGAGCAGGGATGCCTCTCAAGGATACTCCTCGAGGTTAAGAGATCCTTCCCACTACAGATTCGTGGTAAGTGACTATAGCGCACCTTTTTCTTTTTGAATTTGTAAACTTTACTTTGTAACTGTGCACAAACCCCTTAGTCATAAACCATTGAGCAGGTCTGGGACTAGGACTGGATCCAGGTGCACCCAGACTCATCTCAGAAGGAATTTGGAAAGCAAGGGGGTCCAATCTGAACCTCGTGACCCAACGGGAGGGTGTCCTTGATAATTCTGTGTGTATCTTGAACCTCCATGCAGTAACTAATAAGTGACCTTGCCATAGAATCTCGTGAAACCATTGTCATTACCAATAAAACCTATTCCTATTTCTTTCCCACGAGTGAAGTGCATTGTGTCACTCACCCCCACCACCACTCATTCCATGACAGACAGTTTGACATTTTTCAATTTGAAAGTAAAACCACAGCGAGCTTCCAAGAGCAAGCAGGATATTTACATGATTTGCAGTAATACATGAAGTTAAATGTCAAGTTTAGTGGAATCACAGCTTGTAAAAGGCTACAGGGAATGCTCTATCTGTGGGAAGGGGGCAATATCCTTTAATAACCCAAGTACTAAACAAGCAAACAGAATTTCAGGCGCATCCACTTTCTTTCATCAGATGTAGATGCAAAATCAGACCTGAGGCTTCTAAAACCTTTTGTTCCCCAAAGTTTGGCTGTTATTGTATTGGATGGTTAAATATAAGATATCTTAGTTTTCCTGGGAGTTATATTAGTCAACAACGAGAAAAGACAGGGAAGGAATATACAGCATCATGCACCAGGGACTGCTACTTTAAATAAAATTTAACATGGAACTACAGGAAAGGAATTTTCTACACCTTAATTTTGAGCTACTATATTAGAAAGGGGAAACTGGGTTAGATGAACCACGCACATGTCTGATCAGATGTGACAGTCCCTTTGTGCTAGGAATTCAGTGCAAGATCTCCCTGAAGACCTTGGCAACCTCCTTCCCACTCAGGGGAAGAACTCGTGGCTCATTTTCAAATATCTGCAGCACCAAGTTGGTAAATATGACATAAGCTTTCCTGACGTTGGAGATGTTAAATCTAACATTTTGTCTTATCCTAACTAGGACTTATTAAAAATTTGATAAGAGGAAATGTACGGTGCTATTCAGGTGTCCTTTCTCCACTACTTTGCGCAGCAGAAGCCCTGCTGTTTTGTGCTGTGGAAGCAGCTGAGTTTGGCAATTTATCTTATATAAGTTGCTGAGTAGACTTTATTGATCCTATACTTTCTATTCATGTCTGGATTCCCATCGGTGACCAAATATGGAGAAGTTTGCATAATCCATCTTCTAGGTATCTGCTGCTGCTGTATCACGCCATTGCGCCTGAAATGAAGTCAGAAGGCAATCCAAAAAGCCACCCCCCCCCTTTTTTTTTTAACCTTGCTAAGTTAAGGTTCTCATCTTTCCCTCTAATCAAGTTCAGAGACTTACCTCCAGGCAGTAAATCAGGTTAGTAGGGTGACAAACACAGAACAGAAGCCAAGAGGGTAGAAAAGCATTAACGACATCCTTCAAATTGTCGGTTTGAGGAAATCCAGGACAAGTGGAAGCTAAATGACAGGAAAGCCAATGAGTTGATATTCTGAAGGATTTTTGATATGTACTGTCCCTTTGAACAGGTGGTTACCACATCCATCCATAACACCAGGCCAGACTTTCTGAGCTTTCCCCTCTGGAAGAGGAGAATTCAACTGCAAAATGCTACCAGCCCTGGCCTGGGTGTGAGCTGCCTCCAGATTTGCCCTTGCTAGGGAAGAAGACAGCCAGTGCATGACTGGCCAGCTTTGTGTGGGCTACTGGGACCAGAAACAGTAAGTCCTCAGGTAGCTAGTCACTGTTTCTTATATTCAAAGCTGATCTGTCTCCTTTTTCCCTCTATTAGTTTCTTGTATATGGATATTCTGATCCGTAAGGATGGGTAGAGGAGACTGTATGAAGGAGGAGCATGGGAAGACTGCATTTCCACTATTCCAACCCTCACTAGCTAAAATGTCAATCCAAAATACTGTCAACCAAGGCTGGTGCAGATCCTACTAACTCCAACAGACCTATCTGCTTTACTGAATAGTTAAGAATAACAGGAGCTTTGTGTTTGGGTGCAAGCAACAAAAGGAAGTGGCTAAGACAAAAATGCAGGGATATGGAGAAGTGGACATCTCTCTTGTCCTAGGAGAGGAGATTATCAAAGCAAGACAATTCTCCTCCAATGCAGGAGCAAAAGCAAAGTCAAGGCACCATGCTGAATGATGTGAACTTCTTTTCAGTCACAGGCCAGTTGATGGTGAGTAAGTTAGAAACCCAGTTGCAGTCTAGACTCAGACCACCACAGTTTGTCTAAGAGGAAGAATCCACAGAGCCACAGAAATACATTCACATGCTCTGAAAGCCACTCATGGTCTTTCACACAGAAAAGAGTCTGCATGGAGTTTGGACTTCCTTCATGAAGAAAAAAAAGAAAAGAGAAGTTGTGGTAGCCATAATTTCTAGTGCCTAATTTTTTCTAGCTCTGTCAAAGGCTAAAAAGTAGCTTAAAACATGAACACTAAAAAGGCAGTAGATGCCTGGTGGGGGATCTGAAACCAAACTTTTGAACTCTAAAGCAGAAGCTAGCTACTTTTTATCTGCAGCTGATAAGGGATTCTTGTAACTTTTGATAAACCCTGTTCTAAGCCAAAGTGGCACATCCCGTTAATACAAAGACATGAGACAGAACCACCAATTAGGATGCTTCTGCATATAGACTACTTGGACTTGGAATCCTAGGAATCGATAAAAAGATAAAAAAAAGATGGGATAAAAAGATGGTGAGAGAAGTGTTTCCAAAAAGGAAGAAGTGGTCTCTGAAAGAAGATAACCCAGGAGAGGGAGGTGTGGATCTTGGCTGGAGGAAGTGGATATTCATGAGCTGCTCTCTCGGGAAACTAGCAAACACTTTTAAAATGCTATATTTTTTCTAATCAAATAGAAAATATTTTTTTTCCTGTACTGAGCAATTTTCTATAGTGCTCCAGCTAATACACAAGGGAATGCAGGAGAGGAGTGAAAACAACAAAAAAGTCAGTTTTAGAATGGCAAGGTCATCTCTTTGAAACTGTCTCCACTGCTGAATGAACCATCCTAGCTGACTGAAGCTAGTAAGCTTGCCTTCCTGATATCTCTGAAAACATCGCATTTGCTTTTAAACACAAGGCACTGAAGCGCAGTATTATTGAAACATCCTGTGCAACCTCTTTTTAAAAAGACAGAAAAAGTGGACTGTGTCTCCAAGACGCTAGACAAAGCTCCCAGGCTATAGAAGAGAAGTTGAAGGTGTCTTTGGGCCTCTCTGTGGCTGCCTGAACCTGCACACAGGTGGAGGTCCTGCAGGCAGCCCAACTTGTTCATGGGGGTGTATTGGAGATGGAAATTTCTGTGATCTGTAGAGTCATAAAAATCTCCTGTGAGAAGAAGAGGCCAGACCTTGGGAAAGAAGATGTTTGCCTGCCCAGGCTGAGCAAGAAGGAGCAGGGATGCAGCTGCTCAGCTCGGTTCACAGGCAGCCCCCCCAGAAACCTGCTGAAGCCGACCGCTCGGCTGGGCTTGCAGCCAACTTAATCGCAGATGTCCTCCAAACTAGCTTTGGAGGCCAAACACCCAGATATGAGGAAGAAGAGGAGGAAGGCAGGACCCTCAAACTGAGGGCTGGGACCCCGACTGGCATGTGCACCTGCGCACCCGGCGGGGAGAGTTGCACAACTAGAGGCGGCCTCCTGGGTCGTGCTGACCCTACGTGCCAGGATGCACCGGGCATAGAGAGGACAGTGCGGAGAGAGCGGGGGGCCGGGGAGGAGAAACTCCTCACTCTGAGGCCTACGTTGTCTCCACAGGAGCCGGTCAGCAACTCTCTCTCTCTGGTCTGCCAGCTCGAGAGGACGTTCGGGTCCAGATTGGCAGGTATCACCTCGTGAGTAGTTATGCATACTTTGCTTCTTTAATGTGCTTTCACCTGAATAAATGCTTGATGTAGTCACCTCGTTCTGGCTGATTATTGCCAAATCCCGAGCCCATTCGGAACAGGGGGTCACATCACACAGCATTGCCCTAATTTTGCATTGATCCATCTGCTGCTGCAAAACCCATGCCGGGGTGTTTCCATAGCCCCTGTTCATGGACAGGGATGCAGAAGTAGGTAGGGGTTGGCACTAGGCTCCAGCTTGCAGCGAGCCCGGCGTTAGTGCTGCCGTGTCACCAGAGGGTTTTCCCTGCATGTGCTGAACCCGGCAGCACCAGCAAGTGAGAAGGGGAGTGAGTTCACACCCTGCCAGCTAAGATGGGTTTACAAGGTCACCCTGCTCAAGCAGCTTTATTTGTGCATGTGCTGCATTTCAAAGCTTGTCTTGATGGGGTCCAGGTTCCTTTGGATGAGGTACAGACATGCATGCATAAATTCATCTAGAGCCTAGAATGTACTAAAACACCTATATCTTTGTTTTGACAAAAGTTAGGTGTTTATGTTAAGTACAATACTCTTGGAAAACCTTGCTTCCAGAGGCAGCTGGTTTTTAAGGCAGAGCTGTCTCCACTATGTCACCGCTCATATTCAGCTGGCCCCAGCCTTTGCTGAAACACCTACCTACCAGCTCCAGAAGGGATGCACCTGGAGAGCAGATGTCCCTCTATCGCTGTCACTTGCTGACAAGCACACTTGGAGCCTGCCATTTAGCTCAGCTCAGAAATGGAGCTTATACAGGCCGGTACTTGCAATGTATGTCATAACTTAGCGCTGGAGAACCTAAAAGAGTGAGATTTGCCTAAAAGAGTGAGATTTGGCTTCTGCACACTCCAGCGATTTGAACCAACATGTTTCCTTGCCAATAAGAGTGGCTAAGCTGCAGTGTGCGCAGGGCAGCCTCTCCCCTTTCACAAACCTGGGCCATCATCAGGCTGAGATCCAGAGAGAGTACAGGTAAGCCAGATGTTCACCCTCTAGATTCAGGGCTATCTGCTAACACTGCATGCAAACAGAGCCTTGCAAAATGTTTAAATTTTACAGTTTACTCTGCAGATCCCCTGGCTGAGTAGATATCAAATGGATATCCTGCCAGTATCCTACAAGAGAAGGATTTTGCAAAGGTGTAATACAGCACTTGTCACGGGCAGTATAGAACTGAATATTTTCCTATTACATATCATGCAATCTATTCCTTCTCATTTATGAAGTTAAATCTTCTGTCTCTAATGTTCATTTCCAACAATTCTCTCACTGTACAGAAGTATCTGTACTCATTAGGAAAACAAATAATAAAACATGGTAAATTTGCATTTGAAAAATCTTGCTAAATCTAGTACTTAGCATGAAGAAGTAAAAAAAAAAAAAACACATTCTTTACACTTGCAAATTGGCAGAGTTGATCTTGAGTCAACTGTGTTATGTCATGTTACAAGTTACTTACTTACCACAGATCTGCTTTTCACAGTGAATATAAGCACTCGGTAAATATCAGCAGAACTTGGCTATGACTAATATGCTGTTTGCACAGATAACAGAAATCACAGTAGTCAAAGTGCCATTCTCCCAGGGATTTCAAATAGGATCATGTGCCTAAATATCTCTGAAACTTTGGTCCATGTTTTCTTTAGGAACTTTAAGAAAATTCACATTTAAAGCCTTGGTCTCCCTGACTCAGGCCTGGTTCATGTTGCAGAAAAGTTGCACGTGACAAATAAGTTACCAGGGCCTGTTTGGCAGACAGACCTGTTTGTCTGCCTAGCCCAGGGGAACTAGAAAATCCCCTAAAATGTCCTGAAGTTGAACAGCAAAACCAGCACTACCCAGCATAACAGAAAGTTGATCTCAAGATCAGGGTGATCCTCCCCCACCGCTCCTTGGCTAGTATTCCTTGCTGGGTGGTGTGGGGTGTCACCACGGAAGTCTTTTTCCATTAATGTCATGGAAATATGACAGTTGTTTGTCCGCTGACCACTATCCGCTGACCCTTGAGTTATATCTGGTCAATGAGCAGATGAAGTGGCAATAGTGAGTTAATCAGAACAGGTAGGATTGTATCAAGTAGGAGTCTGTGAATTGAGAGGGGAAAGTGAGAGCCCCCCCCAGTTTCCAGCTTCCTGCCTTCCATAGCCTGGACCTTGGCTGAATTCTCTCTTTTGTCCCTAAAATCTTTTTTGCCTGCTTCTTTTCTTCCTTCTCCCCAGATGATTGCCAAGAAGTTCAATTTTGCCTACCTTGTCCATTGCTGCAGAACCAGTCCTCTAATTTGCCCTTTCTGTTCCATTTGGCCTACAAAACCATGACCCCTCACAAACACTGTTTTTAGAGAAAGCCATTACTTGAATTATCAAAATATGGATACTTAGCTAATATTTGGAAAACTCTTTTGCCTGAGATGTCATTTAAAATTTAGATATTATACTACATGAATAACGTGGATGCTTTAAAAGGTTACGCTGATCTGTATAATCTTCTAATGAGGAAGAAACTCTGCACTCTGTCAGGAAAGAATTCATCACTGAATCTGAAAGACAAGAGCCCTGTTTCATGCTAGTTGTTCAGAGACACCCAAGAGGTGCTTCTCAGTTATCTCTTCTTCTTCCTACAAGTCTCAAAATACCTGTGCATTAAGATTAATCAGCACATTCTACTATGAATGCTTTTGAGTGTAAAATAGTTGGGAGAAAGAATTTTGTATGTTCCCCTTCACTGCATAATTCAAGTTTGGAATTTCATAGGTTTTCAACTCTAAACCACCAAATACTTTTTGAATATTTGGAAAGACTACATATTTGCATATGGTGATTGTGATGAAAGAGCAGTAGTAGAATTTTAAGATATGACTTGCTCCTTCTGTATGATTTTGCACATTTTATATCTGAGAATATATATTTTCAAGAAAGAGAGAAATGTATTTCATTACCATATAAATGTGATGAAATATATTTGTGTGTATATATATATGCAATGAATATATGTATGTGGGCACATGTATGTGTGTAAAATCAAATGTACACACTGTTCACCATAAAAACACTCAGCCTTTCTTCCTATAAAGAGCCAAAAAAAATCCCTTGTAAAAATAATCATTTATCTCTATGTGTAATATCTTTCCTATCTCATTTTCTGCAATCAAGCAAAATCCCTTAATGCTCTTCAGAAAGCGTGCTTACTCTTGCTGTCTAAATTATGTTTCTGGTGAAATATCTTGTGCTGAGGAAGAAAATGTTGTCACGTGAAAAAAAAAAAAAAAGAAGAAACTATATCTGAAAAATTCCCTTTCATCTGCAGACATAATGTAATTTAAATGTAGCTGGAGGGAATTTCAGATATGGTGATGGTGAGGTATCTGTGTTGCTAAATCTATGCCAGGAGCCTCTGTTCACCAAAGGAGATTAATTATATGAACTTAACAGAGGAAGCAAAAGGTCAAGGCCGAAGGCTAAAAATGTGGATTTTTAATCTCACTAAAAACCTTTCAGAGTGGAAAAAAATGACATCAAAGGGTAAAGGAGGGCAGTGTGGACTTCCTGGTTAATATTTTACTCATGGGACAAACAGGTGCTTTTTTAAAATGGCAGCAGACCACTAGCAGCCTAGACTTCTCCATGCCCTAGGCAGTAGCCAAATCCAGACTTCCTTCACCCCAAGCTCATCTCTGCTCTAAAACTAGTGGACGGTGTCTCCTGGTATACTTCCACGGCTCTAAGAAATACATGAAGAATTTAGGATCTCTTTTGTTCAATATTAGGCACCTACGCTAAGCTGTATGTAAAATTCAGACATGTTGATCCCAAGCAGCTGTTATAGCAATGTTAATTCAGCTACTAACCCAGAAACACCTGAACCTCAACAGGTCTCTTGGTCTTGACCCTCAAAGACCCCTCAGTCCTCTAAAGACCTAAGCCAAGAAGACATCTCTGAGTATTTTTAACCTATGCTGACTGGCTCTCTATTGCAACCACTTATTTTACAGCATAACCTGGAAAAAGAAAAGTGTGACCCAGATTTTACATTGTAAACAATGGTCCAAGCAGCTGCTGAAATTTTCAGGTTCTGAAACTATCAGTATCTAGTGCTGACCTTTCCTTTCCTTATTTTTCAAGCCTTCCTTCTAATGGGAATCAGCCAATCATTAGTAGGACCTTCAGAGCATGCCAGCCTGCTATAGTAGTCTTGGGAGTACAGTATTTTTTTTCATGAATTGAAATCTTCTATTTCTTTTTTGTCATTGCTCTATTTTGCAATCCTCGCAACCATGACCGTGATATAAATATATACTATACGCAATAGAAACGATTAAGTCAATAAAAATGTTTATCCTCCTCAAAATTCTCTATCCATGATAAAGCTTATGGAAAGCCATTTCCAGTCATAACTGTGTAGGAATTTAGACACATAATAAGACTAAATCATCTTGCGCAATTTCTATTACAATAAGCAGACTTACGGCAGACTTGCTGGAAGAAACAATCCATCATCTGCTTCAGAAGGTAATATTCTCTGTATTTCAATCTTCATTCCCTTTTGTCAATACTGCTCACTGCAATCTTTGCTGCAGTAAACAAAGGAATTAAGAAAGTTGCCCACTTGGTGCCCACTGATAAAGAAAGCAGCCTTCATTTGTAGGTATTTTTTGTATTCATAGGTGTTTTCATAACCAAAAAGACAGCTTTGTCTTTGAAAACTTTGACTTATATTTACTAGAATATTGTTTTATTCATGAGAGCATAATATAGTATATTATTAGCAGGGAAATAAAATGCATCCAGGTTTTGCTGCTCTGAGACATGATCCAAGAGGAACTGCTCTGTATTGACTCTGCACAGTTCATGGAAAGTTTGAGAAGTGTCCAAAGTTTGGGGGGAAAATAAAGGCAGAAAAAAAGAATATATTTCTGCCCATCACCCGGCCAAATATTTTGTTAATCAGGCCAATTTTAAAATCTCATCATACACTAGCAGGGGATACCAAGAGCAATATTCACAAGAAGCCAGGACAGATCACTTCATTGATGTATGACGCAAGCCCACACCAATCCCTGAGGTCTTCTACTAGTTTAAACAGGCACTGAATCATTCTGAAGATCAATCTAATGAAATGGTTGTGAAGAAACAAAAATTTTCACATAACTATTAACACCAGCATAGGGGTATAGCGTGGCTACCATGAAAGAGCAATGACTAAAATCCCCTCAAGGTCAAGGGTGGCGATTTTGGCATGTGAATGACCTACCTCCCCTTACATCTCCAGTCTGACATATGCTCTGCGTAGTGCCTCTGGTCTTCTCTCTTGAATACTGAGTTTATACCTGATTGACTTCTAAATGGCATAAGATTGTGCTTGGTTTTATTTCTGTCACATGCCTTCCTATTTTTGAAGTCTTTTTTTTTTGCTATGTGTTACAAAAATACAAGAGTTTTCTCAGTAGGGAGCTCTCCTGCAGAGACACCCCAGATGTGACTGGCAAAAGTGAAAAACACAGTGAAAGCAAAGGGGGAAAAAAAAGCACCAAATTTCAGGAAAAAAAAAAAGTAGAGTTTTTTTGCCCTTTTGAAAAGCAATCTGTTTGTACTCATCTCTGAAAAAAAGTCTTTTATATTTCCATAGATTGGAGGTAAAAAAAAAAAGAAAAAAAAACACCTATAAAGTGTTAATAAAGCTCTTAATTAAAGTTCTTGGGGGGAGTTGAATATCAAAAGAGTTTTTATGGTGTTTGCAGTATTTTACATAAAATATTATGCTTTTATATCATCTGTGTCTTCACTTCTTAAAAATGAACAAAGATGCCTTCATATATTCCAGTCTTTCATTGAAATGAACTCCCCTATCATGGATTAACTCAAACACAAAACATACAGACTACTAATATACTGACACTTCTTCAGCATGAATCTATCCAGTACTGTAGAATAAGCCGTAATAGAAAATTTGACTGGGCCAGAGGTAGCAGGTGTAGCAAGATAAATTCTATAAACAATAATACAATATAAAAACTGAAAATAAATAGGGATCTTGAAGATCAGAACTAGAACTAGTAAATAATAGTGACTCATAGCCAAACGGCACTGTATATTCAAATTATTAAAGCACAAGGGACAAAAAAGTATCTCAAAAACCTGAGCTAGCAATTGTGCTTAATTAGGGAGTAAAATGCAAGACCAAAGTAAGGTGACTTTCATGGAAATAAACATGTTGATGGGAGGTGCAAAATCATTTGGACAGATGAGTTTGCGAGCAACACCACAAGGAGAGGATGATTATTAAAACCTCCTTGCTGTTCCAATGAATTCCGTACTATGAATAGGCAAAGGTATTAGTGCTTCAAAGAGAAACCATTAAAAAAAAAAAGCAGCAGTTTCACTTGATAGAAACTGATTAAAACAATACTCTTTTAGGGGATGTTCTTATCAAAATGGTCTGCGCTCTTATAGTTTCCTTAGAAATTTTGTCTTGTTAATTTTGAATACTCTAGCTCTGCCTATGGTAAGCAAATACAACACAGAGAAAGCAACAAATTGTCCCTACATTACAAGTCAAGAAAATGGTGTTCTTGAGATCTTTGGGGCCAGTATGGCCTTGTAGCAAAAAAAGTAATTTCGCTCTGTCTTTCAAAGTGGAAATGCTTCCTTTCTGATGCTCTTGGGCTCCAGGGAGGAAAGCCCCTGACACACACATATTGCAGGAAAGCAGATTACATTGTACAGCCAGCATCAGAAAGCTTTTAGACACCAAAATCACAAGTTAAAAATTAACTAATGAAAAGAGGAATTAGAACAGTTTCCCATATCGTCCTAACACAAGAACTGTCCCTAGTTCTGGAGTCAAGGTAAAAACTGGCTTCCGACTTAAGACAGGACTGAATGTTTTAACATAATACACAAAGTCATCATCATGTCAACCTGCCAATGGATATTTCTTCTGCTTGCATCCCAAAGTTATCCCTCCAAATTATTTCAGAAACTTAGGTGAATGAAGAGAAAAGTGCCTAACAGGTCAATGCAGTCGCATCTTTTTGCACGTATCTTCCCATCTACCGTCCATGCAGAGAGGTGGGTGTCTCCAAGCGGGATCCAAAAGGCATGCTGCAAAGGAAATCTTCTAGGACTAAAGAGCAGGAAACCCTTTTAGGGAAAGGTCTTTTGTTTAGGGTAACACACGGAGCAGCAGCAGTGCCCAGCCTATTGGCTTGCAGGTGCTCAGGAAGATAATATTTTCCCTTCCCTATTTCCCTGGACTGTTTCAGATTTATGGATAATAGTGGATAAAATACAGAGACTCCTTGGGAGCTGGAATCAGAATCAGCTACCGCTTGCATCTGAATACCTTAGGTTTCTTACTCAGATCCAGAATTTTAACATGTTATATTACCTCAACACTTGAATAGAATCATAGAATGCCTAAGGTTGGAAGGGACCTCTAGAGGTCATCTAGTCCAACCCCCCTGCACACTCAGGGTCACCTAGAGCACGTGGCACAGGACTGCGTCCAAGCGGGTTTTGAAGAGTAACTAAAAGATGCAAAAATCTAAACTCTGGTTTGAATACTTTATCTTTGCACCACTGTCATGTTGATTTCTAGCCACAGAAGGCCCCTTTTAATTTCACTTTGGAAAAATTATTTTATTCCAGCTGATTATTACCCTCCCAGAAGGGCTGGGACTACAGTGAAGTAACTAAAGCCATGTGTGATTGTTTCATTAGAGAAACAGGAGCATGTTCACCCTAGATGTGTACATCTATGTTGAATATGATTACTGCCATGGGATTTCTGTTTTTCAACCTTTCCTAAACCATAATCACAGTGTACTTCTCCAAGGACAGCTGTTAAAAGGGCTATTAAATTGAGATTTGACATCAGCAGGGAATGAGAATACGCAGAGAGATTTCAATCTGAAATGACAAAGAGGCGATCAAAAAGACAGTCCAAACAACTACGTAACCAATTAATGTCAAATACCACACACAAAAATATTGCTTGCAGATGAGCCCTGATTGCTGCAGACTCAGGGGATCTGGGCCACGGGCCTCCCATGCCTCTTCCAGCCCGAGTCCCACATGGGGACAAGGCAACCTTTGCTGGCCAGCAGTAGATGCTTGACTTCCAAAAGTCAATCCTGACTTTTGGAATCCAAAAGTCAAACCTGAACGCATGGCTTGCACTATGGTGCCTGTTTATGGAACTTCCAGCAGAGGAGGCTGGTCGGTGGGAATCCTGCTCCTTCCCATATATCACATAGGCAGCCCAGGACATGGGGAGCCCCCAGCAGAGGTTGGTCGGTAAGGCCAGTAAGGCCCATCAGTGCCCCAGGCCCTGGCAGGGAGTCAGTCAGGACTGCTCCACTCGCACTTCTCCTAGTCTGCATCTTCTCAGCTCATGCCACAGGTTCTTTTAAAAAGCAAACATATTCAAATTTTATTCACAGAGAACCTTGCCCAAAATCAAAATAAGTATCAGTATTTTTTTTACTGGCTTGGGTCATTTGTCTCATAAATAATGTCAGTTCCAATTCCTGAGTTGAAAGTATGCACATATTTTTAAATGACATATTCTATTTGATTTGTTTCAGTAGTAATTAAGTTTAAAATACACTTTTACAACTTTTTAAAGGCTGCTTTAAAGTGTTTTGTAGAGTCTAAGAAATCCAAATATACGTGGCATTAAAAATATAATTAAGTTCCGATAAAGAAATGAAATGTCTACATACACATCTACATCAACATCATTTTCTCTTCAAGTTTTCTAAAGTATTGGATCTACCCTGGGAACTACTAATTATGAACATCACTTTCAAAAACAATTATTTTTAGAAACACTCAGCTTTTAATTCTATCAACGGCCTTTCTCATTAACAGTGTATTTAAAAGCAAGTTCAAGTATAGAATTAAGTGAAATGTTTAATAACTTAAGTATGTATGCTTAATATAGCTGCAAAGAGGAAATCACAAATGGTTATAGCATCAATTATTCTAAGAAATAAAATAAATAAATAAAAGAATAAATCTACCTGCAGGTACATCGACATGAAAGAGCTCATTTAATTCAACCACTCCTCTGAATCTTGCTTTTATCCAAAAAAAAAAAAAAAAAATTCTATATAGACTGTTTAGCTTTAAAATAATAGGGTTTAGTAGTTAGTCATTCTAACCATTCAAACAAACACATTAAAACTTGAGTACTTGTAAACCTTTCAGAGTGATAAATGAAAGATAATAACCCCTTGATCAATGTAACTTTTATTTATTCAGTTGTGGGAACATGGCAAGGATATTGTTGCAACAACACTGCCTGGGAGAACATGGATTTAACATAAACTGTTTTGGCAGAAACACGCATTTAAATAATCATCCAAATCACCACCTCACTATTCCTATTTTTAAAAAATAGAGAGAGAGAGAAAGAGAAAAAACATAAAGTCTGAACAAATGAACAGTGTAGGAGATTATTTTTCTCTTTAACGTCTATGCCAGCTTCAATAGCTGTCCCTGTATTTAAGTCATAATCCTCAGCACTAATATTGACGCCTTTCATTTGCAAACAGGTTATAAACATCAACTGACTGTAATTGTCCCATAGAATCTCTCCATAGCAAATCAACAACATCTCCTAGTCTGGGGAATTGCTGAATTAAGTTTGTTTTAGCAGCTCTCTGTATGACAGCATCTAAATCTTGCAAAGTGCTACATGTACAGGGGAGTTTAGCATGAAATGACTGACGGAACTATAGCATAAAATCAAGCAGATTTTTCCATTCAGTGCTAATATATTGTTGCGCAATACAAGAACATTTGACCAGGACAGGATGCAATTTAATGTAAACCATTAGAAGTGAAAGGTGTTATTTTGCCTAACGAAATCTCCCCCTCGCAGTCCAACTCACACACAGAGTTGGTGCCAATCTCACGACCAGGAGAGATCTGGGACATCCTATCAAAAAGGTCCTCACGATTTTCCTCACAATCAACGACATTTGGGATGATGTTGACATAAGCAGTCACTATCTCCTTATGGAAAAGGGTGTCCTGATTGTAAGAGATAAGCTCATTGCTTATATTAACAGTCTCCACCGGAGTATTAGAGCAAAATTGGCTGCATCCCAGGAGGTTGGAGAAGACCTTCCTAAAATCAGCATTGAAGGCATAGATAATGGGATTGAGAGAGGAGTTGGCCCAGCCAAACCAGACGAAGACATTAAAGGTGGTCTCACTGACGCAGGGAAGACCAGCATGGGGGTCGCTGCGGGGACTCTCGCAGAAGGGAACCATGCAGTTCAAGATAAAGAACGGCAGCCAGCAGCAGACAAAGACCCCCATGATGATGGAGAGAGTCTTCAACACCTTGGTCTCTTTCCTGATGGAGGACTTGAGGCTGGTGTGATGGTGGCAGTCAATGTGGTTGCTCCGGCAGCTCTGTGCATGCTCAGCTGCCCTCTCCAGGGACGAGATCCGACGAATCTGCACCTGGGCAATGCGGTAGATCCGAGTGTAGGTAACTATCATGATAGCCACTGGGATATAAAAACTGATGAGGGAGGAGGAAATAGCGTAAGTCCTGTTGAGGCTGGAGTCACAGCTCTCGGCTGGTCCAGCAAGGGTATCATTGCTGCCAGAGGTCCCGTCAGAGGGTCGCATTGCCGCTAATGCCACCCAAGTGGTGCTCATGTCTTCTGCCCAGGTGGTTACAGCACCCACTGCTGCCCAGTCAGATCCACCTCCAACATCCCCAGCAGCAGCCACATCGCCACCCTTGTGCCAGTTGAGCTGGACAGGGATGAAGGAGATGAGCACAGACAAAGCCCAGGCCACGCCAATCATCACCAGGGCCAGCCTTTGGGTCATCTTCCTCTCATAGCGGAAAGGGCTGGAAATAGCCCAGTACCTGTCCACGCTAATCACGCAGAGGTTCAGGATGGAGGCCGTGGAGCACATGATATCAAAGGCCACCCAGACACTACAGAAAGCCCCAAAGGGCCAATACCCGGCCACTTCGGCCACTGCTTTCCAGGGCATCACTAGCAGCGCCACGAGCAGATCCGAGACGGCCAGGGACACGATGAAGATGTTGGTGACCTTGCTCCTCAGGTGCCGGTAGCGGACGATGGCCGCGCACACCAGCACGTTGCCGAAGAGCGTCCAGAGGATGAGCAGGGCCAGCAGGCTGCCCGCCGCCACCTGCGCCGCCCCGGGGGCACCCGCCGGGCCCCGCGCCCCGCCGAGGGGCCCCGCCGCAGCCGGCGGGGGCCTGGGGCCGTCCCGGGCCATGGCGCGGATCCCGGCAGCTCCCGGCGGGGCGGCGGCGGCCGGGGCGCCCCGCGCAGCCAGCGCCGCCCGGCCCCATGGGGCCGCCGCCCGCCGCCACCCTGCGCGCGGCCCCGCGCCGCTCCGCGGCACCGGGGGGCCGCTCCGCAGCACTGGGGGCCGCTCCGCAGCACCGGGGGGCCGCTCCGCGCCTCAGCGCGCCCCGCGGCACGGGCTCCGCGCCTCTCCGCGCCCGCCTGCCCGAAGTGCCCGCTCGGCGCCTCCGCGCGGCTCCGCGCCTCCCCTTGTTCAGGCTCCGCGTTTCAACTTCCCGGGCTCCGCGCCCCCGCTCCGCGCCGCGCGGTTCCTGCTCGCTCACCGCTCCGCGGCCCCCGCGGCGGCTCCGCGCCCTCCGCCGCTCGGGGTGGCGGCTCCGCCCGCCCCGCGCCCGCCGCCCTCCGCGGCGAAGCCCTGGGGGTCCCGCCGCGCCCGCGGCCCCCGCAGCGCCCTCCGCGCCGCTCCGCGCCGCGTTCCGTAGCGAGTTCGGTCACCTGCAGCCGGGGAAAGAGGCGGGCGCCCGTCGGGGGGAGCCCCGCGACGTCGCCCGCCGCCGCAGCGCAGCTCTGCACAGAGAGATGCGCCGGGAGCGGGATCCCGGCGGGGTCAGAGCCCGCTCGGCCCCTCGCTGGGAAGTTACCGCGCGTGGAAGCGGCGGCGGGGGGAGCGCGGGCGGGCCGGGGTCTCCCCGTGGGGAGGCACCAGCGGCCGCATCGCTCCTGGCTCCGAAAGGCTCCGCGGAGCAGAGCGGGATTCGCTGCCGCCGAGAAGCCCCGCAAAGGGGAGCCGAGGGTCTCCTCTCTGTGGAGGGAATCACGAAAATCCAATCCGGAATCTCCCTAGGACTCCAGTACGACCGGGAAAATGGATTTACGGAGCCAGCAGTACAAGTGCAAACTCTGCTGTTGGGCTCGCCATGAGCTAATAGCAGACCTGGGGTTTAAAGACGAAGGCTTGGGGATTTTTATTCAAATTATTACAGATTTAGTTTCTCCAAATCCTATCTTTTTAAATAACTACTCATAGAAATTAACTCCGTTCTTCATTGTGTGACTTGTTTTGGCACTAAAAAGGCAGCAAAAGCCCCCACTCAGGATCCCTGTGTCTCCTTCTCCAGTCAGGGAAGGACAAGACTTACTCTACCCTAATGTATCTGGAGTGAAATAAAGAGTGTTAGAGCTACTAAATAGAGAGCCAACAAAATAAAATCTGTTACTTCTTAGGCAACTTCCTAAAATTGTCACAAAAAAAAAAATCCTAGAACATCACTCTAGTTCACGCTTAAGAAATTAGCACTACTTTCTCACATTCAGACAGATTTATATTTAATATTGGAAGGAGAATTTAGCTTTTGTCACCACTGAATCCTAAACTGCATGACTAAAGCAGTGGTGCTGAGGCAACGTGCACAAACTTTGCTTTCCTAAGTAATGCCTCCTACAGTTTATATAAATGAAGGATCAAATTCTGCCAGTACTCATGCACATACTCATTGAATTTGCCGGTCCAGAAACAAGGATGTTTTGTGCAAAAATAGCAATGACCTGATTTGTTTCTCTAGTTTATATGCATTTCTTGAAGAAAGTAGAGGTGTGCATATATATGCAAATGTGTATGATGTGTGTATGATATTTTATATATATATGCATTTAGTATGCAGTCAGTATGTTATTTATATAAACAAACATATGTGTAGGTATGCGTAATAAGAAAAAAAAAAAACAATAACAGCTTCATAATAACATAGCTATGGCCATAACTTGCCAGCACCAGTACACAGACTGGTGCTCGCTATAAATCACCCCTGGCATTTTAAGCTACAAGGCTGGATGGTGAATTGCAGCAGTCGTGTTGCAGACGCGCACTGTATATTTGGTGTCCAGCACAAGGAGGAAAATGTAGCTGGGAAAGGCATCTTAACCCAATGAAACAAAAATTGTCTGAGCCCTTTTGTTGGACATCCAAAGCATGAAATTTTACTCTGCCCTTTCCATATTATTGCCTGCAATAGTCTGGCCCAGAGAATCTAATTTAATAGCCGAGTATTGCATTTGGATGTGTCTGACTTCTGGGTAACTCAGTCTTTAAGGAAATCTCTCACCTATCTTATGTTTAGCAAATGGTCTTGAGTGAGCTGGTGTAAACTGAAATTATTCAGGGTAGATACTTATGTAAAAAGACCTTTTACTGAGCCAAAGATGCAGCTGTGTGTGTAGGAGCACCAAAGATACAGCCTTGAATGTCGATCCAACGCTTTATGCAAAGCTCTGAAAACTGGTGGGAGAAAGAATATGTGTTTGTGAGCTGGGGCTAAAACCACCACGCCAATGTAAGAGAGGGAGCTGAAAGGCCAGGAAGCAGCAGCGAGAAATGGGAGCAGCCACTTGGCTGCAGTACTTCCAAGAGGATCATTCATAGCAGAACCAGGCTAGAAAAATTGTGGTGTAATGGGGACATTTATGGCCTGCATCCATCACTATCAACATTTTGGGAGCCGGGGATAAAAAACATCAACATTTGTAGTTTATCAGTAGTTCACATATAAGTTTCGTGTTGTGAGCAGTCCATTAGAGCCACAGCTGTCACTTGCTTAGCAATTTGGGGTGCACTTGTTTCATCCTGCAAACGTCTCTGTGAGGTCTTTTTGATTTTCTTTCAGAGCTTTGTCACATTTTTCGTTTTTTTCTTTGTTCGTCTGT
This sequence comes from Tinamus guttatus, assembly GCF_059628265.1. Lineage (NCBI taxonomy): Eukaryota > Metazoa > Chordata > Aves > Tinamiformes > Tinamidae > Tinamus > Tinamus guttatus. The sequence continues at coordinate 7,109,097 of NW_028288586.1, forward strand.
TAAAACTGCACTTCCCTCACACAGCTGGCAGGTAGAAAGTAATGGTATTTAACTATTATCTCAATGGTTTGGAGGAAAAAATATTTGCAGTTCCTGACCTTGGAAATGTATGTTTTATTAGCTCTCTACTCTATATCACAACATAACTTACTTCTATTCAGAACACATACTAACTATCCTGTAGAAATATATTTATTTAAAAACAGATGACACTCAAGAATTCACTCATTCAAGCATCTAAGAGACACTCAGTGTAAAGAGATAAAAAATAATTAATGGCAAAAACAGAAGTTAAAATATATAGAAACAGATATATGGCCGAGTTTTAGTCTACCAAGCCATCTCACCAAAAATCTCCCGTTAAAGCTAGGTTCTGAAACAGGGAAGAAGAGTTAGTGGAAGGTAGCTGGAAGACAGTGTGCATTAGGCCTCTGAACCCAATTTAGCAAAGTAACTGGGGATTTTTTTAAGTTTAGTTGTATGGTCAAGACAAGCTATATTTAGTAGCGCTGTTGAACGTATGTTTAAGCTCCATCAGTTTCACTTACTGCAGCTGAAATGCTTTTCTGCACAGGGATAGACGAAGGCACATGTGTATATTTAGAAACATGAAAATACTGAGGAAGGAGGAAAGAGGTGAGAACTGGTGTCATCAACCTATTCAGCACAGGTGAAAAATCCTTTCAGACTAGGTCTGGTTCTGCTGCTCATGTTTCAAATTAAAAATATATGTATGTATTGGAAACGGCAGGGAAGAGTTACAGGAATAATTTGCCTGAGAAATGTGACGTTCAGGTTTCCTGACAGAGCAGAGGACACCGGTGGGTCAGAAGCTGAGTCTGAAACAGTTGGAAATGTCCTGCAGAGGGAAAAGTTCACTAATAATGGGTGGCTTTTTAATCTTTCAGGAAAGGCGATAGAAACAGCAGTAGCTAAAGACTGATTCTGTAAGGATTCAGGCCATAGATAAGGTGCTTGTTTTTAGAGCTGAGGTTAATTAATGACTGAAACAATTGATTTAGGGTTGTAATCTATTTGCGATCATTTAAAGTCTTAAATTCAAGACTGAGTGCATTCTTAAAGCATCTGTCTTAGCTTCCCTAGCACATTTGTCTTGATGCAGACATTACCAAACCATATTCAAAATGTTGTGAGGAAAGGAAATTTATATGATTGAGGTTATTCCTTTTGTCCTTGAGTGAACAGTTCTCCTGGTACATATATATTTTTTTTAAATTCTATATGAGCATGATATGTCTCCTACCTAAGGTTGCTGGGTGAAATCATGAAGTAACTAATCTTACCAGAAAAGATTTCCACGTTTTTTGATTTTGTTATTCATACAGAACCTGTCTTAACTTAAACCAATGCTAAAATATGGCATACAAATGACAATAAAAACCAAAAGCAAGAGAACTATGGTTTTTGTAAGTTCATAATCTCCCATTGGAATGTTTTAATTCACTTTGTAACCTCTGTATTATGAAATATTATTTTGTATTTTTAAATATTTATAATGATAAAACTAGAATCAGTATTTTAATGAGTTAAAATAGGTGCAGATAGAGTGCTCATGCAATGAAAATCTATTAGCAATCAGTGAGATTTTGAAACTAGATAAAAAAAAGGAATATTTTTTAAAAAAACACTTTTATTTGGTGGTACTTTTAGGGTATATTGTTTGTACTCTCTGCACATACATGAATGGCCACATCCCAGGGGAACATCTGTCCTGAGAAAATTATCAGGACAAAAAAAAAAAAAAAAGGTGTTTTAATTTTCTAGAGTTGAACATTTCAAGATTTTTAATTTGTCTTTTACCAGCTATACTACCAGGCTGCATATGAAAGTCAGGTATGCTTAATTCCAAAAAAAGTCAGTGTAATTTTGTCTCTGACTTCTAGCTTTCCCATCGTTCAGTTTCTCTAACTCTCTGCATATTAACAGGATCTATCAATATTACATTGAATATGTTAATTATAGGATGTTTTAGTTGATTATTTTTACTGAAACACCTGCAACCTATGTCATTTAACTTAGGGTTTTACCCTGCTCATTAACTTCGTATTAGATTACATCTTCTACAAAGTAAGTAGTAAACACAAGTCCTTAATGGGTAATATGGAAGCAAACAAACAGTAATTTCTGTAGTGAAGATGGCCCTATACTGAAGACTTTGCTTTGAAATTTGCTAGAAATACAGACCTCAAAAGCCTAAGAACAGTCATTCTGTCTTCACTTACTTTTGTCCTTCTCTTATGAGCCATAAAACCAGAGGAGCTCAGAGGGTCAGATGAATAACTTGGCACTGGTCTTTCATCCTTCAAAACAGCAGCAGCTGGATAGAAAGGAAGAGGATAAAGAAGCAGGACCACAAAATCTCAACTGCTTCACCCATACCAGGGGATACTTACACTGTTGCAAATCCTAAATAGGTGTCTGCAATCAAGCTGGTTTTACAAGTCTTTCAACAGTTAGAATTGAGAGAGTAGATCTGCACTTTGTAAAGGTCATATAGAATCAGGTTTAGGTTCTGTAGTTCATCATTTACTTTGGAGCAGGATTACCATTTCAAATTTTAAACAACTGGTCTCAAGAATGAGACATTTCTTTGTCATGTTGAGATAAACATCAGTAAATTACTGTTCTTTATTAGTTCTGCTTTTCATTTGCCTCAAATAAGATGTAAAATAAAGTGTTTTTTAATAGAATCAACAGGTTTCATTCATCCTCAGTCAAACAGCAGAATATTAGCCACAGGGTTTAGAAAGTTTTTTTTCTTAAATCCCTATTATTATAGTCCTAATGACTATCACTGTTGCTACAGAACATATAAAACTGGTGATGAAGACATCAGCCTGCCAACACAAGGCAGTGGGGTTGACAAAGAAAAACTACCACCCCTGAGATAGCAGTAAATATTTATTCTGAGTGCCAATCTGCATGCTGAGCACCTCCAGTTCCTTTCGGACTCCTGTCCTTCTAGTTGATGCGCTGCAAATCGAAGGAGAGAATATGCGGGACAGAATGCACCTGGTCCAATAATTCAAGGGAAATGGCCCGAATTCTTCAACAAGTCATAACTGCAAATTCTTCAACAAGTCATAACCACACTACGTTGGCACCATGTGCAGCCACCTGACAAAAATCAGCTGCAACAAGAGCCCATGTATGAAAAGGGAGGAGGAAATGGGACCTTGGCAGCCCCAGACTGAAGGATTATTCTTGCCTTGCGCATTCAGCAGTGGTACATGAGCCGGGCTACACCAAACATAAAATGTGTATTGGTCTGAGGAAAAAAAAATTTTTTTAAAAGAGTAGTTTTAAGGATTAGCTGGTTCTTAGATTGTCAGAGCAGAGAATGAAAGCAAGGGCAGAAATTATTGATGAAAATATTGTTTATCTGCATTCATCAAAGAAAATATTGCAGATCACATTATCTGGTATTTGTGAATTGTTTATTGCACACAGGCCACGCTGATTGAAGTAATTACCCACAGTAATTAGACCTATCTCTGAATCTGAATTTTAATTTTAGAATAATGTGCCACTTTTTTTTTTTTATTGGCATGGCCCTTCTAGTTGTAAACAACTAGCTGAAGCACTTCCTTTTAGTACTGTGGGCAGTGATTTATGACCCAAGGACAGATTATTTTATTTTAGCTCTAGCTCTAGACGTGCAAGATAATTATGAGCATTACAGGAGCACAAGTTTACCATTCATTGCCTCTTTGACAGCGTGCCCCAAAGGCAGGGGACATAGTGTCTTTCATCAAGTCTTTTCATCCATTCACTATGTCCCACTAACTTACTTTCTCTCAGTGCCCGATCCCCATCTAGTGGTGTGCAGGTGTGCGTCTGTTCCTGCCTGCATGCTACAGTTTTATGCCATACTTTTGTGCGGAGATGATGGTAAATAAGTCATCATCTTTTCCTGATGTACTGAAGTTTCAGTGCCTGACTCTTGCTTGCGGGAAAGGTTTTGCATAGTAATGAGGAAATAAAAGATTTGAAGAGAGGAAAGTGAGACAGACTGGTGCTCAGAAAAGGAGCAAAGAAAGATTTAAAAAATATGCTTGAATATTGTCATTTCTTGTTCAAATGCAAATGCGGCTTCCTGCCTCTTGGCTCCTGAAAGGGCCAAAACAGGGAGATGATGGAGTCAGCCTGAGCCAAATGCGAAGGGTAGATGTGGCCCTATTTAGCTCATGAAGTCTTTCAGTGCAGGCTCTGCTTTTCAGTTAAGCCTAGTAAATATTTTATTGTAGCATTAATTAAAGAAGCTATGGTGTCCTTGATATGCATCTCTGTACAGATAGGAGCTATTCTTCTCTGTACTTTGATTAATATGATGATACAATCCCTGGGATTTGCTGAAACAAATTATGTTTGTAAGAAAACAACAAATTACATTTGTTGTGAGTTAAGGAGGGAGAGACCAATTGGTTTTCCTGCTGTCCCTGCTCTTTCACAAGCGTTCACCCATTGCATATATGTTTATTTGAAAACTTCTTAGCCTGAAATGTGGTCCTTTTGTTTCCAGTGAGAACTAGAAAATGTGTTGGTCGTGTCAAATAATTTTGACTTACCGAAGCGTGTTTATATGAATGAAACTCAGTTCCTGCTTACGTCAAGTATAATGGAAAGGCAAGGATATGGCAGGAAACATGCCATAGGGAGCAGCAAGTTCTCTTTTAAATTTCAGACAGATGAGTACTATGGGATATAAATGCACTTCCTAACAGAAAAACAAGGACACTAACCAATGACTATTGAGCTTAACTTGACATTTCTCACTGCCATCAACTTCAAGATGAAATTTATCCTTTAACCTGATAGAGCCAAATGTGTTTTTTAAGGTTCCTTTTGACATTTGTAGCTGCCGCTTTGCTAAACCTGAGATCCCAGGTTATTTGTGCATTCGTAGGATGAGGTAAAAATCCATTCGGGCAAGATTTCCCAGGGAATAAATGATCCAGTGATCCAGCTGTATGTACCTCATCTCTAATCTGACTGGGTATAATGAGAAAAGTGAATATATGTTTAGATTTGCCTGTAACCGTGTTTGTATGCTTGTTTAACTGATTTATGATATACTTAGAGTTTGCAGATTTAACATTGTCTTTTCTGATATTGTCTCAAAACCTTAATTCTTTGAAGAAAACAAAGGTATCAGGTTATCTCCATTTCATGACAGAGGAAAAAAACATAAAAAATTACATTTAATAATTCCATTAAAGGAAATTGTAAAATACAACTCAATACAAAATTAGTATTTATGTTAAAATCTTGAAGTTCAGGGATCTTTTCAATCTCATGGCTTTCAGGTGCAACTTCAGGAGAGCACATATGTCTATGATAATACTTTGCGTAAGATGTGGTCTGTGGGGTCCTCAGACTCATTTTTTTCCAAAATGCAAAAATCAATTACATAAGGGTATTTGTACATCACTGCGTGCAGACACTCACCTCTTCTTTCAGCCTGTGTTCTGTCGACTGTCAGATCACATAGAGATAAAACAGCGTCCAGGTAGCATTCATTATTTTTGCTAGACTGCTTACTGACCTGTTTTGTTAAAACTACAACAGGGGTGTCACAGGCTTACGCAAAAGCGCACAAGTGTAGCTGTTAAAGTGAAAACACCATTTATGCCTCTGCAATGTAACAGTGCCAAAAATCTGTCCTTAGAGAAAGCCCCAAAAAGCTTCTTCATTTAAAAGCCTTTTACACTTCATTCTTGCAAATGTGATTTCTAAGCATTTCTTAATCTCATTAAGTAATAAACTAAAGTATAACTCTTGCTGGCTACATAAAACATTGCCATCAAATTTACAAATGAACTTGGGCAACGTTATTGTTACAATTTAAATTTGCATTTCATTTTCAACAATAAACTACTCTAGTAAACAATAAAGCTTAAAACTTAAAAACTACAAGGCCTTCTATGGAGTTTGAAGTCTGTTAGTGGTCTTTCACCCTCTCTCTCAAGGCTTCCTCCTGAAAAATGCCCATCTTTTTCAAATCTATGAGTGCCCTGAAATTCTGGAAACTCTACCATACAAATCTCTCTACACATTTTTGAATGATAACTTCGAGTTCTTTCAACTTGGAACATCAGACAAAAGACTCAAAAGAAAAAATAGAAATTGATACAGAATACTGCCATTTTTTCTATGAATCACACAAAAAAAATCCCCTTTGTTTAACAATATTAACAATGTTAAGTTGCAAAAAAAAATACTTCTATATTAACTTGCAACTCTGCTGCAGCTATATGACCTGATATATCCCTCATTGAGGACTTTTCATCTGTTCACCCTTCATCTGTTCCTGAAACATTTGGTAATGTTTCACAGGGCTCCAGTGGTTACTAGCACTTATTTTAACACCACTGGACTAGCCTGGTGCTGTGGGACACAGCTTTTTTCTCTGTATGCTACATACTTCCCATTAACAGGAGTTATGTTTGGTCTGAAGGGAGGATATAACCTTGGGTCGCCACATTTCTGTTTGCTTTCAATCATATTTACAGCCACATGTAGAAATAGTGGGTGAGTGCATATGACAAAGATGCATCAGGAGGCCCTGTTGAGGAAGAGTCAACACACTAGTTCCTGAAGGATTTATGAAGGATTTATGTCTCAGTGGTCTCATTCTTTTCAATGAATGGGTTGTCCACAGAGAGCTTAAATTCCCTACTCAGTGCAAAGAAGTATATGCTTAAATTACTTGGATAACTTCTCCCCCTGCTCTTTTGGGAGGTGTCTCTCTCTCTACACTGGCTCTGTCCACGAAACCTGTAGTCCAGGGACCCAAGCTGGCCATATGACACAGGAAGGTTAGTAAAATGATCATAAAATAATTTTTTAAAAAGCAAACAAGTCCACAGTCAGTGTTTCCAGGCATGCCAAGAAAAATGCAGGAAGAAATTAAAGTAATTCATGATTACTCAAAGCTGAGCCACATTTTATTTAGTTGTAAATGAAGACTGGTGAGCAGCACTGGATCAGATGCTCACTGGATCTATTTTAAGTGATAAGAGAAAAGGAATTTAAGTTCCTGGCTAAGGGAATTCAGTTCTTTTAGAAAGACTTGATCGTGACTCTCCCCCCTTTTACATCTTAGCACCAGTTATCCATAGTTTCGGTGGTGATCCAAAGGTTGACCCAGAAGGAAAGCTAAAATGCTGTTTGATGGCCTTGAGATCTGATGATTTCCTTTTTACTTCGAGTAAAAACAGTGTTAAGAGAACTAAAAGTGAAGTGTTTAGAGCTGCTGTTTTTGTACAGAAAATGAGATAAAGCTAATACGTTGAGCTGAAAGATGGAAAAGGGTGCTCTGTGGTATGAATGTAAAAACTAATAGACACATAATAAAAGCATGACAATCAACAGTAGAGAAAGGCAGAGATTACAGCAGTGTGATCAAGTGGTGACTCTTTTGAAAACACTCAAAATCTAGCAATCAAAATCCCTTTGCAGGAGCATCAGAGTTCTCCTGGTTATTCTAATTCAACTTCAGCTGACACCACAGATGAAAGTTGCTTTACCTGATCTGCATTTTGCAACAGGTAAAGCAGGTAGTAAAAAATTCCTAAGCAGTTTACAGCTATATGAACCACAATAGAGGATTAAATGTGATTTGAAGTACGGCCTAGAAGAAATCAATTTATTAAATGATCTGTGCTTGCCATCTAGTGGTAGAAAGTGAGAAATTTTGGGTTGAACTGAAAGCTGATAAACCAGCCGCAATTTTTCCTCAATCTTCCCGTCTCAAAGTGGCTCTGTCCCATACAGAAATATAACTGCTTCTGCACACATGGCAGCTACAACTGTGGCAATAACTTACAGTTACAGCTGAATTTTAAAGAGCTAGGGGCTGAAATGTTGAAGTCCCTGCACCATCCAGACTTTATTAATGAGTTAGCACTAATAACAGGAAGTTTATCTGATAGATGCCTGCGGTCAATGTGTTACTCGGATTTCACATCCTGCTGGTCACTGCCGCAGTCACGCTGGGAATCCACACCATTCTGAGGACACAACGTCATAAGCTAGAAGACCAGTTTTATCTCAAAAGAAGTTTCAAGAGTTCATTAAATAGAGAATAAAGAGTTCATTAAAAGAATTTGCTTTATTTTTCAGTTATATCATCCAGTAAATAGAACACAGGGGGATGCATTAATTGAAATACATTTTACCAGAAGAAATTATACATAGTATAATATCTAAACCTGCCTGTCATCTATTTGGATTTCATGGTATATAGTTAAGAAAATAATTATTATATGTTGCTTTTCTATCAATTATCAGAAAGTTTAATAATTCCCATATCCCAACTAAATAGAAAATCTTTCCAGGTTTTATTATAAAAATGTAGCTAAGAATAAGATTTAAGAGCGCCTATGCAGATTTAGGACCATCACTCTGTTGAGGAGTCCCTGGTATTTGCTCTCTTAAACAACCCATTTTTTAAAAAAACACTTTCACAGGCCACAGTGAAAGAAATGCGAGCAAAAGAAATGACATAGATGACAAATCCCAGATGACTAAGGCAAAGATTAAAGAGACTCGAATTAACTTTACTATGTGGAGTTAACTTCAGTATGATATTGAAAAGTCTATCTAGACAATAATACCACATACATAACAAAATGTGTAGAGGGAGAAAAAAATATTACATGCTATTAGCCATGGTCCCTTCTTAAAAAAAAAAAAAAAGTATTTATTGAAGCTTCTATGTATTGAGCAGCTGTTGCTATGTTCAGTCTTTCATTCATTCACTCATTCATCTGTTATTTGTGTAATTAATTATTCAATCAATTGTTCACAGAAGGACCGTATATGATCTATGTTTTACAATTGACTTCAAAGAGTGAGGCAGCTGAATGCATTCGATAGAAAATGGAAAAAGGCATCGCAAGGTTCACAACAATTATCCAAGGTTCAAAGCCAAAAACTATTTCTTCCAGTCCATTGTCATATTCTGGGCGGCAACCAAATGCTGGGGGTATCCAAAGCTGCAAGGAAAGAATGCAATGCCAATATTAATCACCAGCAATATGAGTGACGAGCCCACAATAACTGTGACCCACTGAACTATAATTTAGCTTAAAAATCTCTAAATAAACCCTCCCTCCCTGTTGGTACTGGGACTTGCTGATGGAAGAGGATTTCAGCTTCCACTTTGTGACTAAAGGCACTTTAGGCTCCAGGATCTGTTCCATTTTTAAATAAACTTTGCTTCCCAAAGGTACATGCACTTTTTCTTCCAGAAGAACTAAAATTTACTTTCTGTAAACTATAAATTATGTAATTTTAATATATTTATCAGACCTGAAAGTTTGGGAAGCTTCAGCATATTAACTTTCAAACTATTTTCAAAACACCTTACCGAAAGATTGCATAAGAACAAAAAAGCCGCAATATTCTTCAGAATTCTTCTCTTGTTGTTAGTAACTGAATTTCTGCTATAAAAGGAGAATTCGGACGCTGAATGCATGGCTGGACAATGAGCCTGACTTGCTTCTTCTTCTTTGGCAGTATCATTTTCTCTTGCACAGATGCCGCCGTTAAGCAAGTAGGGCAGCTCTCCGTCGTCACGAGCTGCTCTTCCATTGTAGATCTCCTTGTACGAGGGGGTAAGCGACAAAGTGCTCCCCCTAGATATAGTCACGATTCGAAGAGTTTTAATATCATCATTCACCTTCTCCTCTTTGCGATGTATGGACTCAATGATAAAGAGGTTCTGAATGTATTTCTCAACAATAACCAGGATGGAATAAGGCAGATTATACCAGGTGTATTTTGGATGAGCCTGGGCACAGATAATCGCTAGGATTGAACCCCAGGAGAGGAGCCAGGATCCTGCAGCTGTGCCAACCAGCAGTTCTGCGTCAAGTTTTCTAGCAGGATTTTTGGAATTATCCAAAGATCTATCTTCCAGTCTGTAAATCAGAAGGGCGACAATCCCAGCTGTACACATGAGAGCTAATACAGAGATAGCATGCAAGTAAAACATAGTAAGTGCTAACTCACTTTTGTTTTTTGAGCGTCCAATCTGAATTAAATACACAACAACTTTTGCTATTGTGCTAATTAACACAATTAGTCCAAAAATCATTCCAACAGTTATGCCATGGAATTTGAATGCGGTTTTGTGTTGTTGATGGTGTTCTACTTTGCGTCCAATATTCTTCCACAGGACATAGAGCATTGTGGATGCTAGAATATGGTACTCTATATTAAAGGGATACAGGTAATATATTCCTTGAGAAAATATTGAACAGAGAGTTGTTGTTGTGCAATTACATTGAGGTGCATGATCATCTAAAACTAAAGGAGAGGGAGAGATTAGATGCTGTGCATAGTAAATTTTCATTTAAACTGAAACATGAGAGCGAAGATTTCAGTAAAACACATCATCTTGTTTAGTTAGCCACCTAAAAAAAAATAAAAGTCACTTAAATCATTAACCTGATACAAGTTTTGGCATGTTCACTGAAGTATGATCTCTAGCTTCACTGCTCAACTGCTTAGCAATAATCATAAACGCTGTGCCAAAGCGGACATTCTCCTAAACTCACTGGTAACAGAAGAATTGTGTAACAATTCTGCAGAACATTTAGGAAATAATATAAGGAGACATTGCTTTATTTGTCAAGTAGAAGTATCAAGAAGTAGAAGTACTAACTTGTGGTTTGCTTGCTCTTGGCTAACACTCCATGAGCAGAGAATCTCTCTATCAACCCAGCTACTTGCTTAGTAATAGTATTTAGATAGTACTAGTAGTGCTGCTGTATGTCTAAAGCATGAGACTTGTAAAGAGATGAAATAAATGTCAGTATAATTTTAGACAAATTTATGTGTCTGAAAATGCTACTTACAATATTAAACTGTTTTTCCAATTAATTTCTTACTTAAATGTGAACTTTTGTGGGAATGATAGAAAATGCCTGTTTTTTTCAATTAATTTAGACTAGAAGTAGGGAAAAAAATGAATTGATTCAAGATTTTGCTTTATAGAGGAAAGTAAGGAATTGTTAAGGTACAGACACTATTGGAGTCATTGGGCAGGAAAGTGTGAACATTTTCCACTTCAAAATCTCTCCCTTTTCCCTGTGAGAACAGTCAAAATTCAATCAGCTGCACAGACAAATTCTACAGATGGGAAGAAACTTACAGCTGCTGGGAGGTTTTAGTTCTTCTTTTAAAGGTAAAAACATTCATTTCCCTATGGCTCAGTGATATTTGAAAGAAGGCACCCCCAGCAGTTACATCTGTTGAAATTTGCATCACCTTACTGAAAGATGAAATTGTTCATTACAACAAAAGTATCTCCCAGAGCAAAATCTGGTCCTGCCAAGCAGCACTAATGAATAATCTTTATCCCTGTGAGCTGTTTCACTGAATCCCATGCAACTACACACCATATGTAACCACTCTCGTGGGAGAGATTTGCAGGATTATCCATGCCTGCTTATAAATGACTTTCTAAATATTAAGCTCTATTTTACAAATTGCTTTGTTCAGTTTACTTCTATAATTTATTAATAAAGGGGTTCTTTGATAATGTTATTCTTTAAAAGAAATGTGTTTTAAAATAAAAAATCTCAAACTTCCAGCACTTGTTATTCTGGACCACATCCAAAGGGGTGATCAGTAAACAGAAAACTACAGCTTGGATCACACATATGACGAAGTTAATGATCATATATGATTTCAGTTGTGATACGAACTGATCGTTTGCCCAGGAGTGACTCTGCAGCACTTACCCAGTTCAGTGATGTAGTATTTTGTATACAAGTATGTTACAGTAAAAATTGCAAGATATATCAACTCTTTAGCTTACCTATTGTTATGTTCCCAAAACCAAGCGTGATTAGTCTTTCCTTATGTTCATTAAGTTGGTGTTTTGACTCTGTTAGCACTCCATTTGTCCACAGGAGTAAATTTGTGAACACAGAATGGATAACCCCAAACCTGCAAGACAGATTAGTTATTGAGAGGATATGCATAGAGTATACCTCTGTACATGCTAAATAAAATGAGTCAACTTCCTGTAGACAGTGCAGTTCAGTTGTCAGTGCAGGAAAACAAATCATAACCACCTACTTTAAGATGTCCCACAGTAGAGCTGAATGAATGTTAGGCTTCCAGAATATTGCAGAAACAGTGGCTTAATGTATTATGCCATTTGCTATTTGTTATGCTCTCCTGTATGATTCTTTGGGCTGGGCAAGCTTCATGCTAATGGCAGTGGCTGAACAGTCTCAGCAGGATTAACTGCTTTGCAAGCTCCTTTTCACAACCTTCTGTGGTCCTTCTTTACACTCCCTGTGGCTGGCCTTGCTTTACAAAGACACCGCTGCCTTCCCTAGCTTCTAGCCCATGTATTTCTGACTTCTGGAGAGAGATGGAACCAGCGCAGGGCTTTACCCCATTCAGACTACTGGGACAGTGAAGCCAGATCTCCAAGAGTCTTTGAAAATTCAGACTTGGTGAAACAGAAAGGCATCAGAGAAAGCAATGTGAACGGCTCAGAACTCTCCAGTAAAATCCATACAGTAATTGCTCTCAACTGCCTAGGCACAATCCCTCCATCTCTTACCAGTTCTGTGAGAGGTTATACTCCTGCACCCGAGGCTGATAAAGTTCCTTCACCTAGAAATAATTCTTTAGTACTCTGTGCGCGGAGCTGCACCAACTAGCATTGCAGGAGAAGATCAACCACTTTACCTTTCGAGGGTTTTGAAGGACTGGATAATATCCTTTGCATGACACCAAAGAAAGTACACCTAAATGAAAGGAATGCAGAGACATGTCACTGCATAGTGTGTATATATGACACTCAAAAAGGAAACTGTATCTAAAGAGGAAAACACACAATTAAATCTTCTGATGATTTAAACCGAGGTAGCACAATCTCCGCTTATACGAAATAATCCGTGATTTCCCATTTCCTGTGACCCATGGCATTCACCCATGGCATGTGGCATCAGGTACCTAAGATTTCATGTGCAAAATCAGAAATCAGCAGCTCAACAGTAGAAATTTCAGTGTGACCCACCAAAATATACCTTGCTTCTGTATTTGAAGAGACTTTTAGTTCAATGACAGGGGAAAGAATACGACCAACTGCAAGGAGCCGTATGATTACTGTAGGGCCTGGTCATGCTGAATTTATCCAATTTACTAAATATATATGCTGAGTTAGCAAGTGGAGAGGGAAAGAAGCATCCTTGTTTATTTGCTATAGGAAGTGTATACAAGAGATTTTGAAACTAGCGAAATACAGAGCTCTTTTGAAATATCAGGCCTCTCTACCCCTAACAACACTGGGATATCAGGAGAGACAGATTAAACTGAACTTGCATGACAAAGTTTACATATAGAACTAAAAGAACTGTTTTCAACCAAGCTATTCATTTCAGTCACAAAACTGTGAAATTTATATATGTAGCTTCAATTAAAAAAAAAAAAAAGGAATTTCAAGAGATTGTCATGTCGGAAATTACACAAAGGATAAACAAGCATAAGAACTTGTTTTATCATTTAAATTTATCACTCAATTTTATCACTCAAAATTATCCTGTAATATCTATAAAAAGTAAATTAACATAAAATCCACTGAGTATCAAAAGACAAAAGATACCTTTTCATAAAAAATACAGACCAATCATTAAGATACATGCAGTGGCTTTTACCTGTAAGATAGTATGTATTGCATGCGTAACAGGAAAAATTCCTTCGGCTGCTGAGAGACAGTTTGAGAAATCAACATAATATCCAATTTTAAAAGAGTCCAGAATTAATGTAATCACTGCAAATAATGTAATCCCACCTACAAAAGAAAAAGCTATTAGAAAACAGCAATGTCCAGTCACAACGTCTCCAGACAATGTGCATCAACATGCTAAAATCTTGTTTAGAGAACTAAAAGTAGATCAATATTTTTAGAGGTTTATAAAGGTAATTGGTTAGCAAGTCCTTGCTGAAGTTCACGACAGCCTGTACCCAACATATGATGAAAGCCCATCACCATCCATGCCCAGCACACGCGGTGTAGCGGAGCAAGCAACCAAGGATGTGAAGGCCCTCAGCACCTTGCAGACCGCGCAGGGCATCTCTGAGCGAGGTAGCTGCAGTTACACGGGCATGAATTAATGCCCCATACAGGCACCCGGCAGCCTGTACCACTCCGGAGAGCTGAACAATAATGCTGCAGTCCCCCGGGCCCCCACGGACAGTAACCCAAGCACTTGGAATGTCACCGTCATTGTGCAGGTCAGCGGGCAAGCCCCCAGCGAGATGTAGGGCTTGTCCTCCTACAGAGCTACCAAAGATTTTAGATTTCAGCATCTATTGTGTCAACCAAAAAAAAATTCCTTATATGTGTGTCCATTATATGTGTGACCTTTTTCATACTTTAAAGAACTTTCAAAATACATGTTTCCACTTGCTTGATAGCAGTCTTTCCCTTTCAGAGATATAAATGTTTATTAAAAACTCAAGATAAAATGATGTATGGAATTAACTCTTAGTTTTGAACCAGTATGACAATCACTAACTAGTGATAAAATTACTGAGCCAAACTCTTCACTCGATTGGTATTTTTTCTCCAGACTTGTACAGAGAGGCTTCCACTGGATTTGACTGGGGCTTATTGCACTGAGATAAAACTTTAACAACTGACCTGAATGTTTCAATCATTGTGAATAACTTAATCTTTCTTTGTAATTCCTCATAGAATAAATAACAGCTAAATAACTAGAGATGACCACACTCTGACTCTCTTATAAGAATCACATCCTTCACTTGACTTGTATTGACCTATGTAATAACTTAATAATTAATTTATTAATAAACTTGCATCAATAAAAATTAATCATATATAAATAATAAAGCCACGTATTTGGCAATATTTGAGAATCATTTTGTCATCCACTAACACAGCTCTCTGGTTTATATTACAATGCAGACAAGAAATCAACTCAGAATCTGTAAAAATATGTCAAAAACATTTTGCTAGAAATATTTGTTAAATACACTGTTCATTCATTTCATTGGTCCTTTACTACACCGAACAAAAACAGACTTCATAATAATATTTGAGGTCAAGGATATGCATTCAAGTAGGACTTGAATTTCTGTTTTATAGATAATCTCTTTGATAAAAAGTGACAAATTATTTATGGAATGTAATTTTCAATAGGAGTTGAAGTTTGCCTCCACCACAACTTTTGCTTTCATGTTTCAAAACCCAAGAACCTAACTCTGCAGGTCATGCAAGTATGTAATTCTGCATATTTTTATTTTTATGACAATTAATTTCTTAGCATGTCATGCAGGACAGGACCCTACATTTAAATAGATATGTCATACTCATTATATATTAAAGTAAATAGCATCACAACACGAAAAATTCTAATCTTCTTTTGAAGTCACACCATATTTCCTTCCTAATTTAAAGAATAATTTTGTTCGTAAAGGAAATGAGAATATTTTTATATTATTGAAATAACTTTACCTGATTTAAATGGACCTACTTCGTGCAGGGTGTTATGCTAATGACTTCCACAGGTACCTTCTAATTTATTCTAATAATAAGTTATTGTATAAAGAACTATGATTCATGATATATTTAGAAAGCTGCAGGAAACTATCAGTGTTTCGCAGATGTCAGTCTGCCTCCTGCACTAAACACACACCTTGTCCTTACAGGGCCCACCGGCATTGTAGCTCCATTCTCCTTGGGTTGCATTTGAAGCAACCAAGGTCATGGTTTTGGGAGTCTAGCAGTAGAGTTCTAGCAGTTTTACATCAATGCCCAGCATACCTTTGAGGAGCAAATAAATACAAATCAAAATATTAAGTTTCTTTCACTACAATTATTCTAATTTGTGCCTTAGTATTTCTCCTAATGTTGCCTTTAATATCAGAAGCTTAGTGGGCTCAGATAGGCTCTCAGTGAAATGAATGTAGTTTTGCTTTTGTCCTACAGGACTCAGAAAAATTTATGATTTTTTTCTTTTAATGTTTGATTACTACCATAGATGTTTCTACCTATCACTTAGATGGTCACACTGTAGTATATACCAAATGCCCAACACACACGTTTTAGGCGTTTCAAAGATGAATGACTGCACTAGTTTGATCAGTCAAAAAGAAAAGCACAACTATAATGACCATAAATAAATTATGCCAGTGATTCCCATATTAACTTTTCCTTATGGAAACTTTGATACGCTAATATTAATATTCTATATGCTAGTACTAAATACTTGACACACACCAGTATTTACAAGTGATATATACTGATATTTATAAGTAATGCCATGTTATTTCTATTTGAAAGCTATAGAAATACGAAATGATTGCTACTGAACATTGAGTTACTAAAGACTCAGATCGTTTCCCAATGTTTGTTGAAGCCTGTGTACATTAGCAGATCAAGAACAGGATTGTTTAGTGCTTCAGTGGCTTTTTTCTACCAACTGTTGAGAAGAATGAAGCCATTATGATACAGTAATGAAAATGCCAATCTAAACTCAAAATACTGTTTGGGCTTAAGTAATAAGCAATATAATGAAAGCAGGAAAAAGATAAAAGCTGGAATCTGCCAAGAACTTAGTAAGTTGACTTGCGGTCTAAACTTTAAAGAGAAGAAGGGGTAATATTTGTAATATGTCAAGGAAAGGAGTTCATGTATGCATGTTTTCCTAAATTTCCCTGTAATTTTTTGGGTCATGCTTATTGTATCTTAGCAAAGGCAAAGCACTTTGCTGAACTTTTCCCACAATAAGACTGTCTGTCACACAAACTGGAAGGGAAGCGTGCTCCAGGGTTCACACCTTGGACTCGTGGGTGCAAAAAGGTTGAAGGAAGCCTTTCTGAGAGCAATTTTTGTAAAGCTGCCATTTGTCCTTCTAACTTTCTTAGTTATATGCATGGACTCAATTGCAAGATGTTTTGGCTAAGTAATTCTTTTTCAACATATATTATAGTAAAATGTTGTAAGTAGCCAGCTCTCTACACTTTCACTAAAACGGTAATTCACAGCCTGAAATGAATCATGAAAAATATAACAAGTATGTGTTTATATTATGCACTCATCACTCCACGGGTATTTTCCCTAGCAATGAGAGCAAAGACGTATTCTTCAGAAGTAGCTGATGGCACTACTCAAAAATTGGTAAAAACTCCTTGTAAAAGCCTTTTTCCAGGCTTAATGATGGCCTTTTCCCACCCTTTTTCACTATTCTTCCAGATTAAAAAAAAATCTGTGACAAAACTATTGATACAGCGGAAGGCAAAAGGAATCTTGGCAAAGGAGTTGATTCCTGAGTTTTTCCTTAACTCAGTTTTCTTTTACCAACACAGGATAAAGGAGTGTTTTAGGCTTGATGCAACTACGAGAAACCCTGAAGAATAAGAAAATGTAGAAAGATTTCCCCCAAGGGGGAACTTTTTCAATTGCAGAACACACATCTAAGAGAAGCTGTGGAATCCGCATCACTTGAGAAAGTATTACAAAGAGCAATCCTGTCCTCATAAAAGAAATGGATATAGTAACCTAGTAGTTCACGGCAGTATCTTATTTCTAGGCTTCAGTGATTCCTTATATCCTCTAGGACAAACGAAATGCTGTGAATGCTGCCCCAGAAGAAAAAGGGCAGTGGGTTCTGTGGTATGTACCCTTGTTAAGCAGTATTTATTCCCTATTTTGAAGGAAAAAGCTACTCTCTGAGCAAGAATAGCATAACTTTGCCCAATATAAGTCCAAATTGAAACTTGCCATAATGAATTTAAGGCGCATTTATGCCACACAGGCCAATAGTTATGAAATGTTTGAGAGATGAATATTATTTTGGTAAAAAATGAATTACTGAGGATAATGTCTCAACAGTTAGCAGAGGTATTCCATACCTCAGGGGAGAGCCTACAAACCATGGCTGTATGATGTTAAATTAAAAAAAAAGATTTTCCCTGAGCAATTCACATAGCATGATGTGAACATGCTAACAGCTGCAAAGAAAAGGCACATAACCAGAGATTGAGAACAAACTAAACTTCAACTCACATCATATTTTTAAAATAATCGGGTTTTAGATGTCTTGGGAATTTTCATTTGAACCTTTCATTAGCTGCTGCTGTGAAAATTTATTCTTATCTAATGCAGGAATGAACCATTCACAATGAATGCTGGTTAGAAAAGAGTCAACTGCTAAAACTAGATTTCCCTGTTATTCTACAGAGTTCATCAGAGTTGTTTCCTTTTCTCAGGACCCATACCTGTCTGTGTGACACTGTGATGTGCAGCCCAACCACCTGCATGAAACATATGTTTGCATCTTTACCTCCAATATGCACCTGCATCCAAAAAAGGGCCATCACATCTCCTTGCTTTCCTACAAGTTAATGCTAGCTTTTGCTTCCTTGTTTAGGTAGGTGTTTTTTAGGTCTTTGCCCTCTTCTGACTTCAGATGGTTTATATCTATACAGACATAAATATGAATCTCTGATTTATATTGGTATAGAGAGCACTGAAGATCTTTTTGTCTGGTGCTAGACTAAGGTAAGTTGTATCATGTTGCCTGGAAAAGATGATAATTCCTGTAGGAGAGATGTGAGGATGACACCCTCATAATTGCCTCCAAACACGCTATTTTATTTTTCAAGAGCTGATAAGGGGGATGTAAGAGAGAGAAGGCTCTAGAGGTAATCTCCTCGCGTGCTGAGCTTCAGCAAATATTTACCTGAACACCTGAGTATCTCACGCCAGGGATGGAGAGGGGCAGTAATGGGGTGGCAGAGGCAGGTGACGGTCCCTGCTCTCGGAGGCTCCGCCGAGTGGAGGGCCAGGACCTGCGCCCTGTACTTACACTTGAGCCAGCGGGCTCCGGCGTGCGTGTCCTTCTCGCGGATGAGCCTCCTCTGCGTGCAGCTCCTGCACAGGTACCACAGCATCCACAGCAGCTGGATGAGCATCAGGGTGATGAGGTAGGAGAGCAGGTGGCTCTTGCTGATGCCCACGGCGTGCACAGCCCAGGCGAAGGTGAGCACCAGCCCGGCCAGGAACAGGTTGATGCCGTACTGGCTGCTGAGGATCTCGGCCGTTTTCTGCGGGCAGCTGCCCGCCACGGAGGGGGAGCCGGGCGCTTTCTCCATCTCCCACATGGCCGCGGGCGCTACCCTGGGGAGCCGCGAGGCTGTTTGCAGGCTCGGCCGCGCTGCCGGGGGCGGAGCGCGGATGCGAGCGCAGGGGCGGCCTCAGGGAAGCGCAGGCTGCACCGCTGCTCGGAGCGGGTTTTGTCTGGGCACTGCATGGGGGGTCCTGCCTTGGGAAGGGAGATGGGAGGGAAAGCGACCAGCCAACGGAACACCCCTAAGGATCAATCTCCTTCATGGAAAGCCAAAGAATAGCCAGTGGCCTTGGGATGCATTTAGAGAAAGCGAGGATGGGCACAAAATGGTAAAGGATGGTAAAATGCTCTTCGAAAAATAGTCAAGAGAAAGCTCCCTCCATCTTCCCATTTTTTAAAAATTGCCTGTATGTGCCAAAGGTGAGTGTTGACAGATCAAGCTTACTACTGCCTTATTTTCTCCTCTGAAACAGTTTTGCGGATAAAAAATATCAAGCTAAATTTCAGGCATAAGCCTCACAGTTTTAATAACTTACTTGCTGACACTAGCATTTAAATCTAAGTGCTTAATTAAGGTAGATGTAATCACATCGCTGAATAATTTGCAATCACAAACTGGTCCAAACCTGTCTTAATGACCACCAGTTTGTTGCTGCGAACCCCAGGCTGCTGGTTGTGGTGGAGCCTGGTCATTCACAGCCCTTGGGCCCTTCTCCGTATGGACCCCTTGACCGAGGCCCCCTTGGGGTGTCAGACTTAGTGTCCTGCCAGCAGCGTCAAGAATCAGAGGTTTAAACTTCTGTCATCTTTTGGTCTCCCATCCACTGTTCTTACATATTCCCCATTGATAACATATTTTTTTAATTGTGCAACTGTAACCTATGGTGATTAAATACTGACATATTCAAGACTCAAGATTTGGAGGATCAGTTGACTGCCTATAGAGGTTGAGAGGATTATCTCCCAGACAGGTCTTTTAATTTTACTTTTAATTTGTTCATATCAAATATCCAAAGCATTTTTGTTTGCTTGTGGTTCAAAACAAGTGCATGGCCCATGTCTTTCTATAGCTCATGAAATGAAGCCACCAATTCAATTACATACAAAAAAGGGAAGGAATGAAAGGACAGTGCCTATTTTACTCCATTTAGCTTTGCAAAACTTCCTAGATCTAAGTTTTTTTATTATTATTTGGAGACAGAAATGAATAAGATTTTTTCCCCAAAATGTTAAAAGACATTTTCATAACAGTCTTTTAACATAACCTGCAAGAACAGGGCATCATTAGGCAGTTACAGCCGCACCACCTTTAGCTCAGAATTACATCCATCATTTTCTGAAGCTTAGGGAAATACCAAGTCCTCATTTTTCTAAGGTCTCCCCTTAAGCTCTTGATTTCATGAGAAGGGAAAAATACAAGGAACTGGAACTGGCCTTTTGCCAGGCCAAATCAGGAGGCTACTGATTACAGCAGACATTGTTTTAAACTCTTACCAGGTTCAATACTACTTGTTTTTTAGCATATTAGTGTATGAGTGTTGCAATGGTTATTTATACTTTTTACTGAAAGACTTTGCTGAGCTTTTGTACTGTGTGGAATTTTCTGAAAAGAAAATCAAAGTAGACAGATATGAAATGTCTCTCAAGTCATAAAAAATGACATTACACGTTAAATAATAGACTCAGCTGACAGGCCATATAAGATGAACATATTCCAAATCAAAGTACGGTATTTAAAATTTATGTGAACATGTATTTCATAGACAAGCACACCAAGTCCCCAAGACCTGTGTAATTAGATGGTTAAACAATCAAGTACTAAAAAATAATTGATAACTTTTATGCAAAGATTAAAAAGAATAAATCCGAAAAATCATGTAGCAAACAGTAACTTTAATTGAAAAGTACAAGGCAACTTAAAACTCCTACAGGATTTATGTAATTGATGAACACAAATAGTGATACTTATCTCCCTGAGCAAAAGCACGTTTAAATACAATAAACAGAAGTTACTCAAGCTTATGCAGATATAAAATTGTTCAGATCTGTTAAAAGACAAAGACCAGAAGATAAGCAGTTTGCTCCTTTAATATTAGAAGTATAACTATTTAAAAAAAATTGAAATATTAAATAGATTAACCTGCTATTTTATTCTACAGGCTAAGATAACAGCAGTAGCACTAGACATTCTATTTTAGTTTGACCAGATGAGCATTGAGGATGAATATGACAATTTTCTCCTTTACACTGGAAAAAAGTTCCTGTCAGCACACAATTAATTAAGAGCGTCATAAGGTACCTTATGCTGTGACTTTAAAGTCAGAATTAAGAACATCATCTCCTCTTGTAGCTCAAACTTCAAGCACCACTCACAAGCAGTAACACTTGTTTCCATCCTCACATTATACACACTTGTGTCTTCCAAAATGTCTGGGTGTGAAAGTATTTAATACAACACTCTATATAAAATGATCGAATGACTAGACGTTTGTAGATACTTAAGTGTCTCAACCAAGGTAAGAAACAATGTTATATCATTTCCCAGCTGTGTATGGCTAATGGCAATAAGTTAATATCAGCCTCTCTATTACTGAAGAAAAAAATGGCACCTTCATAAACACACACTGTTAAGAATGAAAAGTTATTTTACAGAAGAAAATCATCCTGAATATTGGAAAACAGTGCATATATCAAAATAATTTATTCTGTGCTCTTAGTTTCTTGTATAGTGTGACAATTGTTTGTTATATTGCTGGTCATTGGCAGCTTAATCATCCATGTTTGGCTGCGGACAAATTACACTGGCAAAAACATAACGCATTTATTTCACTGATGGCACCATCAAGTTAACAAAGGTGTAAGCTCTAACCAGTTTTCTAGGCCCTTACTCAGATCTGAGAGGAACTATGGAAGGAACTATGTAATAAATCACTAGCAGATCTGAAGTCAAGGAACTAGGTAATAAGATATTTCGTACATGAAAACACATGTAATTTCACAAGATTAATAGATCAAGAAATATCTGTGTCATCTATAGGTAAGTTTACAAGTGCATATGCAGTTTCCAAATAGCAACAGTTTAGCTCCCAATTCAAATATAGTATTAAAAGCCCAAAGCATTGGAATTTAAATATAAATTATTTCCACATCAAGAGACCTGCTTTGACCAGGAAGCTGCATCAGGCGATTTCTAGAAGTCCTTTTCAACCTAAATTATGCCATGATTCTAAGATTTATCAGCAAACAGGACTTAAAACTGTACGACTGACTTACTACCCATCTGCTTAGCATATTAATACAAATAAAAAACTTTACAAAACAGGAATGAGAAGCTTTGTATCTAGAAGGTTAAAAACCTATCTATCTTCTCTTAATCCAAGAGATTAAAAACCTATCTATCTTCTTGTTCTTTACTAGTCAGTTACTTCCTCCCAGGCACTGGCTGAACCATGATTATTTGTATATGATTTTTAAATCAGGTAGTCTTTATAGTACCAGTTATAGCAAAAAAAAAAAAACAGTATTAAAAACTATATCAAAAACTGGAATGTGATTTAAGTGACATTCACTTTGCAGGATAACAGCTATGCGAGTCCTCACATGAAGCTGAAAGAAAAAAAATCCATTTCAAAATATAGTAAGGATAATATTATTCTCTCTACACAGTGACTGTATGTTGTACTAATTCGACACTGTTCGGTCAGATGAATTTGCACCACCAAGTACAGTACACAATTTGCTGCATAACAGAATTCACTTGTTTGTTCACTAAGGAAAACTAAAAGTTGTCATATGTTTCAGTTCTCCAGAACATTTGAAATTCAATTTTACTTCCTACTTTCTAGGTCCACCTAAGCATAATTTAATATAGAATTGTTATTTTAGTCTGTTAATATGATCAAGGCTATAACAGTCCACAACGCATCCTCTCCCCATCTCCTTCCAGTGCTCACCAGAATGTGCCTGATGGCAGAAGGACAAACATGAACTGAAGAAGTTTCCAACTGCCAATGTGACTCTAACTCCTACAACACAGTAAAGAGGTTCTGAAGTAAGTACTATATTTTCAAGAGGCCATGGCTGTTGCCAGAGTATTATCCAAGGTAATTACCTTCTTAAAAAAAGTAGGCTTCTAGATATTTACGAATTAGGAAAACATATATGTCTATAACTTCAGTTGGTGTATGCAAAAAAATGCTGTGTCCCAGCTATTCAGTATTTTTGTCTACAGCTCTGGCATTCCAAGATGCAACACTCAAATAATGCAGCCTTTCCTCTTGCTGCATGCTTACCAATGCTGAATAGACTTCTTCACTGGAAAGGATTTGTGATGGCAAGCAAAAATCAGCTGACTTCACTATACTCTGCCCCCAAAAAAGGACAACAAGCAAGTCCTACTGAAGGATTCACCTCACTGGATAACCTGACATCTGTATAGGAGATGCCCCTTACTCCATTTGCTGAAATTTTAGAGCAGTTAAACGAAAGGTGTGGGAACCCCTTTACAACAGGTCAGCTATTAAAGATGAATTTTTCAAGTCAACAAAACAGTTTTCTTCCCTTGAGGAGGCTGTTTTTTTCAGGAAGACCGGCAGATCTGACTGTGCAGAAGAATGAAAATGGCATATTGGAAAACAGAGACAGGACAAATATTTGACTGAGACAGAGAAAAAGAGAGAAAGAGAGGAAGGGAACTGCAAGAGAGTGTGTTGCATAGGGGCAGTAACAGTCTTTTTCCCTTTACTGTCAGACCAAGTAACTTCTCAGAGAAGTTTTCCAGTTTGGGCAAACCTGCAGATACTTGGCCTGAACTCCCCAAAGCTATTGATTCTCACTAGTCCCTTCTTTTCATAATTCAGAAGAGAATCTTAGGGAAGAGGAAAAAAGGGTATTCCTCCCCTTAGAATACTTATATATTGTCTAGTAACTATGAAACCATATACATATACCTACAGAATAGGAATCCCTAAATTGTTTGTCTAACAAAGCAGTTCA
Organism: Tinamus guttatus; assembly: GCF_059628265.1. NCBI lineage: Eukaryota > Metazoa > Chordata > Aves > Tinamiformes > Tinamidae > Tinamus > Tinamus guttatus. The sequence continues at coordinate 7,133,237 of NW_028288586.1, forward strand.
TGCAACAGTTATGTGCTTAAAAAAATTCAATAAATGTTTACCTGAAGGACTTATCCCAGGAGTGATATAAGCATCACAACACCCATAAACTGAGTGAAGAGCAACAAAGGTGTGATAAAGGACCATACAGGCCATAGGGCAACGTTGAAACTGGGAATGAAAGCAAGAAGTTTTAGGTAAGTTCTGTAGTTTTATTACAGAAATACCAGTCACACAAAGAATACCCAGCTCAAGAGGAAATGAGACTTAAATGACTCAACCTGAAGAAAAGTTTTTTGCTTTATGACTTGAAAGAAAACCAAAACTAGCAAAATTTTTGATGAACTGTTAGCTTGGGCTTGGTTTACTACTTATTCACTGACAACACATCCCTAAGCTTCAATAGTTGGGGATTTTATATAGAGCAAGTCCTCTCAGTCCCTCAGGAGCAAGGATATCTGTGTATGAAGTATCTGAAAACAAAATACTCTTGATTGCTCCACAGTCATGCATGGCAGCAGAGATGAGCCTTCATTTGTATTTTGAGCTAAGCAGATTTGAGATTAGCTAGCTGAACAGAATGAAAGGCAAGGGGTGACAAACATTTTTATGACTGAATTAGAAAGATTATGAATAAGGATTATGAATCTGACTGATTATAAACTATAACAACCTTGTTTTCCAGTCTTCCTTTTGTTCCTAGCACTACACCAAATATGCTGAAGGTCACAAAGAGGTTTTGTTTACATGTAACACTGAAACTTTAAAGAACCACCTTTCATTTAGAAGGCAAATGCATATACTTACAGACATGCTACACTTTTCATATATTTTTATTTTTACTCACATGCTATTTGCTCAGCTGATTCTCTTACTAAAGCACCATTATGTTACAACATAAAAAAACTTAAAACACATAGAAGAATAGTTGAAATATAAATTTCAGTATATGTTTTCTATTTGTAGTTTGGGTGTGACAGTAAAGAACTCTGTGTTAGGAACTAACCTGCCATTATATTCCCACCTAGAAAATACACTCTTTTCTTAATTTGTAAACTTAAACAGGTGGAAGAAATAAGCCACTTACACTAACAAGCCTTAAGGAATTCTGTTTCACAAAAAAAAAATGAAGATTGAGAAGATCAAGTATATTTAAAAGAGCATTTTTCAAATGTTACAGACCTCTGGCCAAATTTGTCATCTCTACAACAGCTCTAGAGAGTTCACTAGCATATTGAACTGTGCATCAACATCAAACAAGTATTGTTTCAATATATTGTGGGTTTTGTTTTTAATCTGATGTGACATTTGTTTCCTACCTGAATATGTTACTAATGGCCTATTTATCATAAAAAACATCCTCTGTGTTTAAGGGCATAGGGAGAGACCTACCACTCTCACTAGCAAAGTAATGTGTAATTTACTTAACAGAGTCTATTAGTGAAAAGACATACTGGCACTGTACATACAAACATTAAAGGTGATAAAAAATTAGCCTCGTGGATGAATGTTCACGTGGAAGGAATTACGGATGCTGAATAGAGCTGGTATGGTCACCAGTATCTTCAGCAAAATTACAGAAATTATACTTTTTATAAAAATGAGTCCATTAACACAGCTGGACTCATACAGATTTAGCAAAAGTTTGTATATCCACAGTATTCTAACTTACCATATTGCTGCTGCAATAAAGGTAGCTGTTGTGATGGGTATCAGTACTGGATATCGTGCATCATAGTCCTCGATTCCACAGTACCACTCCAGATATATTATGCAGTAAAAAGCAACAGATAAACAGGCAGCCAATAAACAACTGCCAGAGGCAAACCACCAACTGTGGAGGAAAAGCATCAGTAAGGACCAGAACATTTCAATTCTCCATTTTGCACTAGAGTTCTCCTTCTTAAGTGTACGTGCACCAACCCCTATTGAATTTAAATTTTATTCTACATACTATTTCTCCAGTCTGAGAAGTGATCTGAAAACCAGTGATACTCACATGAAATTAAATCCTGTCTTCCAAAGTATTCATAGCTCTTCCCATCTCTGCATCATCTTCGGAACAAGCATGTATTCTCCCTGGTCTATCCTTCTATTTATGAACATTATTTTGGAACATTGTTGCAAACCCGTTTTTATGGTCATATCCATTATACACACTACCCTGAATAGTCTAGTGTGCACACTGCATAGTTCAAGTCTACATAACTTTAAGTAGAAATTTTAAGATTTTCCGATGTGTTTTGTGAACTAACAATTCAAGTGATTTCCTCACTGAAATCATTAAGCATTTGTTGACACATTTCTGTAGGCTTCAGAAATACACAAAAGATCCAACAATGATTCTCCCCTTTGACAAAACAGATGAAGTTTTAAGCTAATTGATTCAACTCACTGAAAACTGATGCTTCCTGATCTGTCAAACAGTCATGAAAATAAAACACAAAAATAAGAAGCTGCTCTCTCATGTTTAGGTGTTATTCTGTAATTTTTATACTTAACAACACTTCTTCACAAATCACATCTTCAGGAACACAACTTTGACTAGACAAGTTAACAACCTCAAGCTGGAGGTATTATTTCTCTGTAGAAGGACTTTATTTCAGGATAGAGCTAGATATAGTGCAACAGGTAAAGGAGGCTTGAAAGACTAAGATATTGGGGAGAAATTCCAAGTTTTCCAGTAGTTGTAGCCAAATTAGGCATCATGGGATTACCTTATGAAGTAGCTCCTCTACAGATAGGAAAAAAAAATAAAGAACTCACAACAATCCTCATTTATTTTTACCTTGTTTACCCAAGATTTAAAACACAGTGATCAGATGTAACAATTTGATTGTGATGCAAGATGCACACACTACTTCTCTTTGTAAGAAATGGTACCTTACCTATCTCCTTGAATAGTTTCTTTAACAGTTTTAAAAAACTCGAAGTAATATGTTACAGCAATTGATGCCAAAATCCAGAATGCAGAGTGAATATTCAGTCTGGGTGGAGGCTTTCTTTTCTTCTCTGCAGCTGTAGACTCTTCTGTAAATAAGCACATAATTATACCACTAAAGCTAGTCATTCAGTGCAGTACGGTTTTAGTCACGTAAAACACAATGCTTAATCCTTTTACATCATTTATCTTCAGAGATTATTATACTCAGCTTAATACATTTTGTATTAGAGAGGAAGCAATGCAATCAACTAAGCAAGGTACCTTTTGATGAAACAATAAGGCAGTAGCAATCACCATACACTTTGTTTGTGTACCCTTTTAGAAAATTTACAGCTGACTAGATTACAAAAGGGTTATTTAACCACTCAAGAACCTCCTAGTGTTATTAAAGTGTTTTCATTAATCTGACATAGAGAAGGAAAGGTCTGTATCCCAATTACTGGTTTATTTGTACTCGTTTTCATTAACTTTAATGTTTGCAAACTGAATTTCAGCATAAATCTTTCTTCTCCCTCCGCAAAGCTACTGCCACATCACAAGAGTTTTTTTAGCTTTAACTTCAGGAGCTAGACTGATTTATGCTATATTCTGGGACAGGTAAACTCCAAATATGATTATGCTGAAACATATCTTTTGTATTCACCACTGGGAATGTTTCACAAGAAGCAGGATAGTGGAGCAAGCACCTGTGAATGCACTTTCTGCGCATGATAGTGACTAACAGGCTGGGCCCTTATATACGCTGTTAGGAAAAAAAGAAAGGGAGTAGACATACACGTGGAAGTGCTGGTGTATTTGATGTTCCAGTCTTTAAGCCTCCTTTATCACTTTAAGTTATTGGTGAATGGAACAGGAGGAACGTGATGGTCCTGCACAACGTCACAGCTCTGCCCCCTCACACGTTATCTCTAGCTGGGCATGGGAACGGCTCTGCTGAAGCTACAGATGTTCCTGGACTTTATTTATTTACACTTTGCTCTATGGGAGCCGGGCTCTGGGGCGCCCAACGCCCCTCTCCCACCACAAGCCTGTTGTCCCTGGGCTTCTCTCCAGCAGCGTCTCCCTCCCACCCTGCGACCCAGGACTCGGCAGCCGGACCCCGCCGGCTCCCCGGGGCCTGCCCTCCCGCCACGGCCGCTCTCCCCCCGGCCGCGCTGCCGGTGCCACCCACCGGCCGTCCCCAGGGGCGGCTGCAGCAGCGGCGGCGGCTCCCGGGGCTCCGCGCCCTCCCGCAGGCAGCGCCGGAGCCGCGGACCCCCGTCGCCGCCGCCGCGCCCGGTCTCCATCTTGGGCAGCGCCGGCAGTGACGCGGGCAGGAAGCGCCGCGGCCGTTGGGCGGCTCGTGCCGCGGCCGTTACGGCCGTTGCGCGGCTGTGAGGAACGTGGCGCTGGGACTCAAACACGAGTAACCTGGGTGAGGGATAACACCACAGCAGCTAAAATGAGAGTACCAACTAGCTGAAGTTTTAAGTAATAAGATTTTTTTTTTTGATCACTGAGTTTAGGCCACACTTCAGTATCGTTTCAGAGGGACACAGTGGCATCTCGCCTCAGCACCCTGAGTTACCCACACGTTCAGTTCTGTAGCATCACCAGCAGATGAGCACACCGGCAGCCCGCGATACAGTTCTATGACTACACGAAATTTCAACATGCACTGTTAAGACAGCTGGTGTTATCTGCCATTTACTTTACCGTTAGTAAGGACATATATCTTAGTGCTTATACTGCGATGAAAGCTCCGGACTGGTGGCTAGACCTTAATGGGGACTGTCCCCATTTCCACTGGTTACTGCTGATAATTTCGGTGGTTGTGCTAAAGTGTGTGCAACTACCTGAGTTGTATGCATGTCCACTTTGCTATCCACTGATCATCTATGCGTTCTAACATTTAATGGAAATCAAAGTGAGTTTTTTATTTACTTATTTTTAGCAATTTTATATATATATTTTAATAGAAGGTGAGATAAAGCTTGGGTCTAGAACGAACCATGAAGATCTGATCTTTGAGCAGCCTTTTTTCATATAATGTGATGGAAAAGTACAGCTGATGAACACTTTTTACAGTGTTTTTATTTCTGTATTTTTTTCAGTTGGCTAACTGCTCTATTACTCAGATCTATTCATGTCAGATAGTAAATAGAAGACTAAAAAATACAGCTGAGTGAATTGTGTATTAGAAAACAGTCACTCAGTTCTAGCTAAAAGTATCTTTCCAATTTGTTCAGAGGATTTCTTTGCTGAATTCCTAAATTATATCTCAGCTGATGAAATAAGGTTTCTTTAAATATTTATTCCTAAAACAATTGATAAAATGTATATATTTTCTAGGAAGAAAAGCTGTGTCTGTCATGAGTACCCCTGAAGCAAATGACACTGGTGCATTTCAGTAATAGAATTTAAATCATGATTTCAGCCCCACTGAAAATATTGAACAATTCCATGGACAAACCCAAGTGAAGGAATGAGTCTTGTTTTGTCAAAATAAGAAAAATGGGGAAAAATGGGAAACCAGGTAGCTCTTCATGTTTTGCCAACTTTATCATCTTAAAGACGCAACGATGATTTAAATTGAACAAGAGTTCAACACAATGTTTTGATAGCTTATAAGAGCTCTAGGAATCCTGTAGTAATGTGAAAGCAACTTGCAATTGAAAATTGAAAAATAGAATAGTTAAAAGCTAAAGAAACTAATAATCTAGAACAATAGATTGCCTTTGTTTCAATTCTGGGTAGCTGAGTTTTTTCACCTACCTGCCTTACATAAAGTCACTTAAATATGTTTCTGCAGACAGAACCTTGAAACCGCTTACATGAGTATTGTTTTCTTATTTATTCGCATGGGCAAGGTCAAACTCTACCAAATTGTAATTACAGATTTATAATTACAGATTAGTTCTTGGCTATGTATCTGTGCAGTATCTATAGTTCTTTGAAGTTGCATGGCTTTTTAAATTCAAATTAGTTTTTAATAGGAATGATTTATTAGACTAATTAGATTATATTTGTGGTGCTTATAAGTTCTGTTATTTTCTAGACAAAAATCCCATGTTAGGGAGTGTAAAGTCCTTACTAAGGCAAAATTTCCACTGCCTGTAGTAAAGAACCTCTTTCTTTTAGATATGGATATCTGTTGCAGATAGCTTCTCTTTAAAGTACCATGCAATTAAATGCAGAAATATTGAGTAAAAGCTCAGATTCCTGGTGTAAAATACAATGTATGCATTTGACTTACAGACAGAAAATTTATAGTCTTAATGGTATACAGGTTGAAGTAGAGAAAACATGTTTGTTTAGTTTGTTTAGTTATCTAATAATTATCTGATTACAGTATTCCTTTTAGAAGAAAACTGAGTGTTGTGCAAGAAAACAAGGACGATGAGAACTTTTCTTAAGTTTTCACTTATCACATGCATTCTTCATATATGGTGTGGAGTTTATCAACACAAAAGTTCTGCACGTCCTTCCTCTGTAGTGTCATGATGTGAAAACTGGAAAATAGGAAAAGCAAAAAGATTGGAATGTGAGCTATAAATAAATAAAAATATATTTTATCGTTAACTACTACAGTCTTCAGGCCACTTTAAGATTGGGGTAGAAGATAATTCGGGTACAAGCTAGACTTGTTCTAACCAGGTATGAACTTGTTGGGAAATTGTTGGATTTAATTATTACAGCTTTTTTTTTTTTTTGGAGGTGGAACTTTGGGGGTTTTGTTTGTTTGAGACTTTTTTGGTTTTGTTTTCCTGCAGAAAGCATGGCTTTTATGTGCATCTGAAATCCATGAGAGCCGTGTCGTCGTGAAAAGAAATAGTTTTTTCTCAGCCTTAGAACATGTCTCACAGAAGGAGCCACCACATCATAGTCCTTAGTGACTAAAGTGACCTTTTTCATTTTAGTTGGATTCAGTATTTTAAAGTTAACAGCTGGTGGGAGCCTCTGAGCTCAGCTTTCTTAGCAGTGAAAGAGAGGTTTCTTTGTTTTCTTCCTTGCAGTGAAATCATTACCTCAGCCTTTACTTTCATGTTAGTGATTCAGATAAGAAACAAAGAAAATCTTCATGTACTCTCTTTGCAAAAGCTATTCATGACAAATATCTTTGATTTAAATGTAGTAATTAAATAAATATGTATGTTTGGAAAGGTTAAGGTCTGTCAATGTTGTTAAACTAAAGACTCCTGTTTACCTACAGAGCAGGTATTGTGCAAGGAGATGAAATAAGAGCTTCTCTGACCTGACTCCTTATTGACCTTAACCCAGATCACTCATGTTCAGTATTTGTAGAGCTGAGATCTTTTCTGTGATCTTTTCACAGACCGACTCTGCTTCAGACATTATTAATCTGTTAAAGAACAGATAGTCATCAGGAGATGGACTGGGACTGTTCCAAAATGAAAAACATAATTAAAAAGCTTCCAACCAATGGGGCTGTTATGGATAATTGATTCTTGCAAGTAGAAGTTTCAGGATTCGTGTAAGAACGCAAGGAAGTATTTTTAAATGAAGGGCTTTACTCGATAAATATAGTGTACACTCTGGGAATTTTGGAGTCTTGTGAAGATTTTATGAAGGGAATGGACAAAGGGCAGAGTTTTCAAGAGTTGTTTACTCCACATGTGCCTGTGTTTTTGCCTGATTTGAATTCTTCTGATGTTTTCAGAAACTGACTTCAACATCTGTAGGGTGTTTTAAATAAAAATAATGCTCTGTAGGTTTAAAAATATTCTGGGTTTGCCTTTGAAAATGAAAGCTGAATTTTGCAAAACAGTTGGATATTTTTTTATCATATACTGATTAACTGGATTTTTTAAATGTTGATTTAGAAGTAACTCTTAATGAGACTCACAAGTCTTTTTTTTTTCAATACTTCCTGAATAGACACTCACGATGGTAAGAATTAGACTTCTGAGCTAAATCCTCGTGTTCAAGTTGAGTCATGCCTCCAGTTAATTTTATATCAGATGTTCAGAACTATTTCCCTTTACAATATTCACAATAGATAAACTGGCCCAAATGTCGTCTGTTCACATAACACCCAGTTGGCAATTTCTTCATCTCTTACATAGGTAGGGTTGGTCTCTTTCTCCCTGTGTTCATTTGTAGCTCAAAGAGGTTGGCTACAGAAAAGGAGAGGTGTTTTTGAGTAGTGATAGTTCAGTGCACGCTGGGCTTTCTGTTCATGAACTAGCAAACGACGCAGTCAGGAGTGATGTGCTCCCCAGGATCAGCCATCAGCATGGGATGGATAAAGATTGGCGATCCGTTCTGAACTCTGCCGTTGTAGGAGAGCACTGCATGTCTTCTCTTACACTGAGCTAAATGCATCACTCTCTAGCTCATACAGGTAAGAATGCAGCCTTCAAATGGCATCACAGTTTTCTTGCTTCCATTTAGCTTTTCTGTCTTTAAGTTCAGTACAATGGAAAAAATCACTGAAGTCCTGAAAGCACTTGGTGTTAATAGCTTAATGGAGAGCTGAGAAAGAACCAAAGTTAAAATTCAATCTCACCTGAATGTTATACATATAAAAACTGTTGAACTCAAATTAAATTCTCATGTGAGTATTAAATGACAGTGTAGCCCTGAATTGACCCTTTAAGCAGGAAACAATACATATAATAGTGTGTTTGATGCAAAGAATACGCTACCTGTAGGTATGCAAGTGTTTGAACTTCATGAAGGGAAAGAAAGCATGAAAAATAAAGGAAGTTAAAAGGGGTGAAAAGGACACCTAAGCAAACTGAAGAAGAAGGATACATATAAAATAAGATCTGATTTTTATCTAGCTATGCTTTACTTTGAAAGTTGTCAATGCAAATTATAAAAAAAAAATAGCTGGTACAAACTTTAGTCCAAAATCTCAATTTGATTAAGAATACAAAATGAGAAGGCCTTGCTAATTCTAGTTCTGATCATCAAACATATAAAAAAATTAACACATTAAATGAATCTGAATAAACCAGATTCAAATAACAGTTAACTAAATTTCCTACTACCTCTGTCATAAATCATTTCTTGAATTTAATCTCAATTAACTGCACCTACTTTCTTAGCGAGTCCAATGGCTTTCAAAATGCTTACCTAAGATCACAAATTGTTGATACAAAGTGCTTGGCAGCGGTACTTCAGCTACTATTTTTCTTAACTCAGTAGTGATATATAATCCCTGTCAGTCAGAGGATTCGATCTGGCTTTAAAAGCCTGCAAAAATGCTAGATTTAGGCTGAACTTACTCTTCACATGATTTCACTGTACAGCCCCCAGGCAGTTTTGCCAGAGCAAAGGATGGGATGGCAGAAATGTAAAAGCAAATAACTAGATGTGGAAAGGTGACAGTGGGAATAGCTGGGAATTACTGGCGCATATTTCCTCACTGTGGAAAATATTATGCAACTGTAACAGCATAAGAATTTCATACTTACTCCACTGCATTTAGGAACATCCTGAAGTATAGACATTTTTTGAGGGGTGTCATGAAGTCTACAGGGTTAATTCACTGAGAAAAGACTATTTAGCAATTATAGGAATCGGCATTTGGTTGATTATTCATAGCCCTCTGCTGCACAGGAGTCCTGCTGTATTCAGATGTGACGCTTTTGTTCTGCATTGGTAGAAATTAGCATTGTTTTAGGCAGTGAGCGCATCTTGACTCTTTTTTTCCCAAGATGGCCCAATGCCCCAAGTGCCAGTGATGTAACAGCTGCAGTGAGGACCTACCTTCTTTGGCATGGGGATCTCACTGTTCCATGACTGGAAAAGTACATGGGAACATCCCACTCTTGGAATTCAGCTCATACTGTTTGCCTGGAGACAAACGTTTTTTTCCCATGAAGCCCCGAGAAAAAATAAAAACAAATCATACCCAGCCCTAACCTCTTGCTGAACTTACTATTCACCAAAAAGCTGGATTCTTCATGATAGAATAGGTAAAGCAGAACTGTAGCAACAAGAAAGGAAGAGGAAACTTACTTCAAGGTGCAAGACAAGGAAATTGTAAGAACAAACAGCCCATAAAATGTCCTAAAGTAAATGGGAGAATGAATAGATGGGGGGAAAAATCTATAAAAGCCATCAAATACAAGAGATGTTTGCAAAGCTCAGTAAGAGCTTTTCTATTAGCCACTGATTTAGGATTCTGAGAAGACAGCTGGCACAAGGTATTGGCTTCACTTAGTGGAGCACTTGCTGTATTGCTAAGAAAGAAAAGTCTGGGAGCAGGTTCTGGGGCTCACCCACCAAAACCACCAGCCTTTCCCATCCATAGCACTGTGTGGTAACAGTGCCTACTCACACCGTGTTGGCTCTAGGATGTCTTCTGAAGACGAGTCAAGAAATTTTATAGGAAAGTATAGTAGGATGAAAGCTTTATGATGACGGAGGATCAGGCTGGGGGATTTTGTTTTCTGGAAGAAAGTTTTTGTGTCTTTATACTAATTGCCATTCAGGTTGCATTGGAAAGCAAATTAAATAAGCACTGCTGTCTGGTCACTACTTGTAACTGAGTTTTCCTTCTCACAAGTGCGGAAAGAAATCTGGACAGGCAGCAAGCTGGCTCGTGCACGTAGGCACATCCGGGCAGCGCTGAGGATGAGCGTCTTTGTGAAGGGGCAACAGTCTTGTCCAAGGTGAGGGGCTTTGTTCTCTAAATCACAATTTCATGTCTTTGCTAAAACATTTCAACAAAAATGTGGTAGATTTTTCTCTAAAAGTTGCCATTTTTAAGCTGTTTTTGCTCATATGTCAAGGTTGTTCGAATGTAAACTTCATCACTAAGATTACCTCCTTCAATCAGGCCTCAGTAAGGATTTCAAAAAACTCCCAAGTCATTTCAGGAACTATAAGAGCACTTCTGCAAGAAGTCAGTTATATTATTTCTGCTGAAACTCAAAGGTATTATGGAGTTTAGTAATAAAAGCAGTTTCTATATAAAAGAGCTAATGAGAAGGTCAAAATATAGAGTCTCTACCTGAACACCAGACATTTCTAAGTCTGCTAGAATAAATTAGAAAAGATGAGATAAATAAAAAAGGATATGACTGAGAAAGGATTCTGCTCCGTGGATCTGCAGTTTTGCAAAGAAGAAAAAAGCCAATCTAAGCAAAAAGACATTCCAGCAGTTTGTGAGAATGTAAAAGCAGGAGGATACAGGTGCAAGAGCAACTGTATCCTAGTAAGTGCAAAGCAAAGTTACTACTACAATTTCCTCTGGTCCAGGTGAAATTCAATAGAAAATAACACTTCCTGTAAAAGTACTAAGGGGAAACATAATATGCTTTTCTTGGCCGACAGAGCAGAAAAGAAACTTAGAGGACTTATTCCTGCTCTTTCTTGAAAGCTAGACTGTGAGAAGAAAGGGATGAAGGTTGAATATATTGATTGAGATATCTGGTAACCTGTGAATACGGCTCAATGTATAGAACAATATGCCTTTTTTGCTTATCTTACACTAAACGTTTAATATTTGCTCTCTTATTTCCTTAATAAGGGTGAGAGTTACAGCTTAAAAAGTTTCCGAATGAATAACATATTGGGTCTCGGTATCTTTTGGTCATCAGCGCTGCTTGTGTCGGGGTCTGACTCCGCTGCACTGAAGTAACTGGGCTATAGCACCAGGTGGGAGGATCGTTTTTCTCTGGGAGAGAGAAGAATGAGCTGCTGTAATGCACCACGGCAGCGGAGGCTGAGAACACAAACGAGCAGCCATCCTTTGAAGCCTTTTTCTTTTCAGGATTTCACTCCCTGTTTAAATGCATATGCTATACCTATTAAGAAAGCCACTGTTTTCAAACTATTTTCTAATTTATAATACTTATTGCTTCCCCCATCACACAGTCAATTTCCAATGAACTGTTTTAGAAAGGAAAATTTCAGCAATAAGGAGTATTTTTTTTAATGCAGATATCTTATGCTGTGTATAAAATTAGCACGAACGTTCTGGAGCGTTCTGTAACGTTGTGTTATAATCTGATGGTTTCTCAACAGTTTATTACTATACATAATACACATTAAAATGTAATTGTTCTTACTACAAAATGATGAAAGTTCAACATGTAGTTTCTGGAAAAAGAGGTAACAATAATTAAATCAGAATCATAGAATGCTTAAGGTTGGAAGGGACCTCTAGAGGTCACCTAGTCCAACCCCCCTGCATGCACAGGGTCACCAAAAACATGTGATAATAATTATAAAATGTGATAAATATGTGATAAAATCATTTATGTGATAAATAATTATATAAAAAAATAGAGTTTTTCAGTTTGTCATAAGTGCTAAATGAAAATTTATACAAACATTCTCATTCATTTTTCAGGACCTTGGTCCGTGTTACATTAAAGAAATTTCCTGTAGTTACAACACTAAGTGAATGCTGTTAAAAAAATTACTAAAATTAATTTTGTGTTCACGTTTCACTTAATTTCATACAGTACAAGTTTAAATGGATGTTTAAATAGTTAGAAAACTTAAGGCATTACACATTTTAATACTAAAGCACTTAAGTAAAAAATATCCAGTTCTTGTCAGTATAATAAATACTTGCATTTTTACAAACTAAATTAAAATAATAGCTTTAATGTTATAAATTCATGCATTTAAATTAGAAAATGCCCAAAGTAGAAAAAAAAAGGCCAAAGTTTGGAGGGCTCTCTTCTCAGAATGCAAAATGGCAGCTACACAACAGTAATTCTGAATATTACTGCTGGTTTCTGGAGAGAAAATCACAACAAAAGATGAGTGTCTTTTAGCCACATGATTCTGCCACGCTGCCGTGGCAGTACCAAATGCATAAACATAGTACAGTAAAATAGAAACAAATCTTGGAAAAGGTCAAGGTGCTCTAAAACCATCTGGTCTAAATAACTTCAGGAGGTTCAGGCTGCAAGTCTTCAGCTTTTTGGTTTGTTCTATGTTCCAACACCAACACTTAGGTTTAAATTTAACACTGATATTATCCGAAGTGCACAGAAAGTCTGTGTATCCAAAGAAAAAGTGTGTTAGATCTGGGAAGATACCGGAGTAGAAAGTGCAGGAATGTTATGGGAGAGCTGAAAACAAAGTTACCTGAAGAATATGGGAAGTTTGGCCACTTTGTGTAAATAGTCAAATATGATGAATTAAGATATCGCACACTGAAAATCCTTCATAGATAGCAGTTTTCTGTTTTTAAAATTTGCCAAAATATTGTAATATCTGAGGTACAAGTGCTTACAATCACAGAACCAGACCTCCCCCAAAAATCCCATTATTGATTTAATAATGGGATGAAGTCGCATCCTCTTGTGCTACATTTTGCTGGTTCTCCTCAGGTCCACAGTTCAACTACAGTGTAACTTGGCTGTGATTTTAATGGCTTTACGATGAAATGCTGCAGGAAACGAAGGCAGTTGTTCACGCGCTAAAACCTTCCCGTGGCTGCAGAAGCCCAGTACAATGGCATGCTGCTAAAGGAAACTCTGCTGTACTGGCTCTTCTGTCAGAGGAAGTGTTAAAATGAAGGCCTGCTTAGTTTTCTGTCATGACAGTCCTTTTACAGATCCTCTACTTGGCCTGTACTGGGAGAGGAGCTCAGCAGTGTGCGGGATGACACTTGCCAGCTTTCCTGTCCAGCTGATTTCACTGCCAAGAACCTGAATTGCAGGTGATGAACTTCTGGCTCATCATGTAGCCACTGCAAGATTTCTTTAAAAGGTCAAATACAGAAGTTGTCAGTTAAATTTCCAAGGGCATCAACCACAGAGCCTGCCATCATAGACGCAGATGATGGAAAAAAGGAGGGATGGCACCAGCATATGCAAACCCTCTGTTACTGTGAGAGGTAGATACTCCTTCTGCAACTGCAGCCATGTACGGATGTCAGTCCTGTTATTTTGGAAGGTGATAGACCCAACTGTCACTCAAAGGAGAATTTAAGAGCTGCTCAGTCAAATTAATCACCTGAGCTTGAAGCTGGGGTGAAATAAGAATGTTTAATGAACTTACGGAGTGAAGTTGAAGCAGCTGCACCAAATTACCATTGTAAATTGCATCCTGCTGTGCTTATATCCTATATGCTTGAATAATCATATTAAACATATGCTATTTCAATGCAATCAGAAGTCCACTCATAAATAGATACTGCTGGCCTCTCGCATTTCCAAAATCTTAAGATTGTACTAAGAATGCTTAAAAGCGCTTTTCCTGCTAGAAAGCATGGGATATGCAGTGTTATAATTAGTGGCATTGACTTCTCTTGCTTATCGCATACTTCCAGGATCAGTTAGGAGGAAAAATACACTGACTTACAATGTACTGAAAAACACTAATGCTCTCCCTGAACAGTAAATTTTTCTCCTAAGCTGTGAACTTGCAACAAACTACAACTAGTTGTGATTTTTTTTAATATAAAATGCCTTTAGCAGTTTGGGGAAAAAAAAAAAAAAAAAACAGATACAGCTGCATTCATGAGTAGGTCAAGACCAATGTAGGTCAATACAGGGAAAAAACAAATGTGCAGGTAACAGTGCAGGAGTTCCCAAACTGCAGTATGGCCAAAGCCCAGCACGGAGAGGCCTGGTCAGAGGTGACTCGAGCTGTGGGACCAACGCTCGCAGCCAGGCAGCTGGGGACAGCGGTGGCCCCCAGGCACCAAGACAGACCCGGCTGTGGGCCTGGCACTCAAGCAAGGGCAGGACAGAGACTTCAGCTCTTAATCTGGCAATCTGGGGTAGGGGGAGTAGGTTGGAGGCAGCCACCGTTGTAGCAGCAGAAAAGAGGACAGGGAGCAGCTGTCGTCACGGCAGATGATGTTCTAGCTTCTTATAAAGCAGAGCAAACGGATAATGAACAATACAGGGGACTGGCATAACTTGGAATGAATAATAATGAAAAAAATTTTAAAAATGAAATTCTATCATTACTGTAACACCCATTTAAGACCTTAATGTAACATAGTTGTTGCAAAACAAATACAGTGGAAAAAACAGCAGAGCTGTATTCATTTTAATTTTACTGACAAAACCATACTTTTATATGTTCCTTACTAAATTAAAAAAATCTTTGACATTTGTTAAAACAACTTTCAGAAGTTTCTCTGTGAACATAAATACATTTTAATCACTTGATTTGACATCACAAGGTTTAATCATATAAAGTGACAACAACCACTTGGTGAAAATATTTTAATTAGATGGTTTTGATTGCAATTTTTATTATGAACAAGACAAAAATATATATTAAGAGACTGAACCTGCTGTATCTGATAGTTAAAGTTTTTGCATTTATACTTTTAATATATGCAATATTTCTATAAATTCAGATATTTTAACCAGAGAGATTTTATAAGAGAATACCAATGTAGTTTCTGGGAACCACGATGCAGTTTTCCCTATCACCACAGCATCTACTTGCAAAAATTTTCACTGGGTTTCAATCACTATTAGGAGATCAATTCATGGTATAAAACCTCCCCTCCTTGGAAGGATTCTATGTTTGGTTAAAAACTGCTAAATTCAAGTAACTTTATCCACACAACTGTTTGCTACCTATTTATACGCTTCTGTGTTTTCTGTGTTTGTTTTATTCTTTTGTTTATAATTGTTTTTGTGACTGCAATATAATGGTCTCCTCCACAGTGCAATTTGTGGATTTAATGAATGGATAGTCTTGTATATAATCATGAAAACACCTGGCAAGATTTATGGTATTTAAAGATGGTGTTTTAAAGCCATTTGTTTAGCCTGTCAATTTTTAGTCCATGTGACATCACTTACCAAATTCAACTGCATTACTAATTAAAACCTTAAAGTAGCTTTACATATACAGTTAGCTCCATTGCTAGGGAAATTTTCATTGAATGGCCAAAATTACATACATGAACTTGACAGACAGATTTAATAATCTATTTTACAGTATAAATTTAACAGGTTATATAAGCCTGCATATACAAGCTACAGTGCATAAACGGGACGTCAGTGATGCCATCTCTAATAACATAAACATAGTAACATAAAACACTTATTTCATGGTGAGTTTTTAACCGTGAAAATCGCATCTGCTCTTACAATAGTTTCTGCAAAAAATGCCACACAACCCAAGCTTTAATAAACATTCTTACCTATAAATTATATCCATCAGTGGAAGAACTTTAATACAGTTGGCAGCAATTATTTTCACTGCCTCTTAAAAGTTGTATAAAAAAATAGACATTTTCCATAAAATCAAAAAATATCTGAAAACAGATATGCAGCACTTCCCAAATATTCTGTGATACTTTTTTTTAAAAAGAGGAGGAATCCAGGAAAGTTAAATTCTGCTCTCACATACACAAACAATTTAAATTGAGACCAGTGAACATAGTGTTTGCATACCTGACAGAAGAATTTGACTCAGTCTGCAAGTCTAAAATATGAAAGCTACAAAAGGTAGAAAACCCTTATTTCAGAAGCTTAACTTTGTCCTTTAAAACTTTAAATTTGGGATTGTTACTGACTTTCTTATTAAATATGACTAGAATATCCTCTTCTGATTTATGAGGTTCGCCAGCTACTGCGTAATACTGAGCTATAACCTGCAAATACAAATAAAAAGGTACAGTTTAGAATCAACAAAGATGCTTCCATTTTAGGCAACAATACATTCATTTCACTGAATTAAAACTATCAAGGAATCTACTATGCAATTAATGCACAAGGAACTTGTACTGAATTCCCTCTAAATTCCAGTGAGCACTGAACATGCCCTGTTGCCATACTATCAACTGCTGTTCTGTTAAATAATAGTCATTTTTTGTTATATATGAAAGGATTTTACAAAGATATGTATTGGGGAAAAAAAAAAAGACAAAATTAAAACCAGCGTAGGTTAAAAAAAGTAATACTTTACCTTTTTTCTTAACTTTTTGATCGAAATTTCGTTGTCTGGAGCCTGTTTCAGAACAGCTTTGATGGTTCCCTTCCAGTTAAATTTGCCTATAACATAAGTAGGCACATAACAGCATTAATAATATTTGGTATTTCCAGGTCTTCTTCTCTAGCGGGAACTAACTTTCAGCCTACTAATTTTAGGAGCAAATCAGCTACCAGGAGAGTTTATTGCTGTCTTGCTGACCTTACACCAGCGGAACGTTTCCAGCCTAAAGGCAGGTCGGCTCTTTCTGAAAATCACTAACAGGGCAGCCATTAACCTCACTAACTTCCCCAAGGAGGCTCAGGCCTGCAAAGGTAGCCAGCATAGCAGAAGCAACACAAGAGGGAAGTAATTCAGCAACCAGCATAGCCACAGCGTAGAATGGAGCAAATATGTATATGTTATGGCTGTGGCAGAATTTACTGCATGGCCTGCTGTAAAAACTGTGTACTTATATACTGCTTTAGGCTTTTTGCCAAATAATAATGACATAATTTGATAGGTCTATTAACTCTCCAAAATCCCCCTTTAAGAATACCTTTATCTGTTCCTGCACCTTCTTCACTGGCATTGGTGTCTTCTTCTGTTCCCACGTCTCCTGAAGCATTTTCATTTTTCATTTTCTTTGTTGTGAGATGAGGTTCCTCTGTCAATGAAAGAGTGTAAAAATAAACACACTAAAAAAAAGGAGAAAAATCCAGATGTGACTTTAAAAGTTCCTGTTCTTGTAATAGGTTGTTTGCTAAAAGGTTCAGATTTTGTAAAAGGAAAGGACTGTGTAACCATAGTGCTCAAAAAAGGCCTGTGTAATTTACGTATTACTTAAAAAATAATCTATTGTAGCTTACTGAGCTTTAAAGACATTGCAAAAATTTCTATTGAAAACAAACAATAAGCATAATGTTTAAGAAAAATACCTTCTGCGTGTTTACGTTTGCGTTTCTTTACATTTGTTTCTTCTTCCATTTCACTTTGATGACCATTTCCATTTATTTCAAATTCATTCCCCATACTTTCCTTTCCTTTTTTTGACTTTTTATTCTTATTCTTTTTTGCTTCTGAGCTTGCTAGTTGGTTTTCTAATTTCAGTTCTTTTTTCTCCTTCTTTTTGTTCTTTTGTCTCTCTTCTTTCCTTTCTCTTTTATTTTTTTTCTTCTCAATTTTGTCATCTGTAATTCCATTTTCTTCTCCATTTGTTTTTTTCCCACTTTCTGCAGACTGGCTTTCTTCATTTGGTTGTGGCTTGTCTTGTTTTTTATCACTTGAATTCTTTTGTTAAAAAGACAGGTTATTACAATTTTTACAGGTCTTTTAGACTACTACTTTTCTCTACTATGTCATTCAGGAATAATATTAACATCCCCAATTGAAGCAAATAGGTTACACAAAGTAACACCACGTATGTGGGAAACAGCAATACATATTATGGCTGAGGAGTCTTCTAACTTAACAGCCTAAGTTATACATCACAAGAGAAATGTTATTTTAAAACAGATATAATTTTTTGCTACATTTAAATTTTGTTTCTCACTGTAGCACAATGCATCTTACATTATATATCAATACATTAAAAAAATTCGTTAGACATTTAACTCTGCAATTCACATTGTGTTTAAACATCCCATCAGAATTTCCAGGAACAAAAGATTTAGGTGAGTACCAAAAAGTAAGAATAAGGTGAGACAGAACATTAAGTACTTTCTAAACTACAATGCTGTAGTTAGCAGGCAAAGACACCCCTCTGAATGACTTCAGAATACAAGCAATAGGGCATGTGCAGATTAAAGAAATGTCTATTTTTTTAAATAAGGATTTGCTAAATACAGCTAAAGAAGAGACCTTTTTTTTGTGATTTATGCAGACAAAAATATAGTGTATCAAAGCAGCCATTCTCATATATACCGCATCCAAGCAACAATCTTAGTTTTGCTCTGCAATTTTCTGCTTTGGGATATGGCTGGTATTGGGTAATGTCTGGTACTTCTAATTGTACTTTTCTTACAAGTTATATTTGAATTTTTAAATTTGAATGTTAATGTGGCTGTTCGGAAAGAGAATATTTGGTTATTTAAGCAACTTAATACTAACATTTTTCATGTCAGTATTCTCGAATTAAATTACATTTAAAAATTGTGCTTTTCAGTATATACAACACTTCAAACCACGTATTACAAAGCATTTATATACTCTTAAGAGTGGATTGAAAATTTTCTGAGCAAGTTGATATATATTGAATATTGGAGCCTATGGGAAATTTAAATCATTTAACTGTGTTTAAATAATTGTTCAGATTCAAGATTTATTAAAAGAAGTCAGTTCAAATTGAGAATTGGCTGTTTATGGCTTTATTGAGTTTGTAGCAACCCCATATTAATATTATAACGATATATTAAATTTGAAACTCAGTGCAATTAGCAAGGGATGTGTGCCTAAGCCAGGCCTCTTCCTCAAGGGACACTGGGGGACGAGAGGCAGTGTCTTTACATCGACAGAGAGGGAAGCAGTAATAGATCTAATAAAATAATAAAAACAAACCTAAGAAAACTTACCAAGATAATTCTGAAATAGCAAGGAAGTAGGTGCCAAGAAAGAGGTCAGCATAAATCCAGAATTTGGACACAGAAGTGGGAAGTATTTACACCACAAACTGGAGAACCTCATCTCTTTCCACTAACACTATAAAAGTTTGGCTAAATTAGGTGCTGTTAATTATCTCCTCTGATATATGTTAATTTGAGGCAAATAAAGTTTGCAAATAGGTTGTTCTATTCCATCTTAGTGTGTGGTAAAAGAGTGGAACCAAAGATTAACAACAGCACTATTATTTTTGTCCTTTCCCTATGTACTACTAGCATAGAATGAAGTTAAATTAGCTTTTTGATTAGCACAATCTTGTCACTGTGTCGATGCCTAATCATAACCTGCTCGTATGAACAGCTACTGCAACACAATACGCTCCACAATTTTGTAGTTTAGTCTAGGTATATTACACTATAACAATGAAACATCTAATAATGAAAAACAGTCCACTGTAACAACAAGAGACAATGTTTTTGCTAACAAATTGAAAAGCAGACTAAAAGGGTCTTAAGCATTTCTGACTGCATTCTTTTTATAAGATCTTGTACCTCTAACCTCACTTACATTTCTGGTTGCTTCAGAAAAAATATCCCACACTTGGTCTTGCAAGGTGCTGTCAGTGATTCTCAAGCTGTTCTTCATCCAATTCTGTGCAGGGAAAAAAAAAAGGCAAAAACAAGCAGTTTGTACAGTACATTAATGAGTATGACACTTGCTAAGAAAGTCTATTTTTAAGTTCACTGCATGGATCACTACAAATCTCTCTTAAAACATACCTGAAATTTTACTTTTTTTCTTGGAATATTGTCAAAGACACGCATTTGCTCTAAAATATTCCGCACTTTAGGGCTAATGTTTGGCTTCCTCATTACTTCATGAATTTTCTGAATAAAGAAAAAAAAATTAATCAGGGAAGATGCAGGTCAAAGAATATATGCAAGGTATGCAAGTCAGAAGCACCTGGGACAGAAATCACCTAGTACCCAAAGAGCGTATACCCTGCTGAAAGCGTACAATAAGCATAAGGAAAATACTCATCTTTAGCTTTATCATAAGAGCCCATAAGTTTCAAAGTTACCTGTACAAATATTTGCAAATATACTAAATGAAGGCAAGACAACTGCTCACCAATGCTTTCTGATATATAACCTTGTAACCTAGGTAAAAACATTTTTAACACCTAACAGTAATTTCAACAAATAGGGAAAATTTGTATTGTTAAAAGGGACAGTACTATTAACAGGAAAAGACACTGTCAACTGACTGGCAGATTTCCAAAGGTAATTGTGAAAAGCAAGCTCTCTTTGAGATCATTGTTTGAAATACCCTTCTTTACAGAGTCCTGCCAGCTTCATCTGCCATTAATGCCCCTCCAGACAGTCAGGCACATGCTGTTTGTGCCAGAACAACAGAAGAGGCCGGTCAGGCCTTGTGATGGAGATACTTAAATCACCACTGCTGCTGGGGGGAATAAAAACAGTTCACGTACTCTGAGCTTCCCCTGTCTTAAAAATGCAGCTACTGGACACTGGAGAGCCTTCCTGTAATTCTGATAGTCTGCTACTGGAAGAGTTCATCTAAACGCCAGGCTACCTAGACAAGGATGCTTTGTAATAATCTCTCATCTAGCTGTGCAGAAGGCTAAAAACTCATTCAAATGGCATCCATATCAGAGAACTTGCAGTCTCAGCAACGACACTGATCTTGTTGACTTTAGTGGCATCATTCATATGCCCTGGCTGTGCACGTAACTCAGTACTCCAGTTGATTGTGTTCTTAGTTTAGAGCAGATAGTTCTGCTGGAGATACTAAATGCAGTCAAATGCACTATTAAACAGCACAGACAATGGCATTTCCAAAGTTATATCTACTTACTAGCAACACTACACATGTACCTAATACATTGTTCCCTTTGTAGTTCACCCTAAGACCTGAAAAGATCACCAAAATCTTCCCTTGCCTTTT
The DNA here is from genome assembly GCF_059628265.1 of Tinamus guttatus. Taxonomy (NCBI): domain Eukaryota; kingdom Metazoa; phylum Chordata; class Aves; order Tinamiformes; family Tinamidae; genus Tinamus; species Tinamus guttatus. Next base: position 7,154,586 of record NW_028288586.1, read on the forward strand.
CAAGCATTTCTCCTTACAAAGCTTGGGGAGTTTGTTTTTACCTCCTTTTTATATCATGTGACAAATATTTCTTCCAGAAAAAGAACTAAGTGTCAGCTCCAGCCTCCCAAAAAGCAGAGCTGACATGCACTGGCCTACTCCTATAAAGTTCAGGGCCTGCTCCATTTGCAGTGTCGTCACTACAAAAGCGAGGCCAGGACAACAGAGCTTTATTGCTAGAATGTCAGGACTTCCTACTTATTTTCTGACATTATTTTTTAAGATTAAACATACATGTTTTGTCCAGTATGCTTTAAGAAGGAGATAGCCTTAAGAAGCATCATGTGAGACCTTATCTGAATTCTAGAAGGTAGTAACCGTCATAAAAACAGGTTCTGAGAGGCTGTGAAATTTTGCCAGGCGCAGCAGAAGAAACTACAATGAATAAGTTCATTAAATAAATACAATCTCCTTCAAAAATATCAGTAGTGCTTTTGTAAAGAGGCGCCCTGACAAATTTGTTTTCTGAAAAGACAACAAATCTGTGAATAAAGGTAATCTAGCTAATTATATCTAAGGTGGGAGGGGCAGCTAAAGACATATTGGAGATTTCCTTCCCAAAATCTTTTAAGGAAACTAAGCAGCCATAAAAGAGTAGGCTCCTGCATGGAATAAATAGTTAAAGGGTAGGACAGAAAAAGCGGGAGAAAATAGTCCTTCCAGTGAAGATTTCTTGCAGTCTATACTGTCCAAAAAATTTACAAAAGATCAAAAAAAGACAGTGGAAAACTTTTCCTGATGATATGAAGTTATTTGGGATGAGGACTGCGCGGAGTTTCAGAGAGATCTGATGAGAATGAATGACTTGGGAATAGAAAGGTGAATTAAATTATACAAAAATCCATGTAAGGTGACATGCATAGGAAAAATAATCCTAAATTCACATCCAAAATTTCAGGATTGAAGTTGACAAGCGGTGCTTAGAAGCAAGACATTGGGCAAATTACACAAAAACGTCAACACCATGATCGGCAGTAAAAAAACTGAAGATGAAATGCCAGAGATCATTAGGAAAGGAACAGAGAAGGATAAAGACCATTATGACAAGGTAAACCCATCCATAGCTTGAAAATTATGTTCTGGTAACTTCATCTCAAAAGGGGTACAAGAGAACTGATAAAACTTCAGAAAGGGGCACAGATGACCAAAGATATAATTTATATCTGACAAGTAAGTGAGCAGCATAGGACTTCTGAGCCTAGAACAGAGATGATGGGGTAGGGCAGGAGGGATGTGAGACAGAGGTTGACAAAAGCAAACATGCCAGAAAGAGGCTGGACAATGACAAATGCCTCTTTTTAATGCAAGACATTAAATGGAACTAGTAGGAGGAAGATTCAAAACAAATACAACGTATGTTTTTTACCAGGATGAGTAGACAGTTAAAGAATTGCCAAAGGAATGTTATGAATATTGGGAAAAATGGATTTTTGGTTTGATGTGGTAAAGCCTCTCAAGTGTTTAATAATTAGCATTAATAGTTATTTGCTAAACCTGTGTATGCTACAAATGTTACCTGAATCCACTCCTGCTGTTTAGCATCTCCTTTGTTAGTTTTGGCTTCAAAATCTTTACCGCCGTATTTCTGGTCTTCACTTATGCACTTCACATGGTCCTTGTAATCATCACCCCTGCACACAAGAGATTTTTTTAACAGTACTTCACCAAAATGTTTAATTCCCCTCCAACTCTGCAGCATTAAGGTAATCAGTAAACTGAAGTTATGGGTGACATCATGCACGATTAAGCCTCAATGCTGTCAGCACACTTACATGAGTAAAGTCAACATGTCCGAAGCGTGCGCTTACAAACCTGCTGCATTTCTGCCACGCTAAAGCCTTCAGTGGAAATTTCTGATCTGCAAGAGGAGATCTGCGTCTCCAGAAAATTGACCATTTTACTTCTGAATCTTTAACTTTTGCATGTTGGTACGTGTAATATTTGCTTATCTTTAAATAAGATAATAGTGTATATTTGTGTTTTGTTGCTTGCATTAACAGAAACATTTTAAAATTACACAGACTAAAAAATGCTTGTAAAAGCCTAATTCTGAAATACACATACTTAGAACTGTAATAGTACAGTTAGAATATTTTCTGACCCATGTGCAAGTGCTTCCAAAAAAAACCATAGCACAGATCCTAATCTTTCTTAAATGAATTACTGAAGTTATCAGTTCTTTTTCAGGAAAATCTCACTTTCTTACAGAAATTAATTTGTACATGCCCATTCTGAAAGGCAAGTGACAGCACTGCTTTCCTTTGAGTTTGGAGCAGCCAACACCATGTTTAGACCATTGAACACTACTTTCAACCTCACCCTATGCAGCAGTAGAATAAACAGCAGTTGCTATGTCCAGATACCATTAGGAAAGACCCTAAAAGCTTCTTTTCACTTCAGTTCTACAATAGTAACTGCTAATTTTGCTGCACACCTTTCGCCAAATGCAGGAAAACCCCAGAAGCTCTGCTCAGACTTGGATGATTAACCTTGAAATCATACAAATAAATACAAGTACTTTCAAATTCAAATCAGGGTTAACCAAAAATTGACAAGTTTTATCCAAATTCACCACTCGAAAAGTTTATCCCGCGACAACCACTATTTCCCCGTTTACCCACCAGAAATCCTTGCCGCAGTCCATGCAGGAAAGGCACTGGCAGTTTCTGCAGATGTTCACATGTTTTTCCACCTGCGCTTTCTTCACCGACTCCCCACACGCGTTGCACGTGAAAACCACCATTTTACCGGGCGGCCCGCGGCGAAGACGGTGCGAGATCCCTCCTCGCAGTCCTAGGAACACGCGCAAGAGACGCTCGCTTCAAACCGGCCCGTCCTGGGCCCCCAGACCTCCCCGCTCGGCCCGCGCCGCCCGCCTCGGCGCCGCTCCTCACCCGCGCCGCTCCCGCCGCCTCCAACCGCCGCCTCCAACCGCCGCCTCCAACCGCCGCCCTGCGCCTGCGCCGCGCCCGGAAGCGGAAGCGGAAGGAGGGGCGGCGGAAGCGCCGCGCCGAGCGGAGAGGGAGGCTGGCGCCGGCGCCGGACGAGGATGGAGCAGGGAGGCGGCTGGAGCCGGTGAGCGCCAAAGCGGAGCGGGCCGGGTCGAACCGAGCCGGGACGGGGCCAGCCGGCTCCTTCCCCCCGCCCAATCCAGCCGCCTCTCGGAGCCGCTGGCGGCTCTGCGGGTTCCCCCTTGCTCCGGTCCGGCCCGCGGCGGCGGCCGCGGGCCCCTGGGGTGCCGCTCGCTGTGGGGGTCGGCGCCTCGCCCTGAGCTGGGGCCTCCCGGGGCTGCCGAGGGGCTCTAGGGCTTTTGCAAGGAGGGTCTCGCGCGAATAAAGGAGTTTTCCACCAAGCGGGTGTTACGTGTTCATTTTAAAACCTGCCAGAAAGGTACAACAGGAATAAACGTGCAGTAGGAAGAAGTACAGTGTGATGTGACCGGAGGAAACGTGAATGGACCGGGAGGAAATAAATTGCAGTCGTGCAGAAGAATTTAAATCAGGAACTTTTAGCGTTGGTCAGAATTGGGAATGAGTGACACTTTCTTCCCATTCTTTGCCCATGTTAGTCATTGATTAACATAAAAAGAAATGTAGCTGCTAATTGCTGAAAAGTGTGGAGTCTTCCTTCCACACTTGAAAGCGTGAAGGGGAAAAGGGTCATCCTCTGCTTTAAAATATGGAAGGGTAGAATGTAAACGTGGATTTTGTGGGAATAAGTTGTTAGTTGTTTTCTTTCTCACCTGTTTGATAAATGGCTTTTAAAAAAAACATCGTCTTGCTAAATCAAAAATTACAATTTTTTTTTCTAGTGAATAAGACCCACGTGGGAAATGTATATAGCTAGGACAGCAAAGAGATTGATATGAATGTTAATACTGATGAAGCTGATATAAAACTGATACTGCAAAGTTTACCCATTACTGTTTACGTAGATGAACTGATGTTTTTCTCTGCAAATGTTTCCATACTGTATATCTTGTAGGTCTGATGTGTTCTTACCTGAAAATGTAAATCCTGCCAAGGTTGTCTAAATTGCTTTGTGTGTGTGGTTAGAGTCCAGTCTATTTGCAACCCCATTAATAAACATTTTTTTGCAGAAGCTCACTGTATTAGGCAAATATTAGGCAAAAAATCATTAAAAACAGTGTTTTTTCTCTTCCTATATTTCTTGCTTTGTAGACACAAAGTAGTAGTGAGCAGTTCTGTTATTTATCTTTAAAAGAGATAAATGTTTAGATTCAGGTCTAGACTGAAGTCTGTTTCCTTTGGGAGTGAAAGAAAATTGTAAAAACATTCTTCATATTCTACATTTATTTTGCAATTCAGTATTAAGAATTCATGTGAGCATTTTATTTCGTTGTAGGTAATTTGTATGATTTTCTAGCATGGACACTGTCGCTGGCCATAGTTGTCATCTTCTCCAGCAGCTACATGAGCAGCGTATTCAGGGTCTTCTCTGTGACTGCATGTTGGTGGTAAAAGGTGTCTGCTTTAAAGCACACAAAAATGTATTAGCTGCTTTCAGTCAATATTTCAGGTATGTAGTAAAAATATTTACTACTAATGAGCAGAATGCTATCAGTTGAGTTTATCTCCAAGAGTTCTTTTTTTTTTTTTCTCTGCTATTTACAGACTATAGTAACTATTAGGGTTTAAAGGCAAACAACAAATTACTTGGCCAGAAAAAAAATCCGTATCTGATGTTTTTCCTAATTTAAAAACCGAGATCATCCTAATTTATCTTCTTGACATATCTAGTTAACTGCTGGGCGTTTAGGCTTTGGATTTGTCTTTTTTTCAGTTGTTTGCAGTGCCTCATGTAATGGATTCTGAAATTGACCTGCAGCCAATATTTCAGTATAAAAGCATGTCAATTTGTAAGGAGTTGTGTTACTATGTGAACAGAGTCACATGAGGGATATAGTGGGTGAAACAATTCAAATTATCCACTTCTGTTTGATAGCGGCCAAAACTAAAATTGAATATAGGTATAATTATCCAATCTCTACTTAGAGCAAATTCTCACAGAGACTGTGTCTGTGTTAGGTGGCTCATTAAGCAATGGCACTGATTTCTTTTCCTGTAGCTGGGAGTAAACTGGTAGATCCTGAAGTTTTTAGGCCTTGCTCTTGAAGCATCTCTAAAGCTTGACTGCCAATTCTAATGGCAGAAAAAGACTTTTGTATTACTACAAGGGGGGAAAAGGAAACAGGTTGATTTAAAATTTTTCTCTTAGTATTGTAATGCTGCTGTTGAAAGGGATGTAAACTTTAAGAACTTCAGCTGAATTTTCAAAATAGTAGAGGAAAATTAGAGATTCAACTAGTATTATAGTTCTCTGGGGCGCTGGTGAACAATTCATTTAGACTCTCAAGTGGCGTGTGCTTAGTGTAATTCTGGTTCTCATCTAGATAGTATATGCTGGATTTATGGAAGAGTTTGAATCTGTGCACTGGCGTCAGAGTTGCAGGCTGGGGATAGCATAAGTGCACTGGCGTCAGAGTTGCAGGCTGGGGATAGCATAAGTACAGGGATACGTCTGAAACCCTAAAGTTTTGAAGCTTAAGCACAGACTCCTGTTTGCTTAAGATTCGGAGCTCATTGAAATCGTGTTCACCATTAAAGAAAGTTGGGGAATTATCCCAGAAGAGGAATAATCAAGTTAAGGTTGTGTTGGCTTTTTTTTTCTTTTTTTTTTTTTTTTTTTCTCTCTGTAGAAAGATAGCCACACAGGAATAGCCTGACCCCATTTCTATATCATTTTTGTGGGCGTACCAGGTTAGAGACTGGGGATTTTGGTGAAGGAGTTTCTGGTTGAGGCAGGGCGCCAAGCCACTCAATCTAGGACTGATTATGCAAATGACTACTTTATGTCAAATAACATAAAATAATATAAAATACTCTGCCTTATTTCATCAGGACTCTTTTTCAGAATTCTTCAGGCCAGAAGAATGATGTCTTTCACTTGGACATTAAAAATGTAGGTGGGATAGGCCAAATCTTGGACTTCATGTACACGTCTCACTTGGATCTTAGCCAGGACAATGTACAAGCTATGTTGGATATTGCGCAGTGTCTCCAAGTGCAAAATGTGCTAAACATTTGCCACACCTTTCTAAAATCTTCTACAACCATTGAGCAGCCAGCCAGCATGCCTTGTAATAGTGTATTTTCTCTGCAAAGTACTTTGACTACAGATTCCAGCTGTGCCAGTGACAGTTATGGAACAAACCTACTGCACGAATGTTCATCGGACACACAGGCTAATAAGGCCTTGATTGAGCACCATTCCCATGGATCACAGTCTGTTAATCTTCACGTGCCCTCAGGTGATGTACAGAAACAGCCACATGACTCCTTAGATGGCAGTTGCACAGAACTTCCTTTTAAACAGCCAAATTATTATTACAAACTACGCAACTTTTACAGTAAACAGTTCTACAAGCAAAATGCTTGCTCTAATCATGAGAGAATAGCAGAGCAATCATTTTCTTACAACACATCTACAGAAATAAGCGCAGCAGAGAATAATTCTTGTACAGTCAATCACCCCGAATGTATTCTGGAAACCTCTGATCATTTACCTTCAAACTTTCTGGTTCAGTCCTTGAATGAAGCTCCTCCAGACCAAGGTTCAGAAAGCACGTTCTTACAGCCCGCCAAGCAGATGCGTCTGAAAAAAGCAGTACACCTCAAAAAGTTAAATTTTCTAAGATCTCAGAAGTCTGCAGAGCAGCCACCTGAGCCTAAAGGAGATGACAGTGGAATAACAAGAGTAATTGAATCTGTAGATGAAAATGCCATGGGGGTGACAAATGTCAGAGTTACTGAAGAAAAGGAAACTGAAGATCTAGGTAATTCAGAGACTTTTGAACAAACTGTTGAAATGGAAAGATCTCAAGGCCCTTTGGAACAAGAAGGGCAATCACAGACTCTCCAGGCGCAGAGGCAATATGCTTGTGAATTATGTGGGAAGGCTTTCAAGCATCCAAGCAATTTGGAGCTTCATAAACGGTCTCATACAGGTACAGTTATTTGTCTGCACACCAAATATTTGAATTAAAGAGGATATTTTGGGGTGTCTCTTGATTTAGAACTGCTGATTACAGAGCAGCTTGCCAAAGTGTTTCTTCATGAATAACTATATAGAAAAGAAGACTGTAAGACTGACTGCAGTTTAGCATGCAGCTTTAATTGTGTTAAAGATTTCCCCTCTTTTTTCAGGGTTCTTTTTCAAAGAATGTTGTGTGATATTTCAATGAAAATTTAGTGTTTTAGCCTGCATTTGGAAGAGGCAGTGCTTCTGTATGTTTGCAGAATGAATATATATGTGTTTCTTAATTTTTCATTCTGTGGAAAAGGCATATATGTTTGCACTTTTTGTGCATATGTATATCTTTCCTCCATCCTCTCCTCCCTATAGTATTTTTTTCGTGCCTGTTATCTGATTTCATCCAACATGACAGGCATATTTTAATTTTTTACAAGTTTTAGGAATAATTGGTCAGGAAGAGGGAGGGAGCATGCAGAGGAGCCCCAGCTGAGGAAGAGTCTGAAATCAGTAAAACATGAGTTTGCCTTAGAGAACTACATGAGATAGAGACCTTATCGGTACTCCAGCTATGAGTAACTTGTCAGAATTTGCTCTTCCTTAGACATCCTTATTGTTGGAAGAATCTGAATTTCATGAGTTCTGGTGTCCATTAAGCTACTTTTTTTTTATAAGCCTGATTCCTGAATGATAGACTTAATTGCCTTATATTTCTGAGTCCCATACATTATTTAAAATAATTTTAGAAGAGGTAAACTAAACTTTGAGCCTTGTGTAAAATATCTTCAAATCCTGCTTGGACGCAGTCCTGTGCCACGTGCTCTAGGTGACCCTGCGTGTGCAGGGGGGTTGGACTAGATGGCCTCTAGAGGTCCCTTCCAACCTTAAGCATTCTATGGTGCTATGATTATAACTTAACAAGGGTGAGAGGAGAGGGCTGGGTTTATAAAGATTATAGAGAAAACAGACAAGAGCCCCCAGACAGGATTTTACAGTTTTTATTTCTTTTTACATACAACATGAGCAGCAAGCACCAGTGTAGGAAGTGGAAAAAGAAGAAAAGAGTTGTAAGAATTAGAAAGATTATTTAGATTTATTTCAGTTAATTTCTCTCTTCTTGTTTGAGGTGTTAATATTTACGCATGGTTCCGCTCAACTCGAGCTGTGGTTGATGTTTTATGTTCCTCAGCACTGCCTTACGTGAACACGTAATTAGCTTATTTATATATAGTGTAGGAAAACTAATCCTAGAGTTGGATTTTTGTTGTTGCTGTCCTTCTCCCTACTAATTTGAGTTTAGACTGGATCCAGGTGTTCCATGTCTGTTTGGATAAGTTTTGTTCTTCCAGTAGCTTTCAAAAATGCCATATGTGCTAATGTCAAAGTTTAAGAACATGGGTTTAACAAGTAAGAAGCACATCAAGGAAAGATGAGAAAATTGAGACAAAACTATGACTGGGCATACTTTTTTTGGTTTTAGGTATCGAATTGGTGCAAAAATACCTGAAAATTCAAAGTAAGCTAGTGAGTAGCATGTTAATGAAGGAAGGCTCTACAGCCTTTTATACAGGGCACATCTGTGTCATTAATATTAGGTGTTCTGCTACTTAAGTAATAATTTAGTATATCATCAGAACCATTTCTGTCATTCCAACCATCACTTCAGAAAGCATTGTTAAATATCACAAGTTTCTATCTAATCTTTTAAAAAACAAAGTTCATTTTCTGCAATTGAGTAGAAGAGTAAGCAGGCATCTAAGTGTTATAGTGTGTATAGAAAGTCCTCCAAGTCCGGGTTTGGTGAACAGATGTCTTGAGGACCTGACTTTATCAGGAAGCCCATAAACGACAACCCTTTCAACAATGGTGTTTCGGTTGCCTGGCTGTGGGGAAAACACACATGAAATTCTCTTTCCAGGAGAAGTAGGATTGCTAAAGAACTTACAAGTTAGCATAGTTGGATTGAGTTCCCTCTGTGAAATGCAGATATTCTGGATGGGTTGGCTGGTCTAATTAAGTTCCTAGTGGGTATTTAAAAGAACCTCAAACAGAACCTGTTTGATGGATTGTAAGTTTGATTTGGAGGTTAGAATTTGTTTTCATTAGATAAACTAACTGCTGTGGTAGAATCTGTATGAAAAAAGGGAATCAAATATGTTGCTCTTTCCCAGTAACATCTAGTTAGTGTCCTCCCCCAATACCATATAGGTATTCTATTTTAGAAAATATTTTCAGCAAACACTTAGTAATGAAGAAGTGGAAAGAACACTGTTTATAGGATGGAGAAAGCCAGAAGCCAAGCTCTGCTTTGATGTAATATACCAGGGATCCCCAAGCTTTTCATTGTGAGCTTTGCTTGAGCATCTTGAGCTTTGCAAGTGCTCCATGTCTCGCTGTGTCCCTCCCCAGGTCACCCTAGGAATACCACTACTGCCTTCAGGTCTTTCACTGCTGAAACTAGAGCACCCCAGATTAAATACATTAGATTTGACCCCGTTACTGAGCGCTTTACCTTCATCTCTGTTCATCTCTTACTACAGACTGTATTGAACAAGAAGGTTGCAACTGAAGTTAGAAGACATAAAGCAGAGCAAGGGTTTAAAAGTAAAGTTCTTTGGATGTTTGTTTAAGCATGCTCTTCAATGTAATTTTTTTTTTCCCCAAATTTCTCAATTGCTGTTAATCTACCAGTGCTGTTTGAGAAGATTTGTGAGACTGTTGATTTTCAATAGGGTTCTGCTTAGGAATTTAGTCTTAGAATCATAGAATAATATAGGTGGGAAGCAACCTCTGGAACTTATCCCGTCCAACCCTCTGCTCAGAGCAGGTCCAATTAGATCATGTCACTTACGACCTTTTCCAATCAGGTTCTGAATATCTTCAGTGACAGAGTATCCACAACCTCCCCAGGTAACCTGTGCCAGTGTTTGACCATACTCACGATGGAAAATTTTTCCCTGCACCTACTCAGAATTTCCCATACTCCAGTGTGTGTGTTGCCTCCTTGCACCATCAAGGAATAACTCAGGAAGCAATTAGCCTCGCTGTACCTGAGGGAAGCTAGAAAGCTTGAGTAATCTGGTATTTCTGGTAGAATTCATTCCTGAAACAGGATACTTGATGTGCCAGGTGGTTTGGAATTTTATACAGATGCAGAATTGTTCTCCTGGAGCTAATGTGATGTTTCTTTTGCAAACAAAACTTAATTTATCTTTATCAAGGGGGAAAAAAGAACCAGCTATCCAGAAAAAAAAAATGTATGTATGTCGGTATTGTTCTAATTAGACTGCATGTAGCCTGTGATGATGGTTTGGAGAAGTTAGAGCTTCCAATTCCCTCCTTCACTCCAACATAGCTGAAGGCAGGGAGGACTTTGTTCAGGTGATGGTCTTTGCCAACAAGACCTTTTTGCAGTACATCATTTTTTTCAGAAATTGCCAGAAAATTTCATCCTCCGACCCGAGTTATCCCAGTGCTTTTATGGTTGTCAGAAGCCTTCCCAATTCTCAAAAGCCCTGGCTCCCTGTTTGATCCATTTATGGTTGTGCTCTCAGTACCAGAATTTAGTGTTTTGTGCCTTTAAAGCCATAATGAAGTCAAGCCTGTGTATCCTTTTTAAATGAGTTATTGTTTTAGGGTATTTTTGGTTGAATAAAAGCTTTCTCAAAATTGCCATTGAACTTCTGCTTGTTAAAGAATGGAAAAAGTAGGTTTAGGCTCAAGCTGCTAGAATAGCTGGGGGGTTGCTATCTGTCTGTGAAGCTGTATAATTTCCAGTGTTGACTCTGGGGTTCAAAATCTAAAAGAATTGATCCAAGAAGTTAGAGATTAGAAGTTAGAGAAAAATTGAGTCCTTGATGCTGAAATTTATTTAAACAGCATTGTTTCTATTTGGCGGGAGGAATGGAAAATGGAAATTAAACACTTAGATATTTTAAATGGTGCTCTTAATACTTAGAAGAATGGAGAAGTACTGATGCAGAGATAGTAACTTCATGGAAAATAAAGTTAGAAATGGCAAAGAGAGGTTCTATAAAATCAGGAAAATGATTTAAAAAAATAAACAAACTCTTGAGACAGGTTTTAAATTATCACTAATCTGAAACACAGTCCAAGATTTCTCCTGCTTCTGGAAATGAGTGCATTTAAATCACAGTTCTTTAGCTACTCTGTATCTTGGGGCTAGATAAGGTATGTATTGTTTTGAAGGGATAGACAATCTCATGAGAATATCCATGGAAATCTGATTCAGTGAATTCAGTAGTAATTGAATTTTTTTTTGAATATTCTAACAGATGCACAAATACTTTATCAACAGTGCAAAAATCAGGAAACCAAAAACAATTTAGTAGAGAAATGATCTTTGTGAATTATTTAGCAGAGAAAAAAGTGATTCAAAAAGTATTTCAAACTGGCAGAGAATTGACTTAGTGTGCAGTCTCTAGACTGAGAGTAAAGTAATTTTCAAAAACTTAATTGGATTGCCACTAGCTTTTTTGTAAAGCCTGTTTTGCTTTGTAAAGCAAATGTTTTTGGGATTCAAGAATAGTGCCTTTATATAAATTCAGAGTTCCTGGAGCAAAATACTTTGCGTAACTATCAAGTACTGTTTTGTTGCATAGGATAACTAAGAATTTTAAAGCAAATGTTTGTTGGAAGTGAATAGTTAAATGTTGATCGGGCACAAAAACGGATTCCTTTCAAATTAACTTGACTGCTTTTCAGATTGAGTTTGAGAGGGCCTTTGTGCATACAAGTGGCAGACTGATGCACTTTCCGTAGTTTTTGTTGTTGCTGCAGCATAGCCCTGTCATTTTCTGTTTTTCCTGAAGGTGCGCGTCTTGCTTCTGGAAAAAAAATAATTAAAAAATGATAGAATTCCCATTCATATTGAAACTCTTCTACTGAAATTAAAATAAATAAATAAATTCTGTTTCTAAGGAACACTGCCTTAAAGGTTTAATGCTAAATGCAGAATCTGCCTCTTAAATTTTCCCTTGAATACATGGTGTCCTTTTGAGGATATTTTTACTTTTACATTATATGTTTTAAAAGGAAGCATACCAAATTGAAACATTTGTATTCTGTTGCAACTATTAGAAGTTCTGTTTCTTCTCCTTTTAGGTGAGAAACCTTTTGAATGTAACATTTGTGGGAAACACTTCTCACAGGTGGGAATATTTTATTTTATAGTACTTACACTTGAAAATGAAATGCATCTATATATTGATTCTGAAAATAAACTTGAATGGTTTCAGGTCTATAGATTTAATACCTTAGCTCAGACCTACCTTACTTTACCGATAAAATATTTAGATGTATCACTTGAAAATATCAAATTTAAAGTTTTACATTTCTTTGACATGTTTTATTTCTTTGATTCTGTCCACCCGCAGATTTCTGTTATGTATTTTCATCTTTCAGTGAATGTTTACCTACCTAGAGCCACAACTGTGTTTAAAATACAGAGAACATACCCTCTCAGACTGTGCTTTTACCCTATGCTTAGGGATAAGTTTTGAATAGCTTTTCACATAAATGTCTGAAACAAATACACATTAGAATTTTATATAATTTACTGTGTTCATAATACTGTTTATTTTCCTAGATGGCAAAAATGAAGTGTAGTTTTTGAAGGTCAGCTAAAAGGTCATCTGTATAATTGGGCTCCATTTCTATCTGTAGAAGAAATTTTCAGCAAAGTCTACCTTAAGTTAGAAAACAGCTATGTTTAGAAAAAAAAGAATTAAAAAAACTCTTTTAATTCCTTTTCCATATCCTAACCCTTAGTTGTCTTAATTTAACTTCCAATGCTTGCTTATAATTCATCAGTAATTCTACAAACATGGTGCCCAATTATCTCACTTAGGTTTCCAAAATTTATGCTTCTGTTTCAATTTTCTGAACAACCCTGGTTTTTCTACAACCCCAGTATTTTTGCTTGCCTGTTCCCCAGTTGGGTAGCCCACCCATGGGGCTTCCTTGGCCAAGGAAGGATTTGGGGCAGTTTCACACTCCGCTCCATAATCACCCTCATCTTCACTGGGGGTGAATATGGCACTACCTGGCAGGGAGCAGTACTGTGGCGTCTGCCATAGCAGCCCAGTTTGAACGGAGCTGGGGCTGCTTCTCGGCCCTTCCACAGAGCAGTTTCATTCATTTCAATTAATAACCTCTTAGGGTATGGGAATGGATATTCCCCTTGACCAAACTGCATTAAAAGTGCTTTGGGGAATGGTATTTTGAAGACTTGATTATTCCTGTGGGGGAGAAGGAATAAGAAATTTCACATCTGTGACAGATTCTTCATAAAACATGCATTTTTCTAACTAAAAAAAAATAAGAGGAAATTCATACACCCTTTTATACACTCTTAAACAGCTTCCTTCCCTCAGTTGTCTAAAGGTATAAGTGGATAAATAGAAATGGAAAGTACTGATACTTCCAAAATGTGACCCATAATTTTCAGCTTGCACATTACATTTTTTTTCTGCTCGTAAAAGGCAACTTGCACACCTCTGAGATGCTCTTCTTTTCATCATGCAAATAAAGTAAGGCCCCACATGCTAGAAAGTCTTTCCTGCTTAAAAGACCGATTCTGATGATGTTCCATGTTTATCTCTTCAGCCTGCCCACCCCGAAACAGTAACACTTGTCTTATTTCAGCTGTCATGTGCTGCATTTTTGAGGCAGTCCTGCCTAGACAGCTCCTGCTTTTAACTGATGCTAGGTGTGATGCAATGTGAAACAACATGGAGAAAGCAGGGAAAATTGAAACAGGAGCTCGTTACAAAATAATGAGCAAAATACAAAATAACAAAGCAAATAACATAAATGTCTGATTTTTTTTTTTTTGAGAAAAAGGGGCCTTTTGCACATCCAAGCTTCATTTTCCCTTATTTCTAGCACACAGCTTGTTGTTATGTGATGCTTTCCTGGCTGGTGCTCGAGCCTCATCCCCTGCCTGCCTCCCTCTGCATTTGGGGGATGCATTAGTGCCTTCTCTTTAACCCATGCCAGGTGCAAAGGGCAGTGAATCAGGGTAGCAGCTCTCCTCCTGGTCTCTGCATTTATGAGAGGTGCTGTGCGAGCAAGGCCAGTAAGAGGATGCTTCTCAGCATGTTTGGTTTACTTTTCACTGAAATGCCAGCAAAAACGTTCTTCTACTTTTTTTCATTTAGACAGCGTATTCTGCCTTAGCCAAGCTTGTACTTCCACCTTACAAGCGTAAGAAGTGTATAGGTTGTTGATATATATGTGTATTTAATCTCTTAACAGTTAATAGCAAACTAGTGTCCTCATGAGGAGGAAGCTGTGTATTTTGCAGGCTTACAGTCAGAAAGTGGACCTACTTGCTACTCTGTGTAGAATGCTTTTATGTTAGCCTAAAAATGCCTGTGTAGAAGCTACTTCAGAATAACTGCTGCACTTCAAATTTACACCCTGCCTTAATCCAAGTTAGCTTTAAAATGCTGAGGTTACGGTTGTTTTTCTGGCATGAGAGGAGGCAAAGGTTGTGTGTTTTGTATGTCTCTCTTGGGTGGACCTCTGTATAAAAATGCTCTCTTTTTGCAAAGTGTAAGTTACTCCATGGAGAAGCTGGTTTAGTCCATCTCCTTCTCAAAGACGGGGCTGCAGGTTCTGGGAATTCCTTTGAGCCCCGTCCTGGTGCCTCCCACTGAGTGGATTTCAGTGAGGGTTCCTGCCTGCGAGCTTGGGTTGGTTACAGAAAGCTCTGGCAGGGTGCAAACAGTGACTTGTTTAATAGTGTCCTCTGTGTGTGTTTGTCTGCAATGCTTTAATTTTGGTATTTCATAAAATACAATTAGAATAAGTGCTCATTAAATATAATTTTTATGTAAGGGAGTCAAAAGAAATTGCTGACAGATGGCATTTCTCTTGCCTTGCTGTGATTAGGGAGGTTCACAGTCATCTTGGCATCCCCAGTTTTCTCTCCTCCTTGAGGAGACTTAATTTGAGTTGTGCTTAAGACTAGGCTGCTCCCCAGCAGAGCCCCACGAGGTTCAAAACTGACACCATTTTGGGGGAACATTTGCAGTTCTTCAGACTGGATTAGCTATATCTTGTGCTTCGAGAACTGGAGCATCAGTGGATTAGTTGCTCAGAAGACCTAGTGGTTTCAAGGGAATATTGGCGTAGCCGAGGTGTGTTGGTCTGGTTGTCGTTCTGCTTTCCCTGTAGACTAGCATGATCCCTGCAGGACTGGGAGATGTGCAGGGAAAAGCAGCTGCCAGTAACTTCATTCGTTCACTTTGGTACTTCCTGTGCTGTTTGCTTTTGTAAACGGGCATGGCCTTGAAACACTTAGAACCAAGTTCTGTATGGGTGGAAGGAATGTTTAGCTTTTATTTTTTTCTTTTTAACCCCATGACAGGTGAATTCAGACATCCTGATATAACAGTACTAGGCCAGGGCAAAGAAGACTAAAATGTATTAAATTGCTGGTAAATTTCAGTAAACAATCTAGATAGTGTCCATTTTTTTCAGCTTTAGTTGCATCTGTCCTAAAACATAGGTCTTTTTTCTTCCTCATTGTTTGGTTCCAGGCTTCGTTCTTGCTTTTTCTTTTTTTTTTTCCCCCTCTCTTTTTTATTGTCAATGTGTAATTGCATATTTAGGAATCTACGTAGTGGTCTGCCATACAGTTACAAGTGTTTCACTATCTACATATTTTGTATTCTTCACTGCTTTAAAACTAGGAATAAAAAGCTGGTCTGGTAGCTCCCATTGTTCTTTTTATCTGCATACCCGCCAGTCTAGGTGAATTTAACTGTTTACATCCTTGTCCCTCCAGGCAGGTAATCTCCAGACACACTTACGTCGACATTCTGGTGAAAAGCCATACATTTGTGAAATCTGCGGGAAGCGGTAAGTGTGACTGCTGGTCGTGCTCACGTTAACCGAGGAAAAATTAAATGTTGTGTTCACGTTTTCTTGCATCTTCTCTTGACCCTTAGTTTCTCAAGCTAAGGCTGCAGATTTGTTTTGTTAAAAGCTGATAGGGTTACATGTGTAGCAGTCAGTTTAAAATAGATAAAAGTGTGTTGCTGTATAGTCTCAAAAGGAGAAACATGTCAGTACGTTCATACAGGCTGTGGTCTTACTTAACTTTTTGTATATTGGTGTCTTCTGGTAAAGACAGACTGTTGTGTGTATGTGGACAGTCTGGTTCCTAATAGATGCATTTCTCTGCCTTGCCATAACAGCTTTTCTTTTTTTTCTGTTTTTTTTTTTTTTTTTTGTCATGTAATTTAAATTCATGTTAAATTTTATGAAAATTATGCTGTAAGAAAAGCTTGACAGATTTAAGCAAAGTGTTAAGTACTGCTGCCTTTTGCTAACCAGCAACACAATAATTTAGCAGTGGCATTAATATTTAAGCCGAGAGAAATGCAGAATAAAGTTCTAATATTAAAACCGTTTTTGCATTTGTAGCATCAGTTTAAATGGACATTGCCAACTTCAGAATATTTTTCTTAAATATATCCATTGGGGTGTCTTAGATTTTAATCTTTGCAGAGATCATCAGGTTATGGTTGATTTCCATGTGATACTCAGTTTAGGAAAATATAAATAAGGAGCTTATACAGACAGTTTGGTTTCCATATTCTTTTCCAGATTTGCTGCTTCTGGTGATGTTCAGCGTCACATTATTATCCATTCCGGAGAGAAACCTCATCTGTGTGATATTTGTGGCAGAGGTATGTAAAAGCCAAAGTTGCTGCCTCCAAGCTGTTTTTTTTTCCTTTTTTTCTGATTGAAATGTAAGGAGTCATTAATCTCAATGTTTGACATATTTTTCTAGGATTTAGTAACTTCAGTAATTTAAAGGAACACAAAAAGACCCATACAGCAGATAAAGTATTCACCTGTGATGAGTGTGGAAAGTCATTTAACATGCAAAGAAAATTAGTGAAGCACAGAATTAGGCATACGGGAGAGCGACCCTACAGCTGTTCAGCGTGTGGTAAGATTTGTCATGCATTTTTTTGGTGTGTGTCTGTTTTTTTTTTTTTTCTTAAATAGTAAATAGGCTGTACTGTAGCAGCAAATAACAAATAATCACAATGATTTTAAATTGGAATACCTTGTTGTCAAAGTTTTTCACAAAGCCTTCTATCTTGCATGCTTCAATTTATCATTTGATTTACTAAGCTCTTAACTATTGCAGATAATTGAAATTCACTTTTGAATTTAAGGAATATGTAGAAGAAATAAGAGGAATCAACGTTGCATGTATACATGCACTTTTGGTATGGAAATACTGATTTATATTGCTGCTTCAAAATATCATTTATGTTCAGTATTGCTATTTTTCTTGGAAAATTAAGTATGTCTTCACTGTCAAGAGAAATCATCTCTTTTTCTAGAATAAAATCCAAACTTCACACCAAAGAATACTGTTTTTCCAAATCTGCTAGATCATATTTTCAGTTGGTCTTAAAATTGCTCTTTAATCAATGATTCATCCTTACAGAACGGAGACCCTAGTTCCCAGAAATTGCATTGTCTATCTGTGACGTTCCTTAGCATCCTGCACAGAACTCGCTTTTCTGCTCATAAGTGCTATTGCAGTATAAGTACGTTCGTGTTCCAAAGAACGAGCTTTCGAGGGAGATGGTTATTACATGGCGATGCCAAACTGCAGCATGCTTCTCTTTAATGTCTTTAAGCAATAAGAAAAATTTAATTAGCAGGAGATCTTGCATCAGAGAAAAGAAATGCAGATGCACAGGCTATGAAAGAATAAACACACAGTTACTTGGCTGACATTGTAGTAGGATTATTTTTCCCTTGTCTTGTAATGGTCTTTTGATTACTTTTCCTATTAGCCAGGTCATTGTATTGAGAGGCCAAAAATATGGTATGACGAGACCAAAAACTAATTCATATTATGCAAAATTTCCCCCTGTATTATTTTGGAAATTTGTAATTTTGCTTTTCCTGTTTAATGTTTCTTCCAAAGAATAATCATGGCAATAGCACAAGAAGAGTAATGCCAATAATTAATCTGCTCAGTCACCTATAGATCAAAATAAAATAGTCCTTACGCTCAGGCCAGAGTTCTGCTGCACTGCTATACTTTGTCTTGGTTCAGCTTTAGTCTCTTATTTCATTGCAGTGTGGTATTAAATTATTTGATCATGTGGCTCAGAGAATAGATGGAGTTGAGCATTTTATTGTCTTTTAATATTTACAACAATGACAAATTACAGTATTAACACTAGTTCTTTGGTTTGACTCTGTCAAAGTGAACTGCTGTGTTGAGTTAGCTCACAGTTAACCTGGAAGCTAACTCTGTCCATTGGCAGGTTGTGAGTAGTTCCTCTGTAATGAACAAATGGGTTTGATGATGCAGTTCTCGTTGGAAGAATCTGTTTGGAAACTTGGCACGAGGCTGACAGAAGACTGACACAAAGTGAAAGCAGCCACAGCTTTCAAACACTAGTGGATATTCCTGGAAACAAAAACTTTATAAAATGTCAAGAAACACAACACGTCAAAACAGGTCAAGAAGAAGAAACAAGTAATTGAATTGTTAAAATAGCAGGAACTTGCCTGAACCTATTTTAGATAAAATAGCACAATTAGGAAAATTCATTGCTTATCATTTGATATTGTCTTGAATATTTATGCACTTATGCACTTATTTTTGCACTCTTATTTACACACTTATGATAAGAGCAACATGTAAATATCTCACTTCTGTCTTGTAGGGAAATGTTTTGCAGGCTCTGGTGACCTGCGTAGACACGTGAGGACCCATACAGGAGAAAAGCCCTATACCTGTGAAACGTGTAACAAATGCTTCACTCGCTCTGCTGTTCTGCGGCGGCACAAGAAGATGCACTGCAAAGTCTCCGAGGAGGGTCCAAACACGCTAGATGAATATGCTCAAGGGATCGAAGCTTCTGATCTTGACAAATCTCAGAGCTCCGACTCATTTGCCCAAGAAATGTCTGTTACTTTGTTACCAGTGTCAGTTAAATTTCGCCAAAGTGGTAATTCAACGGAATTCGATAATTCTGCAGATTCTTACTGTAAGTTGCGCTCAATGATTCAACACCACGACTCAGCAAACCAACAGAAACTGAGTGTGGATTCTGCAAAGCTGCCGAAAGCTCCGACCCAGCAAACTCCTCCCCCATCTTACGCTTACACAGACGTGGACGCGTCCTCTGCAGAGGAGCCCCTGCAGGCCGATGGCATCTCCATGCTGCGGTCATCGCTGGGCGGCTTGGACAGCCACTGCAGTGATCCGCTGGGCAGCCGGGCAGCAGCTGCTGTGTACAAGGGTAACGAGGGACCCTTCTTCTCCAGCATGACCCTCTGGGGCTTAGCCATGAAGACTTTGCAGAATGAGAGCGAACTGGAACAATGAGGACTCGGGGTACGAATCAAAACTTCTTTGAGGCGTTCCATGTGGAAGTGGAGCCGGTGCTGTGATGACCGTGCTCTAGCAAGGGCTGAGGTTTCATACTGCTCGGAATCGAGGTGCGTGTGCTCAGAGCGCGCTGCAGGGCTGCCCAGCAAGGTTCACCTCCAGCCCGGGGAGCCCTCGTTCCTCTGGGCCTGCGCCACGTCGCTCGCGTGTCGCCAGGGCTTGTCACCTTCCCTTCAACCATGTGGTTCTGATCTGCCAACGGAAGGAAGAATGTTTCCTAATTTAGGGGCAATTCACGTATGGATCGTCAGAGTTGTGCGAAGATGTACATATGAAAAGAGGAAAAAAAATGAACAAATCACTAGTGAACCGGAGTTTGAATAGTGGCTTTCTTACCAGTAGGACTGTTGGTTTACATGACTTGAGTGTTGTGATGTTAAAATTAAATGTTAAATACCAGACAATATTTGTATAGAGCAAAGTAACTGTATATCTAGAAACTTTATTTTTTTTTACAATAAAAGCCTTTTTTTAGTATTTTATAAACTATTTTGCACAGAAGATTATTTGTACAATAAAGACCAAATTAGAAAGTGTTAACTTAATTTGAATAAAGAGAAATTGTTTTACATTCTATCTTAATTGCTCCATGCATTATATCTTTTTATGAAAGCTTTTCAGTAATATAATTCTATCCATTCCAGATATCTCTGTACAACTGCTAAAGGGTGTATTGTCAAGAGGAAATGCACTCTAAAATAAATACAAGCCATACATCAGTAGATAATCTTGCATATTGCAGTGTTAATATAAAGCATTGGCTAATTAATGATATGAATAGACTGTTCCTGGAAAGCAGCTTTGCTGCAGGGCCTTTTTTTTTTCTGCTTTAGTCCTTGCAATGGTAGCTTTCATTTCAGTATGTGTCTGTTCCTGCCTTTCAGGCCAGTTTCAATCTTTTGAGTTTTCCCTAATGTCTTTACAACCAATCAAAAAGTTTTAGCAATGTGTTCTTAAGCTTTATGTAAAATATTCTGTAAATACTGCAGTTTCTGAAATGAAAACACTCCTGTACTAACCATCTTCTCTCTGAAGTTTGTCCATAGGCAGGAAAGTCTGACTATGAAGTACTTCACATTTGCTCTAAGGAGTCTCTATGTTCATCACTAGAAAGCAATCTGTGAGTACTGATGTCTGTAGTAACATCTGATAGCACTGCAAGACTGGAATTGGAATTGCATGGAAAATGCTCCAGTATTTATTTGGGTCTACAAAAATCACATAAGCTCTCCAGGAAGCTGGTCATATGAAAATGTTGGTTGTAAAAAGCAGCAGTTTTTAGGCTAAGAACTAGTTTTCAGTACTTTGTAACAGCAAACAAGATCTGGTGTCATCAATATGATAGCATGGTGATTTGTGTGCTTTACAAAAGGGGATGTGTGTACAACTAATAGCTAGTATTGTCAGGTAATTAATACATGATGTCATGTTTTTCCTGGTATTAGAAAAAAATGTTCTCTGTGAAAAACAGTTATCGTTAAAGTACGAAGCTTCATGACTAGTTCAAGGCAGAAAAGGAATTCATTTCATTAGCACAAGAGCTTGCCACCTCGTATGGGCATGAATGACTTCCATTCCACTGCTTGCACTCAGTGGAAGCTCAGAGGCTGGGAAATACAGTATTTTCCAAACTTCTAAGTGACTCGCCACTTTTTATTTAGGAATACAGAGTTTGGTTTCTTACTGTGTTAACACAGTACGTTACAACTTATGCCTTATACTTCATGCCTTCCACTTCCTTTGCATGTGCTTTTTGCCTCCCTTTTCTTAAATGCTTTCAACCTGTATGAACAGGATGATAGGGCTGGCCAGAGTTTTCACTCCTTAAAACAATCTTCATTTTGAGTTATGAAAACTTTTTCACTTCCTTAACAGACCATTATTAAATATCATCCAGAAGCATGGGAGGGAAAATATGGAATTTTGCTTGCCTTTCTCTTCTGGGAGTGCGTATATACATGTACTGGGAAACTATAACATACAGCTTTTTTTCCATTGAGTGGAGACAAATATCTTCAGTGCTACCTGATTTTACAAATACCACTCTGGTTCGCAGAAACTGGTCCCACTTAAAATTAAGCAGTGGTCTATTTTGAACATTTAGTTCTTCTCTCATTCATTTTCTTTTATATTATTTGCCAGTCAGCACTCCAGGTCTTCTCTCGATATATTTGATTTGCCGCTCCACAATCAATAACAATTGTTATGTCTCAAGCCACGTGCATGCTTGTTCTCACTCGCTCTCACACACGGGATTCCCTGCTCACATGCGTTTTGTTGCTTGGAAAGGACAAATCAGGAATCCTCCTAACCTGTTCTGCAGTGATTTTGCTTTCTCTTTTAGTTTGGTGCAGCCAGTACAGAAGGATGTTGCAAAGTCTTGTTGCAACCTCTGTGCTCTGGTAAGGCGCGATGGTGCGGGTGTACCATTTTCTGAAGTGTCTTATTGCTGAATATCTGAGATTCTCGAAGTGGAAACAGCATCTTAAGTGCTGTTGTAAGCACTAAATTGGATTGTTGGGTGTCACAGGCCTCCTCCTGAGAGGACAGTCCTCTTGCTCTGCGAGGTTTGCTCTGTAAAGAGTGTTTCAGGCTAAAAACGAGGTTCTCAAACTTGCTAGCAGATTGTAAATCCTGTTTGCAGTTTGGGAAGCTTTATAACCCACCATGTTGCCATGTGGGATCATTTGAGAAATAAGCAGAGAAAAGATGGGTAGAAGATATGGGTAGGAGAAAGCAGCTAGTGTGAATCTGCCCAGCAGGACCCACAGTAGCAAGAGCTGCAGTTGCAGGAAAGAGGCATTGCGGGAGCACCAAGAATTGGTATTTTTGGTTGGCTTGAATGGAAAGCTGAGCAATGCATAACCTTCAAATGAGATGGATTCAGATGAAAAACTTTTATGTATGGAATCAGAGGTTTTAGATCAAGAAATCGGTCTGTGCAGTCACTTTTCAGTGAAAATGTCACCAGCTGATTTGCACTAAGATGCACTGTGCTTTTGCATTTCAAAAGCCAGGTAGGCCATGCCGAATTAGTGCTGTCTGGTGCCTTTCCTCATCAAAGCCTCTGCAGAAGAAACCTTGAGAGTTCTTTTTCTATATCTTAACAATTTCCTATTCCAAACTCTAGGAGGGCATTCGAGTGGGAGTAGCAAATGTGTTCTGCTGGTCCGAATGCTGAGGAGAATAAAGCAGGCAGAGCTGGAAAGCAGCAGCGCCTTTGAAGAACAGGTGGGAATGGTGCCGCGGTTGTTGAGCCAATGGTATTTCCCAAGCAGCACATTCCCAGCCGTGTCCTGCTCATAAATATCCATAGCCAGCATGCTGAGGGGTATGAATAAGCAGCAGCCAACTGGCTACTAAGAGGCACTGCTGAAGTGCTATTATAATCAACATAAATGCCATGGTATTAAAATAATAATAATCATCATCATTTTTTTGACAGAGGATGTTAACCAACAAGATGTGGTATAATCAAAGGGCTGCTAATTGTTATTTATTGGAAGAGCCATCCTGCAGTTCAGAGATGCACTTCATGTTGTGAACTTTAATCACTTTTGTTTCCAGAATATCCAGGTAATTGTTCAGGGCTTAGTTTGGGTTTGTTCAGTACTGAATGCTGTCATTTAACACTTGCACAAAATAGAAAACATAAATAATAGTAGTGCTTAGACTCTGAAAGTTGTTTCTGTGTTCTTTGGACAATTTAAGTACATCAAACTATATAAAATTTAGCCTGTCATTTGTGTGTATGCTTTCTATTTGTATACAGGAAGTTTGTACATTATATAACTATGTTCAAATAACTTCTCTGCCCTAAATAACTTCTATTGCCTTTCTCAAAAATTTTGATCCAGTTCAGTTAGAATTGAAAGTAAAAAAATGTGCAAAGGAAGGAGAACTTCACCAAGAAGGAGATGACATTTGTATTATCTGTTGCCATTGAGCAAGCATCCCGTGTTTATAATCTGAGACTTTGTCTGCTTTCCCTTTTAAACCTAGCCTTAGTAGAGCTTTTTTGGAGATGCAAGACTCCGTTTCTTCAATTCAGAGATTTAGAACAGAGTTGTTGTGCTTTGTTTCCATGGCTTCTTCGCCAAATCTGAGCGGGCATAAACTCCTGTTGATAATTTTATAGGGAAGTAATTGCTACACATGAAGACTTCCCGAAACATCTAAGTGACATATACAAGAGCAAGCCAAATTTAAGACAAAATCAGTGTGAAGCAAGTGGAACTGGCGCCATAGGCCATTTGCTTCTGGAATCCACTTTTTTCTCCCCTTTCATTGTCTTGGCCGCTGTGGGTAGCTCCATTCATCCGTGGACAGCTGCATTCAGGCCTCGCTGCTCCCTTCATGCCACTTACGCGCTCCTCGTACTCCAGAGCAGAGGTTAACGTATGCAGGCTCCGAGGGGAAAAACGTGGGGGCGTGTAGGTAAACGGAGTCTCCCGTAGTTATAAAATACTATGAAAATCCCCATGCTTGGGAGCGTGTGCTTGGGTTCTGGATATTTAGCTTTCTTGCGAAAGGACTTTCAAGGACGCGTTTGAGAAGTGCTGGCCCAAGGGCACGCGGGACGAGAGACGTAGGTGGCTTGCTCGTACAGGAGATGATTAATGGAAAGCACACAAAAGTGAGCTCTATAAGCAGATTTGAGGAGGAAAATGTGATAGCTTGGGAAATGGATTCTAATGATGTCGGAAGGGCCTTCGATGCAGAGGGTTTGCAATTTGGGATGCTAATGACTTCAAAGTGACCCGTGTTCCGCGGTGCTGCAAATAGATCTCTTTGTATTGGTACACATGGACTTGTGCTTTCTGCTCCACAGCCTTATTCATTAATCCTTGCTGACATCTTTTATTGGATTTGCCTTCTCTGAACAGTTGCTTTCCATCTCTGTTATTAAATCTCCATCTTAGCAAATAGATAAAAATTATCTTTAAAACATAGCCTAGCGAAAACGTAGCCTGTTGACTCAGTCTCGTAAAGACAACCCCCCTACTATACAGATTGTTTTTTTTTTTCATTTGATATTCACATGTGTGTTCAGATCTGTCAACAGTTTTGTTCTCTCGGTGAGGGAATTTTTCCTGGAAGGCCACAAAAGCCCATTAATACAGGCACACAATGCAGTGCTGAGGAGCGTGCATGCATGAACTACAAGTCTGCCAGCTTTTTGTTAAGCTCTGCAGGAGGCAGTATAGTGAAATAATGCCTTTCAGGCCCTTTTAATGTAGTTCTGACCTTCCACTCTATATTAAACAGATGACTGGAACCAGAAAGATAGGTCATTGTGACTCCAGTTAATATTTGTAAGGACCAAAGCAGCTCGCAGCCTTTGAGGTAGAAGGGAATCATCTTAAGTGTGAAAATGTATCATCACAAGAATGGAGAGGATCAAAGGAAGGCCAGCTGGTGCTCGGACATCTTTTCATAACCTTTATTACAATGCTAGAATACACTAACCTCAATGGGAAGTCCATTCAGTTTGTGTATTTCAAATAGATAATCTGTATTCTGGTGAAACAAAGAAAGCTTTTTTAAAAACAAAAACCAAAAAAATGCTTTCTTAAAAAGGGGGTGATCCACACAAATTTGCCTATGATTTAATCATATTGTTTTTCTAAAATCAGCTTAGCTGTTTTAGTGCAAATGTATGAATGGATGACATGCTTATTTTGGAAGTGGCTGAGAATTTGTAAATTTAGTTACAGAGACTTTTAGCTGATTTTGCTGCATTTTTTGCTGCTTCCACTTCAGAATAAAGGTCCTCTGCATTCTGACTTGGCGTGCTTAAAATCAATGTGCAGTATTTCAAGGAAAAACTGTATACGGAACAACCATAAGGACTGAATCACCAGAAGGTATGTGTATATGGAAGCATGAAAAAGCCAAGATTAAGGCTGACTGGTTTCGACAAAACCTGAAATTTAAGATAGGGCTTTTAGGCAGCATCTTACCGCTCTAAGTGTATTTGAAATTAGCAGTATCAAAGTGAAAAATCAATAAAGATTGCTGTTTAGGCTGTTACAGCAGAGTTCTGTACTCACAGTCTGAGCACTGCACTGCTAGAGCTGCACTAAACTGACAGGAAAAAACAGTAGGATTATAGGTATAGACCAGAGACTGGCATTTCTGCTGCAATGTTTTCTAGGTAAGGAGTGACAACAGCAGGATGGACATCATTGGAGCTGCAAAATTCAAGCTCACAAATGTTAATGGTTTGAGATTTAGATTGCCATCACTTTCTGAATTTGTTCTATTGACCTGGGATGCGGAAAGCATCCCTTTTGCTTTTTGAGCAGGGACTTATTCCCACCCAACTTTATTAAATGTCTGGACTGAAGTGAAGATTGACACCTATGTAAGAGTTTCATTATTTGTGAAGTTAGACCATGGCAAGGAGCTGAGCACTCAATCTATTAATACTGCAAAGCAGCAAATGGACAAAAGAACATCCCCTTTTTCTACCCAAAAAGCGAGTGCAGACAGTCATCACATCTGCCGAGTTACAAGAGAAGCCTGTGAAGCAGGTCTGAGGGGTGTTGAAGTTCTGACAGCTTCATGAGATGCAACAACTTATTTTCAATTCAAAAGTCATTAAAATCATTCCTAAATTCTAGTGCTGAGGAGAAAAGGCATTTTGTTGCTTTTTCTCCAAGCAATTTGCATTTCAAATCTTTCTCTCATGTTTTTTTCCTCTCTTTCTCCCCCTTTCCCCTTTTCCCCCCTCCTTCTCCCCTGTCAGTGATGTCTCTCTCAGCAGCTGTCTAGTCATGAATCACTCCTGTCATCTGAAGCATATTTTTAACACTTCTGAACGTGCTCTAAAAGCAAATGCTGTTAAGCAAACAATCTGCACTGTTTTTCATACACTCTCTTTATTTCCCAAGCCCCTTTTTAATCATAATTTTAGAAGCTGGGGCACAGGGGAAGCAAGTAGTGGAAAATACAACCTTTTGTATTTGTGAGAGTATCATAATGTTACATCAAGTTCACATGTAATGCAGATGATCTGTCCGACTTGCAGAAGGCTTGAAGTTGCCTGAAGCTTGAGAATTTCACTTCATTAAGATTCATGTGAATGTTGCCTTTGGTTTCACTCATTGTAGTCGGCAGCCTCTCAAGCTCAGCCTTCACTTTGAGTTTAGGAATTGAGCATACAAAGAGAAAATCACCGTCAAAGCTTAGTTCAGCTGTTGTTACGGTAAAATAGATTAAATTATGCTGTGTTTGCTTCAGAGCAGTTATTTTACAGCCTCACGTGGAGAACCTAATTATGGAGCCTGACAAAATATTTCTATTGTAAAATCTTTTTTTTTTTTAGTTCTCAAGAAGTGACATTGATGAAAACTCTCATCTTAAAAAACTTCTTTTCTCTTTTTCTGATTTCTGTTTTGGAAGAAAGGTTCGCACTAAGGCCGTAGGGCACCAAGGGTATTTGCTATGTCCTTGGTCTTAAGAATGATCCAGTAAGTCAAATGCAAAGAAAAGTGTATTTTTTTCTTCCTCCACAGGCAAGTAGGTGATTGATGTCAATAATTTTCATACTTCAGAGGAGTATAGCGTGCTAAGCTCTGACTCCAAAGGATTACAGGGCACATATTTCTAGTTCCAACATAAGGAAAACAGGAATCCCAACAGCTCCTGCCTAGAAAGAACTTTATTTTTCCAAATAAAGCATGACTTAAAAACCTAAGGCCAAGTTAATTTTGATTTTACTGTACAGTACAGACAGTAGCCATAGAAGATGCTTTTGATGTGATTGCTAATGCAACTCCTAACACAGGCTGTATTTATAAGCCTCACACTTAGTGCTGTCATACGAAACATTATTTTTTCTTTTCTATCTTGTTGCCTTGATGTCACAACTTTTTTTTTTTTAACCTTACTGTGACAAAATATTAACTCTCCAAGTCTAGGATGTAAAATGATGCTCTTCTTTAATGTATTTCTTGTAAGGAGTGCTCTCGTGTGGACTGCAATATGGATGAGTGTGTTCAGGGTATAACTGTCCTGCCTTTATTACATTATCTTTGGTAATAACTTGTTGCTGTGGAGTCATCTAAGAGTTATCGCTTCCAAGAGTTTTATCTTAAACAAGGAAGTCTTGTTAACCAATGTTAGTATTGATTGAGAAATGATGTTACTACACACTGTCGGGCAGCTGAATGGAAAGACGTGTCTGCGTTTCCCCTCGTGTTCTGCTCTGTGGAGATGTGATTAGGTAAACTGGGGGGGGGGAATTGCCCTTCGTATTGCCAGAAAAACTTGGCATATTGTAAGAGCCTGGAGATGGGAAGGCAGAAAGCATTTCAAAATGTTTGTAACTGTTATTTGTAAGTCAAATTTGTGCTGCGTTCGCATATACTCAAGTGATTTTGGGGTGTTTTGTTGATCTATAAGGTAGTAGTTTCCGTTGTCTCTCCCATCTCCCTCCAAGAATTCAGATGAAGAAATGTACGTTCTCCCGCAACCCACTGGGCCGCCCTCGCTCCAGCGCAGCGCCGAGGCAGGCGGCAGCCGCGGCCTCGCTCCACGGCACGAGCGCCGTCGTCCACGGGGTGGCAGAGGCGGCCTTCGCTGCAGCCGCCGCCGCGCTCGGCCTCCCGCTGCCGCGACCCGAGCAGGCCGCCCTTTTCCCCATGGTCTGTGTCCCCCGAGCCAGGCCGCCCTTTTCTGCATGTCCTGAGCCACGCTGCCCATGGCTCTCCATGGCTGCAAGCGGATCCTTGGCTAGCTGGTTTGCTCTCCCCAGCGGTAGCGGCCTGTGAGGAAACGATTCCTAACCCTGGTGTTCGTGTGAGCGCAGCCGGAGATGGCGCTTCCCGCAGGAGCCACGGGCTGCGCTTCAGCCTTGCGGCGGTTGCGAAGCGTGGTGTGAATGTTGTGAGGTTTGTAACGTGCTCTGTCACTTCTTTTTAATGAGTGTATTTTCTTAGCATATCCCTGCAGCTTTACAATTCTCACTGTAGATCACGTCACACAGAATAAGCCAACTTGCTGGCACCCGGGTAGCGATCCCACGGGAACCGCACTGACCGCATGGCAGAGCTCCGTGCCCAAGCACCTCTTACTACCTCCAGACACCCTTTCCTGAAGAAACCTTTATTTTTTTTTCTCTTAACCTGAAAGAGGGATGCTTGGCACAGCCAATAGCTTTAACACTCTGCTCTCACGCTGGTGACTGCTGCTGCCATCCTTCCCATGGTGATGCCCGCTCGGCAGCCTGTTAACGCAGCACATTATCCCCCCGGATTCTCCCTACAGAACAAATCTCCTGGCTCCAAAGTCTGCAGGGATGTGCAGATGCACCTGCCCAAAATGTACCCAGACTTAAAGGGCAGCACTGGAGCAGCTCAAGTTGCCTCCATTCAAAATAATCAGAGCATGAGTGTTTGGACCTGGCAAAATCTGGATTGCCTAGCTGTACTGCCCCCAAAATGGAAGGGAGGAAAATAGGTCAAAAAGCAACAAAAATAGGAACCGAAAGTGGTTCCTTTAAGAGTTAGCAAATATTCTCTTGAAAAAATGACCAAAACCTAAAATTTGAAGACTAAAATCTAATATTACAGTGCAAAGTAAGAATCTTGGTCCTTAAATGTAATTTTCAGTGTCTCAATATGAGTTACAATATATGATTTAAATTTTTATCTGTACAGATTAGCAAGGCCTAGATCATACCACTGATTGGTTTTAAAGCTATTTACAGCACCAGTAGCAATAAAGATATCCATAAAGTGTTATGAGTCAAATAGTACAACTTTGTGAGTACTTTAGCTTTACAAGCCATTGATTTACCATTAGTGCTAAGTGCTGTTGTCACTATAATCAGCATTACCTTTTTGTTACTACCTCTGCCATTGCCAGAAAAACAAAATTTCCTAAGCTGGAATAGGAGTATACTTCCCTCTTGCTTCAACAGGGATTTTACTGCTATAGCATTTTCAGCTCAAAAAATTCAATAGCATTTTTCCAAGTGAACCTTAAATAAATGCTATTGAATTTTTTACATATGTTCCTCTCTAACATTTTATTGCTTTCTATATGCCCTCAGTGCATAACGGCTGATAATAAGTACTGCACTTGCTTATCGTAACTATTTTAACCACTCAGCTCTACCACAACTGGCTGTCAGGTGCTTTACTAGAAGACATTTGTATTTTAGAGGTTGGTTAAGAATATTTTTCCCTAAAACATTCTCAAATCAAATATTCTGTAGAAAACAAGTCCTTTCCGTATGTTTTTAATATTTTTATACTGGCAGTGCCTTACTAACTGGGTTTTATTTAAAATAACCTAAATGAATTATATAGATTGGCCAAGGCTATTAAAGTTATTCAGGCTCTTTGTTAAATTTCTAAAAGCACTTAGGTGCCTCAGAAAACACACCCTCCTGCAGGTACCTATGTACATTTTTAGATATGTAAAAAGCTGGATTTCAGCTTTCAGCAAACCTGGCTGTTTAAGCTCTTTAGAGTATATGTATATACTGTATATGTTGGGTTGGTTAAACTCTTATGGGAACAGAAAAAAAGTCATAGTAGCTATGCACTTATAGTCCCTACTGTCGATACAGTATTCATACAGCAGTGCTTGATGTAAATGTAATCATTCTCAGATGAGAGGCAGCATAAGCTTAATCAGGATGAGATGTATATTCAATATACAGGTATTCAATGGCAGGTAGAACTGCCATTGCAGTGTAGGGTTCTGTGGTTGGATGGCATTGGTTTTAAAAAGAAAACCATGTCCTGAACTGATGTAATTATAGCCTAAATCAAAATTGTGTTTAGGACAGGTCTAAATTCTCTCTGAAATTCCAGCAGTTAATATGCAGATCCTTTAGGAAAAAAAAAAAAGTCTTGAGTAAGAAAATTTAAAGCCTCTACAGATTAACATCATATTTCCCCCAAAGGAAAATATTAGAGATGTACTGAAGCTCAGTATGATCTAATTTGAGAAAAAAAAAATGTCTGTATAGATTAAGAGTTATCCCTGAGCAACTGGAGAAGGTCACTAGTCCCTTCCATTCTATAATGTTTTCATAGTATTAACAGCTGTACAGTAAGACTGTATTGGCCGAGTGGACAGGTCTTAATGGCTGAGACCCTTCCCTAATAGAAGTGAGAGATGCTTGCTTCTCGTTGTCAAGTATTTTCTGATGAAGCACATCAATGGACAATAACTGGAGCCAAATTAAAACAAAAATGGGCTACTGGGAATCTACAAAGATATCTATCCGCTCCTTCCTTTGCCCAGTGTGCTGCTCCCTTCTCATCTCGTTACCATTTGCACTTTTTTTTTTTTCTCTAGGAGCCAGTTGGCTCAAGTTCACCTGAGCGAAATGCCCCTGGGCAGTTGGGCAGGTATTAAAATCCACCACTTGGGACTTCTCTACGGGGGTTATAACCTGGAGATCATCCCTAACCTACTACTGCTGATTGGTTTGGCCATCTCAGCACTCTCCAGAAATCATTCTTTTTCTCTCTCTCAAGCTTCATGATGGATTTACTTTTCTTTTGGAATTCAGCTTTGTCTATGATGGGAAACAGGGGTAGCAGGGAATTGTTCGTTCATCATTGCCCAGTGCTTTGAAGATGTAGTGTATTTTTGGAAGCTGTTTGCAACAGTTGCTCACATTCTCCTTGGGGAAAGGAGTCTACATTTGCTCTCCCCAGTCTGCCTATAGCCTGGGATTCGAGATGTTCCTGCTCCCTGTACGTTCCCGCAGGCACTGGACGTCCTTCCTGCCAGTTCTGACGGAGGCAGAAAGTCCTGAATGTGTTTGGCAGCGTTCCTCTGCTGCTATACTCTAATTCTATCTTTCTGAACCCTATCTTTCTGGAATGGTTCCTCCCTTGTCATTTCGTTGGTTATTTCTCACTATCTTTTACTTTTGAGTAGTTCCTTTCCCAATCTGCACCACTGTTAGAAATTTGATGGTTTAAAATTCCTAATACGGCACCACATTTCATCTAGGATGCTTGATGTCTTCAACTGATGTTTTCTAAAGTAATATAAGGAATTCAAGTGCAGTAATAACAAAGCTGGATATTTTATAGAATGCAAGTACATTTTTTTTCAAGCTCTTAGATCTCTTGCTGTGAGGTGTCAGTAATCCTGTGCTAACAGACATCTGTGCTGTCTGGATGTAGCTGGTCATGGTTTTCCTTTTTTTCAGCTGATAGGGCAGGAATTACTCCTGTGGCAACCAGATCCTGCAGGGTTAATACTGCATTTTCCTGAAGTCATTGCTAATATTGCTTGCTACATCTTTTTGTCATGTTTTTTCAAAGTATCTTCTCTTGCATGGACTGTCAGTTTAAAGGAGCACAAAATGGGTTACCAGGATAAGAAAAACTCTGCTGTCTTAAACCAGTGATAAAACTCTTATCTTACAAATATGAAAATGATACCCCATGCACATAAGCTCTGATGAGGTTTTGACAGAGAACAAGGCCTAACCATTCCATCCACGATATAAAACTAATGATACTATATGTTACTAGCAGTACATTTTAAAGTAAGAGCACCCTTCTGACATTAGATAATAAGAAGTTACACAGGTGAACTTCCTTCCTTGAGCTGTCTCATTTACTTCAATTTGTTCGTTCCCCTGCCATTTAGTAACATATGTCTGCAGCTGTCTGTTTTTCAGTACTAAATTGTTTTTAAAAGCTTTAACGATTTATTTTTAAAAGTCTGTTTACAATGGATAGCTGTTGCAACCTGTATATCTAATTCTAATAATCCATTACTCCATAAAAGGAATGGTTCGTCCTTTTTAGTAAAGGAAACTGGCTCATTCGCGACTTATTTTACAGATTCCCTCTTATTTCTCTTCATAATTTCACTTGTTATTTAGATGTTTGTTAGTAAGTAGATGTGTTTGTACATCTCACTCTCTTCAGATATTTAAATATCTTTGTAAATAACAAACTTATTTAGGAGCCCCAAAGCAGACAGGAGGCTTTCAAAGATGCGCAGAGCTTCACTTTTTCACCAGTGATTTTCACAGCAAAACAACACAGACAAAAACTGCCATAGACAATAATCTTATAGGGGTAGGTTCTGTGTCATTTAAATACTTTACCAATTATCCAGTGTCACTTTCTATTCATTTCAGCATTTCTTCTCAGGAGATGTTTAAATATTGAAGTCGGTTCTTTTGTAAGTGCTGACCTAAATTATCAGAAGGGATCATTAATTCCCCAAGCCTCAGACTGCGGGTGCTCAAACCAAGAGTGGGTCTTGGCTAGAGGGATCTCTCCCCTTTGCTATCTGGAAGTCTTTCGATTTCCCTTCTAAGCACTGAGAGACTGTAAAATCTGAAATTCCAGTCAGTGGATACTGAAGTGAAAGTGAAATCCTTTCCCAACTCTGCCACATGTGCAAACTGAACTAAAAAGCATTGACAAAATGTGGAGGTTTGGCTTTTCATGCACAAATCAGAAAATGCCAGATTGCTTTATTTGCTTGGACAAGTTCTATTTGCCCACTGCAATACAGTGAGATCAAAACCATGTGCAAAAACTTAAACGTCAGCTTTTGAAAAATTGCCCCATTAACCTGATGAGTTTCTAATTACAGTAAGATGTAAAAGCCTTTTTTTTTTCCAGTGCTATGTAAGATTTTGTCCTAGCAGTTTTTTTAAAGATACCCTGCTGTTAAAATGATTTAGCTGCAGTGTTTGAGTATAATTTGCCCTATATTTCTTTTGCTTTCTCTGAGGAGTTACATAACTTTTTCATTTCTAATGACTTTTCCTAAATATAAACTGTGATGTTATAATATGCACCTCCTTTGGCTTCAGACCAATTAATTTCAAGTGGTTCAAGGCCAAAGAGAAGTTGAGGATCACCTCCTAGAATCCCTGGTGAGAGGTACGTTTGTGCACGTCTTGCCTTGGCCTGACTAAAGGCTCGAGTGGCTACGTTTGTTGAAATGGATCTATCCTTAAAACGCTTCTAATACCCAAATGATCCTTCTATTAGTTTAGGGTATCTGCATGACCTTGTGCAACTTGGATGCCGTTTAAAATCCATTTGAAAATAGCCAAAACATTACAGTGCTTTTCTAAATCTGATAACTAGCCATTTAAATGAAGGTTTAAATCATAAGCAGGATTAACCTTGGAAGAGATCAGTGACGAACCTCGCTTTGCAGTCGCTCCCTGCCGCTGGGTAGATCCCATCACTGCTCCCTCCCCAGAGCTTGGTGTCCTCGTGGTGGGGCCGTTGCTCTCCTTGTGGTGGGGCTGTCGCCATCCTTGTGGTGGGGCCGTCACCATCCTCGTGGTGGGGCGGTCACCATCCTCGTGGTGCGGCCGTCGCCCTCCTCATGGTGGGGCCGTCGCCCTCCTCGTGGTGGGGCCGTCGCCATCGTCGTGGTGGGGCCGTCACCGTCCTCGTGGTGGGGCCGTCGCCCTCCTCGTGGTGGGGCCGTCGCCTTCCTGCCCCAGCTTAGCAAGGCAGCAGTTTGTGAGGTGGGACCAGCAAGAGGCTCCGAGGGCAGCCTGGCTGCCAGGGCTGCCGCTTCCTGTCTCCTTCAGATCCAGAGCGCTCGGCCCTGCTGCTGCGTTTCTGCACCTGCCTCTCGAGGAGCCAGGGCTGCAGCTCTACAGACCGGGTGAGGGGGCCTGGTGCATGATCCACCTTGCAGCTTTTTCCCTGCCGGCATAGGGAGCCCTGAAGCAAAGCTTCTGGGTTTTGCTGCTTTACATTTTATGTCAATACATCACTGTTGTTTGCTTCCTGATATGAGAAATGCTGCTGCTACACCTGCCTCCATTTCAGTACTGTTCCAGTGGGTGGGCAATTTGCCTTCTGAAAAAAAAAACCTTTAAGGTATCTGACTGGAAATAACTTTTTTTTTTCATATTGCTATTTTCTGTTACCCTCTGTTATCCTCAAGATATCCTCATCTGAAACTGTTTCTCACCCAGTTTCAAATCATTTTTACTTGTGCACAGGTTCACAAATATTGTTTTTACAGGAATGTCTGCTTATTCATTTCAGCATGGATTTAGCAGTTCTACAATGGTTTGCATAGACGCCTATCACATACAGGAAAGAGAGAATAAAACACTGAAGAGCAAGGATGGATTTAATTGTGTAAGAAGTTAAGTTTTAGCCTGAGCTCTGTCCAGGCATGGATTTACTGGATAGGCAGAAAGGGGATCTTTACACGTTAGCACTGTAGCCTTAGAGCTCACTGTATCTGTCTGAGTCTGCCATGCATTTCTTGAATCTCCTGACATCACTTAATCTCCGTTTTTTTTTTTTTTTTTCCTATTGCTAGGTAATGGAGTTAATATTGAGCTACACGGATGGTGTGAGGCTGAACTCTTTTTTTTTTTCCAACATGTACTCAGATCTGCAGATGGAGCAAGCATATGAAATGTGCTTTCTTCAATACTATTGGATTATTAAAATATAGCTTTTATTTAAGAACGCTAATCTTCTTTGGTGTTTGCAAGTAACCTCAATACTGCCAGGATGCACCAGGGGATATTTAAGATATTTAGGGGTAAATAAGCTGCTGGAACACCTGACAAAGGCCAATAGGTAAGTACTTCTTTACTCCAGCAGAGATTGTCCCTCTTCATGAATGCTTATGTTGCACAAGCAATTGCTGCATTGCACTGCATCAGCACTGTTCCTAATCCTGATTTGGAAACGTCAACTGGTAACTTGACAAAGTGTGACACATGGTAAGTTAAAGTGTTTTCAGCTACACTAACACAACAAATTGTAATGGCTCCAAAAGAGCCATTTCAGTTGATTGTGTCAATAAACTACAAACCGCAAAGAAAAAAATACGTGGCCAAATGAATAAAAGCATCATCAAATCCTAGTGTGTTAATGGTCACATTTTTTTCTGCTCTTAGAAGAAATACTATTTGGCAGAGAAAAAAAAAAAAGTGTATTCACTAGAGCTTTTGGCGCTGTTTAATCAGAAGTCCGGCCCAGGGCACTTTCAATCCACATGATTCCCTTCGTTTCCATGTGTTGAGAATGCATAACGCCCATCCTCGTAGGTCTGCTACAAAATGAAAGCTTGGC
The DNA here is from genome assembly GCF_059628265.1 of Tinamus guttatus. Classification (NCBI taxonomy): domain Eukaryota; kingdom Metazoa; phylum Chordata; class Aves; order Tinamiformes; family Tinamidae; genus Tinamus; species Tinamus guttatus. Next base: position 7,190,214 of record NW_028288586.1, read on the forward strand.
ATATGCTCTCTGTTTGGGCCAGAACACAGGCTGTTTGTCCTTCTCCTGCTTTGGGGTGACTCAAGCCTCCTGTCACTTGAGCAGGACTTCAGTCTCATTTCCTGGACGAATTGCCAGCAGGCACAAGCGTAGCATTACTGCCTGTTTTTCCCCACAAGGCAGTTCATTAGGAAGGACAACACCTGCTTGGTGCTGGTCCAGTTTTTCTCCTTCCTTAGCACGGCTGATGTTACAGAGCAAACTCCTAGTTGGCTGAGACCATGGGGCTAAACTCTTCTTGGTGGTGGGCAGTGATAGGACAAGGGCTAATAGGTACAAGTTGAAACACAGGAAGTTCCATCTCCATATGAGGAAGAACTTCTTGACTGTGAGAGTGACAGAGCCCTGGAACAGGCTGCCCAGAGAGGTTGTGGAGTCTCCTTCTCTGGAGATCTTCCAAACCCGCCTGGATGCCACCCTGTGCCACGTGTTTTAGGTGTCCCTGCTGGAGCAGGGGGTTGGACTAGATGGTCCCTAGAGGTCCCTTCCAACCTCCAATTCTGTGATTGAGGTTTCCGGGTAACTATATCAGGATACAACTTGGCCGAATGCGAGTAGTGAGCAGGTCACCAATTCAGCAGCAAGGGCTGCTCTTTCTGCTGCCTGCGCACGAGTCAAAGCCCACGAGGAGCTCTCACACACCACAGAGATTGGTCTCATCGGGCAAAGACTGCGGCTGGGCCGTGGCCCACGAGGGCTGTGCGTTATTTGGTGGCTACCTGAACTTGCTGAGTTACCGGGAGGATACATGGAGGACATTCTGGGAACAGTGCGTTCCCAGAATTTACAGCCCACAGAACAGCCATAGTAAAATGACTTACAGTAGGAGCCCTGGAGAAAAGAGGTGTGTTTGCGTAGAAGATATATTTTTTTCAATATTCTTTATGTTAATATGTCATCCTTAATGCAGCAGCTTCTGAGCAGGGAGCATGGCTGTTTTCTTGAAAATTTATCTCATTCTTTTTTCAAAGATCATCAGGAGCAATCCATCATTAGCTAATTGAGACCAGAAATGAAATTCTCCAACTGGTATTTCACACACCTAACAAGTGGAGGTAATGGTTTTGTCACCAGTATTTGTGCACGTGTACGTACAAACATAAATATAGACACTCGTGTCTTTCTATCTGTTTTACCATGGTGTCTGGGGTGAGCTGCCCTTGAAACATGGCAAACATCATGGAATAGCACCAAGGGGCACCAGTGCAGTACCTCGCTGCCTAGCAAGAACATTAGGTAGAGGGTTTTCTGTGTAGCTACAGGACTGAATAAGACTGCATCTAGTTAGCAGTTCATAAAAGGCTGATTTACCATTAGAAACTCATCCTGCCAAAGAGAAGAATAACCTACATCACAGGCAAGCTAGCCAAAATTCTCCTTTTCTCTAAAAAGGGTATTAAAGCAGATTTTCTTGTGAATACGTTCAAATAACTGAAATAAAATGCTTCACCAGTAAAATGGGGGATTTATCTCCATACTGCTTAATCTGGTACTGAAACATGAACTCCCTCAGATACATAGTTAATACACAATTGCCTGCTGCTTTTGACTATCTTCAGCCAACAGAAGGGCCCAAATATAAAATTACAGAAATTGGAGATGAAAGGTCTTAGTCAGTCAATTTGCTGAACCACTTGCCATGTTATCTGTGCTCCCTCTAATACACTGTCAAATGTTCTTATAATCATCACTTGGACTCTTGATGTCATTTGCATTCTGAACAACTTGGGTTTCGCGCACAAATGAATGGATTACACTCATCCATCCGTAGGTTATTCATCTGTTCAAGAACATTTCTATGTAAGACAAGGGTATTGCCAAAATTAAATAATCAATTAAAGAGCTTCTTGGTTTTGAGAAACCATTTATTTCCACTTACAGGTGCAAATTTCTATATAAAATGGGTAATGTTTTCTTCAACCTAACAGAGCCACGTATGATTTATGAAATGTTACTCCAGTAAGACAAGCTTATTTTACACTTTATTTACTCAGAACAGAACACTGATGGGAGAAATAAATGAGACGGACAAGATGATCCATAGTCGGGGGCACGGGTTGCTTTATTGCACAGCTAGGAACAGAATCTGGGCCTCTTGCATCACAGACCATTGACCTCGAAAGAAAAGAGGTGGAAGGCAGTTCGGATTGGACAACTGGAACAAACCACACAAAAAAAGAATCAATAAGTATTGAGAGCTAATGATCAAGTGCTGGCCTCATCTGACAGACACATGGATCAAGACGCTCTGAAAATGCAAGGCTGCAAAAACGCAGCACCGGGGGCTACGTGGATGCTGCTGCCCTTACAGTGCTCGCAGGGAAATTCATTACTTCAGAGTCCTCCTCTATTTGGTCTCTTCTACAAAATCATCAGAACTGCTTGCTCAGTAATTGAGGCACAACAATCAATTTCTACCTTGAAAATGTTTTATTTGTGTTTGGGAGTATTCTGTTCTATATTCCAAGTATGTTACTCCCTTGAGAATATTTCGAAAATAAGCCGTAGCCCCCCCACTCATTCTAATCCTCCAGTATGCTTATTCTGCTGCTGCTCCGGCCAGCAGGTTAACTAATTAAGCTGTACTTCCCAGAACTGTGCTGACAACACTAGCATTATCAATGGGGTTTATGATTAAAAGAAAAAAAAAAAAAAGAAAAATCCATTTGCTTTGTGCCCTCTGAAAAACAGAGGAGAAAAAAAAATCAATTATTTGCCAGGCAGATAAGCAGAAAGCAGAAAAAAAAAGGAAAAAGGTGATTAGTATCTTCTTTTTTTAAAAGATTTTTGGGGAAAAAGTTAATATTATCATTTTAATCTGAGAGATTTCTTTCAATAGCAATAGAATATTATACAGTCCCGAGTATGGATCTTCATTAATTCTACACCCGATTCGCTGCGATCTTCCTACCTTGAATGAAATCATGGCTCCAAGTCAACAGGACTTCTCCAGTGATTGCAATGAAACTCAGGTTACACTTGCGCTTTCAGCACCCATTGAAGAGCTTGTTTAAAAGCCAGAAGAAGGGTATAGGGGCCTAATGTGATTTTAAGTTCTCAAAGCAATGGTCACCTTTTTATTTTGGGGGAAAAACAAGCTTCCTTAGTTAACTTTCCTCTGCCTAGAAAGGCCTGAACTCCCATTAAAGACACATAGTCTTTTTACCAAGGGGCTCGCTACTGAGGTAGTGCTGGTCTCTCCCACGTCTCGTTTCCCAGCTCCCTGCAGACCCCTCATGATCAAGACGCTCTGCTGCATCCCTCGCGGGCACAGCCGCCGCTGCTGCCTGGCTGCAGGGAACGCGCTAGGCAGCGGACCCTCGGAGCGGCGCTGGGAGCATGCACACAAGGAACGGGCTGTAGGAAAGTTGGGGCTCTCAGCAGCTACCAACCCACAGGTGACAACTTTTTGATGAGGGCTCTGCCTACGCTGGCCCTTGAGAGAACACCCAGGCAAGGTGCTTGGTGGGTTGTGCAGGTTGCAGCTGCTGCCACATTGTTGATTAGCCTCAGCCTCCAAGTGCTGTCACCTGGCTCTGCCTGAGGACGGTAAGGTTAAGTAAGGGAAATACCCCAAAATAGAGGTGTGCAGGGCAGCACTGCTGTTTGTGATATACCCCTGCTCCACGCATAGATTCCCACTTTTTATGTGCACTTTTGGGCGTGGACTGGAAAAGCCAATGCTGGTGATGGACCCGCTCCTTGGCTCTGCTGCTCCACAGGGCTTGGGGAGACCCATGGTGGCGCCTCGGGCTTGGGTGAACTCGAAACAAAGGCGGCAGCAGCGCCGCTCTGCAGCACGACCGTGCTGAAACGCTCCTCGCACCTGGTGGGAGGAGAGGGGTCTCTCGGCTACCGCCTCCCCAGGCCTCGTGTGGAGCGTCAGTGAGCGACCACAGGAGACCGCGTCCTCCCTCCCCGCGCCCAACGCGCCACCAGCACCGCTCCCCACGCTGCTGTCCTTTTTCCTCCCTTTCTCCCTCGCTTTCCTCTGTGTAAAGGCGCGTCCACCCTTCCCCTCCCCGCGCGGCCAGCGGGGCAGAAGGCGCCGCGGGGCAGACCCGGCCTAGCGACCCCGGGCCCGGCGCAGCCCCCCGGGCACCGCCCCGCGCGGCCCCGCGCTCGGGGAGGGCCGGGGCGGGGCGAGGCGGCCGCGTCCCCCGCCCCGCCGCCGCCGCCGCCTCCACCTGCCGCCGCAGCGCCGGGAGCGGGAGCGTTGGCGCTGCTGCCGCGGGGCCCTTTGTGCTGCTCGGCCGCTGCCCGCAGGCCCGCGGCGGCTGCGTCACCCGAGGCGCTGCGACACCCCGCGCCCGCCGCCCCCTGCGCCACCGCCGCGGCGGAGCGAGGCCTCGCCGCCCCCTGCGCACGCACCGCGGGTGAGTGGCGGGGAGGCTGCGGGGGGCGGCGGGGCCGCTGCGGCGCTGGTGGCGGGGGGCGCCGCGAGGCTCTGACCCCGCTGCGCTGTGTGCGCCCCTAGGGAGCCCTGCGCTGCCGGCAGGATGGTGAAGCTGGGCAACAATTTCAGCGAGAAGAGCACAAAGCAGCCGCTCCTGGAGGATGGCTTCGACACCATCCCCCTCATCACGCCCCTGGACGTCAACCAGCTCCAGTTCCCACCTCCGGACAAGGTGGGTAGGGCGGCCGGGCAGCGCCGCAGCGCACAAAGGAGCGGCTGCCGGCGGGGAGCCCCGCGGCGCCTCCCGGCGCGGGCGTTTCGCCTCCATCGGGGGAAACGGCGGCCGTTCCGCTGACGAAAACCCCCGCATTGATCTGCATCGAAATTACTCCAGTTATCGGGGAAAAAGCAGGGAAAATGCTAGCAATAAGGGTGTTTAGACCCTGGTGCTGCCAGGAATATGGGGACATAGGTCTCCATGCTGCCTGGCATATCCCTTCTCATTCTGTGTTTCCTCTCAGTATCTGGAAGGTGCTGGATATGCCCTGTGAATTGCATGGATTTTCTCTGTGTCGGAACACCTCCCCTGACGGGAAGGCGCTGCTCCATCTCTCCGTAGGCAGCCCGGCCCCAGCGTGGGCTCCCGTGCCTTGTGTTGTCTCCGTGGGACTCCCGACGTGCCGAAATAGCCAGAGGGGAACAGCCTGCTCTGCTTCTCCTGGCAGGTTATTCAGCCCCAAACCTCCAAATTAGGGATTCAGTTGTCCTTGGCTAGACAGGAACAGTCCGAGGGGCTGCTTACAGTGTGCACACTGCTTTCTTCATTGTATGCTAGGGATTTAACGTAGGAAAATGATGTGGCCGCTGGTAAATATGCCGCTTCCTCTCACAATGATTCAGTAAATGTTACTGTAAGTAGTATGCTACTACATCCAGTAGTAAGATACGTTTCCAGATACTGACTTTTCGGATGTGCAGCTGGCAAAAGACCTGTATGATCATTGGAAAATGAACAACTGAACTGGGGAATGGTCAGTACTAGCTTTTAAATGATTCTCAGAGTGATTTTTGGTTTTGGCTTCATGTCTTCCAAAAGCTCAATTTTATTTTAAGATGAAATGATAGATAAGATGAAATGATAGGTAAAGTTCCTTGTAGCTTAAAATAATCACCTATTCTTATGTTAAGGATAGAGAATTCAGATTTCTGTGTTGCTGTGTAGCATGCTGCTTGTAGGCAGTACAGCTACATTTGTGATCTCCATTTTAATGCCTCTCAACATCATTCTGTTCTCAACGTGATGACCAGTTGGCAGGCATAAATACAGTAAGCCATAGCAGCTGCTCTGGAGCCTTAGGGCCTGTTTTTCACCCTGAGTTACATGGATGTAAATCCCATAACTGAGGACAAAAATCCACCCTGAGGCTTTAGAACAACTTAAGTCTCATGTATTCAGTAACCTGCCAACTGGTGACTGGATGTAGCTGGTTCCTGAGGACCCACAACCAGAGGTATTTGTTGTGCTACTCTGCTGTCACGCAGGTCTCAGTGTGGTCTGAGATTTAGCACAAGTGCCATCCCGTTGCAGAGCCGTGAGGATCTGTGCTGCTTTGATTGCTCCTGTGGCTCTTTGGCTGACAAAGACGCGCTGGGCAGAACTCCTCCCACCTTCACCAGGTTTGCCTCGAACAAAAGCAAGCACACGGCTAGACTTAAAACGCGAGAAAAGGGAGCACCGCCTGGCGTTCCGTCTTTCCCCGCTGTCCGTTTGTGCGTTCGCTTTCCTTTCCCTCTGCAGACATGGAGGGGAAAATAAAAACCCCGACTGGCTTTGTTCTGTGGCTGCCTGATAAGTCACGTTAGTGTTTCTTTGTTGGCTGCTATGGTCGAAAAGGCAGTAGGGCAATGGATGTGAAAAACAGCAAACGTAGTAAGTCAGGATTGACGCACAAATCAAATTCTGAAGTACAAAGACGCTCATGTATAATAAATCGGAGTACATACTTCTCACATCTGTGCTTATTATTCACTGACAAGTATGGCAGAGAAGCCCGGCTTCAAGACTAGTAGAGAGGATGGCACAAAGATGATTTGGATGATTTTGACAGCTTCTAAATTAAGTGGATGAATTGATCTAAATTCATTTTTAGGTATGTTAAACAAAAGAAGACATTACATAACCAAGCAGATAGAACTGTATGTTCAGTTCAGTAGCAACTGAATGTGATGTGAGTTGCCTGATATTATGCAACATAAGGGGGAGGAAGGGAAGCAAAATGTTAAAAACACTCCAAAAATCTTCAGTTTGCTCCTGTGATACTGTTGGGTATACAGAAAGTTATATAATTATTATAACTGTAGCTGAAAATAGATTTAGAAGCTACTTTCCCTGTGTCCTGTACATATCTGTGTAACATTTTAAATGTTTTTAATGTTAAAATTTTTAATTCAACTTTGTGGTACTGAGCTTAGGCACAACTACATACTCAAGATATCATTTCAGGTAAATGAGGAGCGAGAAGGGAAACCAAAAGCTTTGATTTCACTACCTGGCTACCTGTAAGTGTCACAGTCCTAATTTCACAATAACATAATTGCTAGGGGAAAGAGTGACACAATAATATCTGATAGCATAAGGTAACAATAGTACCCAATTCTAACAGTTTGAAAGGAATTGCACATTTATTGTTTAGAGTATAAGGGGAAAAAAAAAAAGTAAATCTAAACAGCACAGTCAGTACAATAAACAGCTTGCTGTTTTGAGAGTGATACTTTGAAAAGGTCATAAAATCTGTATAATACAGAAGTGAGGCAAATAGGCTACGTAGGTGAAAATTTTGTACAGCTAGAATGCTTAGGAGAGCACTAGAGATATGACTAAGGTAATGAATATTTTAGGAATAGAGGTAAGATGCTGAATCTTATGGCTTGGGGCAATAGCTCATAGCAGGAGATGAACTTAACTTGTAAGGGTTTCTGTGCATCTTGCTGCTTATAGCAAATAATCTCAAAGTTATCTGAGACTTTACAGGTACAGTGCAAAGAACTACATTCTATCACATATGGAACAGCAACTAGGTGGGTCATATCTCTTCTTTCAAACTCAAAATGGTGCCATCAAAGAATATTGCTGCTGATGGTAAATTTCTAAGGGCCCTCTTAAATAACCACCTGATCCCATTGGTCTGTGGTTTGAAATCACATTATTAGAATCTCCTGAAGCAAATGGAAGTGAGTATTCTCAAACGATACAAACAGCATGAAGTTGATGTTTCGTGATAAATTTGGACTTGAAATAAATAAATGTCTCTGTGCTATAGCAGCACAGAGGCAGATGAACTAAAAAAAAAAAAACACTCTGAACTTTTGCGAAATACTTCGAGAGAAAATTTGCTGGCGATTGCTTTGAAAACAATAGATAGGAAAAAATAACTGGCAACTTAGAGCTTCCACAGAGCAATTACTCACAGTGGGAAAATGCCTGGTATTGTGCTAGAAGCCCTTGTAGGCAGATAAGAGAAATAAAAGCACTGCTATGCTTTGGGTTGCACGAGGGAAATTGTTTCCTGGGTGAGTTAGTTAATTCTTGAGTAAATATGATGTTGAGTTTTAGGCTTGACAAATTTACCTGAGGATGTTTTAATAAGGTACTGACAGCTTTCTTTGATTTCCTTTTTTCCTTCCATTTTTTTTCTTTAAGGTCGTGGTCAAAACGAAAACAGAATATGAACCTGACCGCAAGAAGGGAAAGTTCCGCACTCCTAAAATAGCTGAATTCACAATCAGCATCACCGAAGGGGTCTCGGAAAGATTTAAGGTAAGCAGTGTTATCTGTAGATGATAATGACTCAGCTGTGCTCACAGAAGTGCTTAAAATCAGTTGCCGATCGTAGTCAAAACTGGCTTTTGCTAACACAATGGCTGTTGTAGGTACAACTGAAAAATAAATGGAAAAAAATCAATGTTAAAATAGTTCAGTACTTAGCAATAAAAAGCAGACTCTTGCAGCATTATTGCTTTTAATTCCTCCCTGGCAGGTCAGTTCATAAGACACCTCTGGCAGTGGGTGGGTTTGGGCACTTTGCTGCCAGGTGTGTATGTGGGCTGTGCACAGTTATGTCTCCCTGCATGGGTGATGCTCCTGTTTGTGTTGAAGGACAAGAACCACACGAGTATCTGTTTTCTTTTTGGGTTATTATTTTTTTACTGTAGCCAAGCCATTCTCATTTAAGCGCTGTCATATTCCATTATGTATTTTTTCACAGTTTAATGTATGACTTGGCAGCTCAGGGATATACACCAGACCTCTCTGCTATCAATTTTCCTGGTCCTGTTGTCCCTTCCAGCTTGGTGACGACTGTTGCTGGAGGCTGGCAGTTCAGCTCGAATCAGTGACTCGGGTCTGCTCCTTGGTGTCCACACTCTCACTCGCTTGAGTAGCCTCAGGGGAAAGCTGGGAGCTTAACTGATGCAAGGCTCGAGCTATCTTTCCTGTTTCTCCCTGGAGAATAGGTTTGAAGCAAAGCAAAGCAGGGAAGGTTGCACTTCTGATCATGTTTTTGTACCTGTTGTCTTAATAAGCAAAGACCATCACTTTCCAGTGCTGTTAACGGGGCATCCTACCCAAGGATGCCAAGGCGTCTTTAAAACAGTAGGCAACCATGCTGTTCAGTGCACAGGTACAACAAAGGTGGAAAGCCTCTCATTTAGCCTGAACAGAAATGCCAAGTTGCAATAAAAATATGTATTCTCATTACATAGCACCTCTGTACATAGCCCCTGTTTGGTGATTCGAATTTTAGGATGCACCTAATGATTCTAACTCTGTAACATGGAGAATAAAACACAGAAATTGTACCTGGCCCATGCTTTTAAAAGCTCTCTAACCCCAAAGTTACATTCGGAAACATATACATAGCTGTACCTGGAATTGTTGCCAGATGTTTTAGTGTGGGGCACCTGGTAGAGTCTTCATCCTTATAATGAAATCTGTAAGTTCTCTGTAAGGTGTGTGGCGAACCTGCTCAAACTGGGTGATAGAAGATGTCGTGAGTGTGACAGGGATTTACTGAGGAAATGAGGCCTAGTTCCAGTTTTTTCTTCATCTGATTTGGAGCAAGGACATCCCATCCCTCAGAAGATTCTTCTGGGAATTCTGACTCTTGCTTTCTCTTTCTCGTCCTGAATCCACGGTTCTGGTCCTTGAGATTAACCCTCTTCCTCTCAGGTGAGGCTTATACCTGTCTACATCTTACCCAAAAATATATCTCAGGCCTTTGGGCTATTTTTCCCCTCTGTGCAAGTTCTGAGCTTGAAAGTACTCTAAAAGGAGCTCTGAAAATTCCTATAACATTGCAGGTAAGAGTGTTTAGTCCGAATATCTGCTAAGGATACAGTCGAGCAGACTATTCTTGGGTATTTGCACTTAACAATAGCAGAAATATAGCGAGTAAGGTACTTTTTAAGATTAAAGTGTAGATGAGGAAGGATTTTTGAGTATCTCAGCTGATCTAAACGTTTTACTTACGAATATACATCTCTTTGTAGATCTGTCTTTGGAAAGTTGAGCAAAGAATAACCAATAAATACCTTGTCATGCTGTTGCATAGTCATTTCCAATTTGTGTGGCTGAGCAGTTAGATGCCAGAGCATTTTGATGTTGCATTTTTATGTATCTTTGGATGGCATACTTAAAATGTCTTTTAGATATTACTTTGTGATGATCGCTCAGGGATTAATCTCATACTACAGGGTTGCTAGGTTCTGCTGCTAGGTAACTGCTGCATCAGAGAGAGGTTTCAGTGAGATCTGGTTGCTCTTGGGAATTACATGATGATTCACACTGTGGCTGTAAGTCTAGGCTTTGAAAGGAGGGCGTGGGGGTTGATCAATTAGGAAAACTGTGGTTCAGTTAATTGAAAACAATAGTTTTGTGCAGCACAATCGGGTCCTAAAAATGTTCCTTAATTTCTATACAATGGTTTTTGAATTAAATTATGCTGCTTGTAACATTTTAAAAAGCAGGCATGATTGTCATATTCACCACTCCCAGTAGTAAATATTTCATGAATAATTGATGCTTTTTCATAAATATGTAGATGAAAAGTACTGATTGTGTGAGGTTTTTCTCCTGGGTCCTTATTAATTGTGAACTATCATGTTAATGGCTGCTGTTGATTCTGAGAGAGCAAAATGATATTTGTTTGAAAATTAAATATTTGCTATAATTATAAAATGCATTATTTAACTGATGGAATATTGACTTTGTCTTGGAAAAAAAATTAGAAGCTGTTTTAATGGCTTTAATATTCTGCATCACCAATGCATAAGCTTGCCACAAGATGTAAAATGAAACGTGGCACTAAGAATAAAAAGTCACTTGTATTTGCTAAAAATTCACAGGTGTATTCTAAGATGTAGTCCTTAAATAAGGACAAAGCTGACAGCATTTGGGGGAGTCGGTAGCACAGATCATCAGAAGCTCAGTTTTCTTGAGAAATTACATTACAGCAAGTGAAGCCACTCCAGCATGTGCCTGTGGCATGTAGATCATTTGGTGTTTAGCAGCTGAGTGAGTAAGAGTATTCTCTATGTTCAGTTCACATTATGACAGTTATAACAACAGAGCTGAGAATGTTTACAAGGGAAAATGCAGTGGTTTTGTGTGTTAAGTTCTGAATTCAAATTAGAATCTGTTTCAAGAATCCCAGAAGGTCAAAATGCGAAGGCTTCCCGATTCTGTGAACCCTTTAGTTTTACAGCAGTAATCACACCAAATATGATGTGAGGTTTTTTTTTCACTGAAGATCATGTGTTTCATTGAGAACTGGTAGCCTCTTTCTTTGGACAGTGTAGGTAATGTGGGGAGCTGGTCCTTCACGTCTGGTAAGCAAATGGTAAGCAATTTTCACAGAGGCAGATTTTCCTCTCGTGTAAATCATCTGCTATAAAGAACAGTACAGCATGGCTGGAACTGTCATTTCAAAAGAGATTTATGAATTGGGTGATAGAAGGAAATTATTGCAGGATAAAATTGATGGTATCAGTTAGCCTGGGCCAAACTTATGGCTCCATTGCTGGACAGCATTTTTACAAACTGCAGTTGGATTTCGTGGTAGGATGTCTGCTCTGGCTCCCACTGTATTGAGCTACAACAGTCTGCTGCACACAAGCACACCAATTTCAGAAACAGTCTGCTGCACCAAGGCACAAAATTTTTATCTTTGGGAAAACCCGAATAAAGAACATTGGGTATTTTGAAAGCAAATACTTCTGCTTCCCAGGAAATTTCAACCAAGCAGAAAGGTTTAAATGGAATGAAATTGTGGTGTACCTTGAAGCCTGTGGTTCCATACAAAGGCACAGCAGTTCTGCAGACTGTGCCCTTGCCTCATCTGCACCCATGGAACTGCAGAGCCAAGGCCTGAAGCTTCGGCGTGCCCAGACCTTGTGGCACGAGCCACATTCTACCAAGTAGCAAGCAGTGACGTAAACGCTTGCATGAAGTTGGGGACAGGGAGACCTTCTTTTAAAATTTTACTTGGTTATTTTAAAAGGTGGGAAAATGTCTGTTTTAACATGTTAACATTAATAAGTGTTCCATTATTGCTCAGTCTTAGGGGCCATCCTTTAAAACATGTTTACCTGTTTTTCTTAGTTTAACTATTATTTAGTAATTACTAAATATATATTTTTTACTTAGTAATTGCTTGGTATTACTGGCTGTCACGTAGTGCTGGGGATGGCAGCCGTCAGTAGTTCTGTTTAAAGTTGTTCACGAGTTTGGCAGGCTTTAGGCTTTGAATCTTTCCTATGTTGCTTAAGCAAGAAAAATAAAAAGTAAGTAACAATTCTTTTATTATAGCCACTATTTTTAAAAGTAAAGGCACTGTGGGACAACTATCTTTACTGCTTTTTTGAATTCCTTTTCTTCTTTAATACTTTATTTTCCTTTTTTTTAAAAAAAGGGGAATGGGTGCCTAACATCAACCCCTCTGGTCTGATTTAAGTGACCTGTGCCATTGCACTGCTTAGAAATCCTTTTCTTGGAGCAGGACCACAGACTGCAGTGACCCAGAAGGTGCTTTGGGTCTCTCCTGGTGTAAGCAGCCTTACACAGCCCTTCCTGAGATGTAGCAACCTCATCTAGCCTCTCTCCTTGCTGGTCCTTTCTGGGGTTGGAATGGGAAGGTAAGGAGGTCCACGCTTCAGGGTGTGAGGTTTCTTGGGCTGCTTCCTCTGTAGCACTGTTACTGCACTGGTAGGTGGTGCAGCGCCACGCAAGGACGTGACGGGGACGCTCTGTGTCCTGACCAGCCTTGTCAAACCACAGAGCTCCTCTCTGGAGGCCCCTGCCTTGGTACCTGCCTCCTGGCAGTACCTCCCTCAGGTTTCATTAAGCAGCTCCTTGCACTGTCATTTATAGGAAGAACTTGGCTCTGGAGCTTTTTCTTGTTTTCAGTTACTGGCCTTATGAGACCATGAGACCTTTTTTTGCTACTGCTCAGTCATCTCTGGGTAACTTCTCAAGTCAGTGAGAGTCAAGTGCTATCTTCCTCTTTGTCATCTGTTAGAGAAGGGCAGTGCTTTGATTTCTTTTGCCTTTTGTTACAGTCTACCCCAAGATTCTTCTCTTCTTTGAGCACAAAGATTTGGTGGGGAATGTTCTGGCAGAGAAGTTGGTCATATAGCCAAATGTGATGATAAGTGATGTTAGAAATGCCTTCCTGAAAGGAGGCACCTACTTGTCCTTTGAGCCCCCAGAAATACCATGTGTTTTCCCATGGTGGTTTAACCCAACTGTTCTGCACACCTGGGACTGCGGCACGAGCGCATCTGGATCACATCCTACATGCGGATAAGTGCACAGCCCTTTATTTTCTTTCATGTTGCCATCTTTTTCAGGATGAATCTTTGTTATTACCTCTTAACCCATATTGTCTCGGGCTCATCTTGCGTGCAGAGTTTTACAGACAGGCTAAGAGCAAACAGGAAAAGGATGATGGAAAAACATAAATGTTCCAGGAGGAGGAGAGCCATTTCCCTGCTCTGTGGCACGGTGCAGTTGGAGACGCAGGATCTCGGTGCAGAGAGGTCGAATCGAGGTCGTGGCCATTTGCAGCGAAGTCAACGTGATGTTCCACAAATTCTAGTCTGTGGGATGTAGCCAGGCTCAATCTATTGTAATTACAGTCTGCCTGCCTAAAATTCTGTAGTTTAAATTGGATAGCAATAATCTTAATTTCCTGTCCTAAATGGTTGTGCAGAGTTACTGTATTTCATCTGAGAGAGCTTTGCCTTTCACTGGTGAGCAAAGCATAAATTGATTGTAAATCATTGCAGATGAAAAGTGCTCTATAAATGCACGTCTTCACTCTTTTTATTTAGCACCAAGTGTGTGCTGGTAGGTTACAGGCAAATCAGAAACAAAGCTTGTGTTCCTGGGAGGCTACATTGAAATAGGTAATGCAGGGGTGAAAAATAGAGGTGAGATGTGACCAAGTGCCAGTGACTGAGCAGTGAAGATGTCTTGTTAGTTCCCTTGCTTGTAGCAACATGAGTGTTCTTGGGTGGATTTTATACTTCTTGAGAGGTGTGTGATGGGGGAAAAAAGGAGACAGAAGCAGGAAGGGATGTGAAGAGAAGTAGGCATAGCTGGTGCAATTGATGAATATTGCTGTGCATTCTCATTTGATTAAAATGGGAGCAAGATAAATGTTAGAAAAGTGAGGAAGGAGGCGCCTGCCGCAGCCAGGCAGAGGAGAGCAGAGCCTGCAGCGTTCTGCAGCTGCAGCAGCGTGTGGTGGGCTGAGCGGGAGGATCTCGTAGCAAACCTCGACGGTCAGGCCTTGTCACCAGCCGTTCACGTGTTAGGATAGTTGTCAGATCCAGTGAGTGTAATTTGTTTGGCTAAATGCTTACAGAGTCTGAAGATAGTCCTTTTTTTTGCCATGGGTACACTTAGTTCATTCATTAGTCAGCTCTCATTTCGATTACTGTAATGGCTTCTGGCTAGACACTGTCCTTCTTCTGCTCTTCACTTACAATCTATTCAAAAATCTGCCACTTGCATAATATCTTGTCATCTCTTCTGTTCACTGAGATCTGCTGCCAGATCTCCTTAAAACTAGCTTTAAAGGATACCTTGAAGATAAAAACAAAACCATACTGTAAGTCCTTGGTTTAAGGAAAGAGTTGATAGTGCTTCCTTGTAGTTAACTTTCCCTTAGCCTGCACAGGGAACGTTTAGCTTGCAATGTTGCTGTGGCAGAAAGCAATAAAATGTGCTGACCAGCTCGGGCGTAGAAGTGAGCCGGGGATCAGAGAGTTGTGCATCATTAGTGGTGGGTATTTGTGAAAGAGAAGAAAAAAATGTTAGAAGGAAGAGGAGGATTTTCAGCTTGTAGGAGAGAAGTGAATTGGATTAATAATGGGATCATCTGGAAATCCACTGCTGGGTTTCCTTCCATCTGTGTCATTTGTATGTGCAGCTCCTTTCCTTGCGCACGGGTTGCTGGTATCCTGAAGGATGGTCAGAGAACAGAGCCCCTGTCCTGTTAGGAAGGAGACAAGGGCTTACTTGATTAGGGATTTGCACATGGAGTGTGATTACAAATTATTGGAGATAACAAGAGGAAAAATTTACATGCTAATACTAAAATTAATAAGATTAGGTAATTCAATAAGTAAGTGAGAGAGAATGATTGTTGCGAGTTAAGAGCTCTCAGGGCTCCTGGCTCTTATCAGTGGCGCTCTGTGTGGTGCTGGAGGAGCCATCTTAGCTGTGACCTGTGAGAGCTCCGAGGACTCGCAGCTCCACAGAGGCAGGTGAAGGTGCAGCGTCTCGGCCAGCGGCGCGGAGGCTGGGCCCGCAGCGTGCCCAGCACCGGGCTCCTTCAGAAAGTCTAACGGCCTTCCAGAACAGCTCCAGAGTCTTAGAGACAGCGATCGCCCAATGATTGTGCACTTACAAATATCACCCCCAAGACTGGTTTCAACTACAAAATAGCTTGTCAGCTTGACAGAGTGCTCACGGCTGGGAAATAGTAAAATTATAAAACTATTCCCTGCCAGTAGGATGGGCGCAGAGCAGGTTTAAGATCCTTTGAAATTTGTGGATGTTTTTCAAAGCATTTTGAAATGTTTACCCCTTTCCATGGAGGAGACGGTCGTGACCGGGACCCAACTGCAGCTCCGCTTGGCGGCAGTGTCCCCCATCGAAGGCCGATTCTCTGTGGGAAGGCGCCTTCTTCGTGGCTCTGCAGAAAAGGCTTGGAGGCCACGGAAGCCATGGCAATGACCCCACTTCCCCGCTCTCTTGCCTCTTCCTTCTTCTCTATCCCTGTTCTGAAGGGAAGAGGGATGACTGCCAGAGCAGACGCTGGAGGATCACGTAGACTTGGAGCCAGCGGGTTGCAGTGCAGGAAGGGAATGACCCAAAACTGCGGCTTGGAGCGAGTTGTGTGTGTGGTGGGAGCAGAGAGGCGCTCAGGCCTCGGCCTGGTCGGGGATGCTGGCAGTATGGAAGGAAACCCCAGTGGTCTCTTGGGCGCACATATGGAAGGAGGAAACCCCCCATGGTCTCTTGGGCACCCATGTGGAGGGAGGAAAGGAGGAAACCACCATGGCCTCTTGGGCACACGGGACATGGCCAAGCTATGGGTGCAGGGCAGGACAAGAGTCCACCCGGGTTAACCCTTGGCTGCCCAAACGAGTAATAAAGTTGGGGGAAGGCTAATCGGATTTGAGAATTGATGTCAGTGTGAGGTTTTCGGAGGGTGATTAAAAATGAGATTTTTTTTTCCTCTTTTAATCCAATGATTGTTCTGGGAAACTGAATATGTTACTATTAACCAGAAAGGCCCTTTGCTTCCTCTCTCATTTAGATTGGCACGGTTACATTAGTATTTACATTTCTTCTGCTAAATTACTTTCCAATCTGTGGTTCTCCTTGCCCTCTTTTCCAGTCCTCTGTTTTTTTTTGCTTATTTTCTGGTGCTATCCTTGTAAAATCCATGTTTTTTGGAGCAGGTTCTGCTCCCCAGGCTGGTGTCCACCAGAAGCTTAGCACATGCTGCTACCTGGCCATGGTGACGTTGGCTTCCCAGCAGGGGTGTCTGTGAAGTTCATCTTGGTCTTTCATTATTAGCCCTAGCCCTGCTGCCAGATGCAGGGTTTGCAGTGCTACAAATCCTGGTAGTTCTGGGGTTTATCATAATGGTAGTGTGAAGGCTCTGGGTTTTTCTGTATGTTTTTGTTTTCCTTGCTTCCTAAAATACCTTTTTTTTCCTTAGAATAACTGACCCTGATATGTTGATTTTTTTTTTAGGCTGTGTATATACTCGGTTCACCCATATTTATTTAAAATATAGATCACATTGTCCTTTAATTTATTAATTTGTTTTATTTTATCTTTAGCTATATTTATGTATTTATTTTTAATGCTGTGAGAGATGCTGGCTTTTTTTCTTATTTGCCAAAAAAAAACCTCAACCACTCCTACTCTGTGGTCTTCTCGTAACCTCTGGGAGCTTCTCATTTGTGTTTGAGTAGAAATTTTTGAAAATTAACAATTCCCATCTAGGACATTCTCCCAAGTAATGATGCTGTTTGCTCAGCTCACACCTTCTGCAAAAAGAAAGAGATCTGATGGGGGAGCTTTGCAGGGTAACGGCTAGGCCCGAAGCCCATGGGCTTTTCCTGGCCAGAGGGAAACACTGGAGGTAATTTTATTTCCTGTATTACTGAAAAGGCTTCCCAGGCTCCAGCTGCTCAGGGTTTAACCCTGGGATGGCTGGCCTGATCCTGAGCTCATCTCAGGTTGAGCTCACGGCACGTCCCAGGCTCGGCTCAAGCAGCGGCGAGCCCCGGGGGCGGCAGGCAGGCCGGCGCGCGGCACCGCGGCCCGTACGGCGCAGGGCGCAGGGCGCAGGCCTCGCTCCCCGGCTGCGCGACAGCTGTGCCCGCGGCTGCAACCCCCTGCGTGGGGCTGGCGGGGAGCTGCTCCTGCGCCGCCACCACGGGGCGGGGAAGCCCCGGTGTAACCGGTGCGCTCTGGAGCACTGGGCGTCCAGGCTTGCGGGCTGTTGGCGTAACCATCCGCACGCACCGGGCGTAACAAACGCTACACCTAACAAGGAGGGACAGACGTTACTTTCTCCTTGCCCTGCCAGTCACCCTTATTATTTGGGTGACACCTGTGTTAATTTATTATCATTTTACTCCATTCTTGGCCAGGCAAGGGGTAAACAAACATGTTTATCCAGTGGCAGCTGACATAAACTTACACTCCCATTTACGTTGCTCACACACACTTGAAGAGCAGCAGACCAAACCCCAGACTACCTCCATGTGTCCTTGTGGCCTCGTGTGTGTGTGGAACAGAAAAGCAATCCGAAAAGCCTCCCTGTGCCGGCCACTGGGCCACTGAGGAGCTGACCTGCCCTTTTCTATGAGAAGAAGGGGGAGGCAGAGGCACTCAGGTGCCTCTCTCTCATCTCCCTCAATAGTTAAATAGCCTTTTTTATCCTTTGCTTGATTTTACTGCAAAGCGAGTTTGCTGTTGAAGGTGGCAGAGGTCAGTTACAAACAGCAATGTAACAAGCAGTGCTTTGCTCACTTGAGTGTGTTCTGTTTTCTTTACAGGTAACCGTGCTGGTTCTTTTTGCCCTTGCATTCCTAACATGTGTTGTATTCCTGGTAGTCTACAAGGTTTACAAGTATGATCACACCTGTCCAGAAGGATTTGTTTTCAAGGTAAATTGCATGCACGTTCTAGAAAAACAGAAGAGTATTTAGTTTTCTGCATAACCTTGATGCTGCATTGCATACAAATTAGTGCTTGTTTCATAGGTCACTGCTTCCTGTTGTGTTTTTCTGCTTAATTTGTCAGGGGGATTGTGGCTATCACACTAGTTTAATAATGTTTACCATTATTTCTGTTAATAGTAAAAAAGTACAGCACCGGTCCCACACCAGTGTCCTTCAGACCAACTTCAGCTGCACCTGTTTGAGCAAAGCCCTTATTTATCGGGCCGTACCCTTGGATGGTCCCTCCAAATTCACACATTGTAAGAAAAAAACATAACGATAAATCTAAAACCTGGAGAAAGGCAATTGGCTGTGGAATATATGTCACAGAAATAGGGAAGTAATCTTTCCATTAAGAGTAGCAGAGTTAAATAAGGGCAGTAAAAAGAACTTCTTGTTCTAGAACAGTGACCTCCAAGCCCTACCACTACAGGCCAAAAATGATGTCAAAAAGGGAAAATATACATTTATTTGGGGAAAAAAAATACTTTGGCTAACTGAAAGGGATGTTTGGACTCACATAATTCTTTCAAGATGATAGTGCTGGCTCTTCAGCTGTGACCTGGGCTGAAAGTCAAAAGGGAAACAGGGGATTTCTCAGTTATAAATTCAGCAAGGTTGGACTTTACTGCAGTTAGGTAAGAAAAGTAGTGTTGATGATGGCACTCTTTCATCTAGATGTTCTTTTAAGCATATCTATTCAGGCAGGTACCTTGCGTAACTTCAGAATGATTCCAGCAGAAGTGGTTGCCTCAGCACTCCTGAAAAACCTGTGCAGAACCTTCTGTGCCTGTCACGTTGGACACACAGACACTTTAACAGAATCCTGTCAAAGCTGTAGTCAGTCACTCTGTACTGGATTAATGTAGCTCCAACCATTTTTAGGTTATTTCCTCCTCTTGGTGCAAGAGGAGGAAAACAAAACGACTGTGGTGGAAACATTTGTCTGCAACTCGGGAGATTCAGCTTTCAGTTCTGCTGGTATTTTCTGTGTCATCTCAGGCAAGCTGCCTCTCTGTGCCCACGTCTCATGGGAGGACAGGTTTTTTCCCAAGCTTTCTCTTGGCTTCGAGCACTCTGGAACACGGGCCGCGTGATCTGCAGCGCATCCTGGCTTGATGAGAATGGCCGGCTAAGAGCTGCCCTCTGCTTCTCCCGTGTCCTTCCCATCACGTCTTCCCTTCCCTGAGTTGCAGCCCGCTGTTTTCTGCGGCCTTCTCCTTCTGGCATCACCAGCATTTGAGGGGAGGACAGTTTCTTAGTTGTGTTTCAGTCGCACTGTTGACAGAATTTGGCTGTTTATCCCTCCTTAGGATCTGGTGCTTCAAACAAGCCAGACAGGACGTCCCATGGCTGATGCTCTGTTCTTAAGGTGCAGCACACACCGAGTGTTGCCTTATGGAGTGTTACTCTCCCAGTGGTGGGTTCTGTGGAGGCAGTTTCCTGTTTGCTCAGAGGTGAAATGCTGGGATTCACAGTGTCTTCAGTCGTTTACATCTGCGAGTACATCTCCAGGATAAGCAAGCTAAAAAGCCTGGAACTACCAGTGCTGACATGAGTTTGTGTTTGCTGTGCATGCCTGTTTCTGTGAGCGTGTGTGTGTGTCGTGACACAGCTTGGCACAGATGGTCCAAGAGAGCCTGAGGAGAGGCTGGTGCCCTCCCATCATCATTGGGTTGACTCTCTGGATGACCCTCGTGCTTCACGGGCCTGCAGCAGCTGCCCTGGCCCGGGTGTCCCTGGGCTTGGATGCTCAGGGGAGCTGGTGCCATGGAAAGCTCAGGCGTATGCAGAGCTTTATGTCCGAGAATCAAACCCGCTCCTCCCCGCGCTGACGCTCTCGATACGTGGAGCTGTCCCAGGGGTTTCACTGTTTTCAGCCGTTCTGCTGTCCTGCACAGCCAGGCCTTTAAAGTCTGCTAAAAAGGTGCTTGTTTTCCTTTGTTCAAAAATCTTAAAATGGCTTTAAATCTCACTTGTGCTAATTTGTGCTTGCTGAAGCTTGGTGAGACAGCCCTAGTACTGCTGTCCTGATAAACGAATTCTGCTCTTCCTTTGCTGTTGTGTGCAGCCCTCCTCTGCAGCACTCGTCACTGCTGGGGCTCAGCTGCCAACACCTGAAGCTGCTCATACCCTGCAGAAACTTCTCCAGGGCCTCAGTGTGCTCTGTGCTGTGTCTGTGACTCTTTATGTGGCCAAGGCATCTGCCTTCTGCAAACTCATAATCAGCAAAGCAATTTCAGTGCATTAAAGGCAACAGAGTCATCTATTACGTTTGAAATTATTGACTTGGCAAAGTTAATAAAACAGATATTATTTTAAAGTGAAACACTGATATTGCTGAGGTCTTCGTATCAAGAGGACTAAAGTAGCCATCTAAATAACAGTCCAGTATAGACTGGCAACCAGGATTTTATCAGGCATTAAAGGCCTTAACTTGTAACTAGTGTTTTTAAGTAGAAGGGCTGGGAAAGAAAGGGCACTGCAGGGTCACTCTCTAGCATCCACCTTCTCCTGCTGCCATTCCTTCTCTGCCTACTTCTCCAGTAGTTTTGGGTGCCATGAAAACAAACTAAAAGGGTAGAGAGAAACAATCTGCAGAAGCTGGGAGCCGGGGAGCCACAAGGGAGGTTTTTCCATCCTCTCTGAGTTCATCCTCTCAGAAACATGGACTCGGGGGAGCAGAAATACAGCAAAGACGACAACTCTGGAACACGTTTCTTAGGCCCTTCTGTGGTTACAACAAAGTAACGTTACAGTAGTTTTTGCCTGTGGCAGAGCAAAGGGCTTCTGTTACAACTACAGTGTCTGTGGGTTTTTTGGGCTGGCAGGAATCTTGGCTTGTCTTCAACACTGATGATTTTATCCCATTGGCTTCAATTTCCCTGGTAGGTTTAATGAGTTCAATGGATTTTGCTCCTTCCCCGTTTTAAATGGGGGAAGGAGCCGCGCTCTGAGGCAAGGATTGTCCTGGCTGCTGCATGGCAGGAGCAAGGGCCACCACTGGTGCCAGTTAAACTGAGCCTCGTTGAACCTGGTCACGCGGAACGCGCGCCTGGCGTCTTGGGTTTTCTGGTGTCTACTGTTCGAAACGCTTGTTACTGAAACAGTTGTTACTGATGCTAGTTTAGTTATATATTTTTTTTCAGACTAAGACAAGGTTCGATCCTAAGCTAAATGTGGACATGTTTGAAATCTGATGAGTATCTGATTATTAAGTACATTCTTGAATGTACTTTTGTGCTCAGAAGTTTCCAGCAGAAAGTTTTGCTTGCTGAATGCTGAGAGCAGTAACTGCGACACTGCTCTGTGCCGTAACGCCGCGCGTTGCAGAGGGGCCCTTGCAGTGCTGGGAGTAGGAAGCTCCGGCAGGTTCTTCTCTTTCCAGCTGCTGCATGAAGGTTCCACAGGATTGACCGCTGCTGCTCTGAATGTTGCCGCTCCTCCCAGCTTGGCTGGGAGAAGGGCCTTTCTCCCACCCCAAACGCCGGCCCTGGGTGCGAGGCCAGGCGGCCCGGCCGGCACTGGGTGGATCCTAGGCAGAGGCCCGAGCAAACCTGGCACACGGGCAGGATCGTTCTCCTTCGGTGCAAACAGCTGCTTGAGGGCTCTCGCATCATCATCATCAGCCTTTCTAAAAGCTGCCCACAGACCAATGCATCGCTCATGCACATTCACTTTTTTTTAACAGACAGTGAAGTTACAATCTGACTTGGTATTTAACCATCTAAATCAGGTGGTTGATTTTCAGGAGCTTGGAGCACCAGCAGTTCCTATATAGTACTCTCAAACGTCTGAGAAATTACATAATATAGTCCCATTTCAGGATGGGTTTTAAAAGCCTGCTCTTGTCTGAGAAAGGAGGAGCCAGGTATTTTGTATGAATGCTGTGCACATGAGCTGGGTCACCCGTGACATTTTCACCTTGCTATAAACCTGTCCCTGCCTTGCTACCAAGATACTGGTATTAATTTTCACCACGCTATAAACCTGTCCCTGCCTTGCTACCAAGATACTGGTATTAATTTTCACCACGCTGACCAAAACCAGTGAAAGTGCCCAAAGTGCTAATCTAATGATAGAAATGGGGTGAGTGTAAGCTCAAACAGCTGGAGCCGTGCAGCTGGGGTGAGGAGGGAGGGACAAGGAGGAGGAAGCACCAACACAGGGCTGCAAGTGGGTGCAGACTTGGTATTTGTGAAAAGAAGTGTGGGCGTGCGTGTTGGTACGTTGTTGTTCTGGAAGAGAGGCCCAGGTGGCTGCTCCCGGCACGCGGGTGAGGTCTGAGCAGAGGGAAGGAGGGTTTGACCACGGCGGAATTACTGGGTGTCGCATCTTAACCACGCACAAAGGGGAGGGAGCTCAGACCAACAGGGGAAAAAAAAAATCACTCTCCAGACACTGTGTCTCACTAATCTACACGATGATTTTTCCTTCCAGAATAATCAGTGCATTCCAGCTGGATTGGAAAACTACTACTCCGAGCAAGACTCCAGCGCCCGAGGGAAATTTTACACGGTCATAAACCACTACAACCTGGCCAAGCAAACCATCACGCGCTCCGTGTCGCCCTGGATGACGGTGCTGTCGGAAGAGAAACTCTCGGAACAG
Organism: Tinamus guttatus; assembly: GCF_059628265.1. Lineage (NCBI taxonomy): Eukaryota > Metazoa > Chordata > Aves > Tinamiformes > Tinamidae > Tinamus > Tinamus guttatus. The sequence goes on from NW_028288586.1 coordinate 7,213,069, forward strand.
GAGACTGAGGCTGCTGAGAAAGCAGCTTAGCTCAGATAAGCTCATTATTACCAGAATGTCATTTGAAGGTAACTAAGGGACTTTAAGGAACTTTTCATTGATTATAATTACGGATAATTTAGAGGTTACTCATGTTTATGGTGCAATTGCTTCTGTTTGCTGATACTGCTTTGCAAAAAAAAAAGAGCAACCAAACAAAAATTTGCTGCAGACCATTCATGGGCATAAAGCAAGGTGCATATCAGCATCGCTTTAGAGCTTTGACACCATTTTCAATGTTTAAGAAATCCAATGTTATATATGGTCTTGTAACTTATTGGATGCTGACAGATTTCTTCATGGGATTTTGCAGGGCTTGAAATTTAGATAAATCATGTGTTCTGTTGTCTGAACTGGCACTTACTTTATTTATTCTTTTTCTTATTGTTAGTCATTTTGCAAACTGAAACATCACAGCCATAACTAGAGTGATCTCTTGTTTAGCTAAGAGCTGTGTCTTTATTTGATTTCTGCTCAAACAAGAATGGTAAATCAGCATTGATAGCAAGAGCATAATATAATGATTGGTATGGAGAAAGGAAAGATATGTGAGGTAGCTTTTTTCTTACATTTCTTTACTGTTGTTGATTTGTAAGTGATAATGAAGTTCTCTGCAACACGGCATGCTCAATGTTTTATTATTGCTGTCAACAGGATTTAACTGCATTTTCCACTGTGGCTTTAGCGTCTTGGTAAGGATGTGCACAGAAACATGAACTAGATAAGACACTATGGAAAAACACAGGCATTTTTAGTAATGGATGTTGAGGCTAGTGTAAAAAAAATCATTAAGTTATTAAGGATGTTCTCATGAGAAATGACATGTTTTAATCATATTAAGAGGCAGAAAGCCTATTCACAGTAGATGTAGTCCACTATGTAATTTGTTGGATATGACAGATGGAGTAATGTCTAAATTTGCTCTTACTACATTAACATTTTCCCTTTTATCTATTATGACTATCTTTGAGTTATATGTATGGTTTGCAGTTTGCTACTTTTAAAAACACAGAGCATCACAGTGAAACAGTAGCATCTAGATACCACAGCTCGCTGGGTTGAGGCTACATGTGAAAAGTGAGTGAAGAAGTAAAGAAGTGTAACTGTCCACGTAGGGCTTGGGAGGGGAGAGGATGTAGATGGGCATAGTCTTGTGGATCCACGTTGAAGCTCCATTGTAATGACAAATTTCTCATCTCTTCTTAGTATGAAACCATGTTTTCATTTTTATTATAAATCTCAAATACATATATTACAACAGAAATCATCCCATTAATGTTTAAGTTGAAATGAGCGCCTGAAACACTTCAGGTAATCAGCTCCCTTCTCTGTTTTTGTTCTTATTACTTGAATGGGCTGGGTGTGGTGGACATGTCAAAAGTTCCATTGGTTTATGTAGAAACTATTCAAAAATGAAAGGAAAACCCAAGACTCTGGGTTCTTTCGCAGCATAGAGAATAGAAAAACATGGTCACGTTTCCACTTTTATTCTTCTCCAGTAGACTTGTGCTGTTAACAACTTTTCTTACCAATACAAATAAAAATAACCATTATTCTTTAATTCTCTAGGTTCGATATGAAATGTGCATTACACAGTAATATTGGTAAAAGGCTTTTATTATGTCATTTTAAGTGGAATGCATAAAAAGCAATAAATTATGTGCCAAATTGTTCTTTGCATTTAAAATTTCGAGGTTATGTTAAAAATGTTCAAAACACCCTGTTTGCATTTTCTAGTAGGCAAATACATTCTTGAATGTAATTAATTCACATGTAACTTTTGACATTTTCACTCTGTACAGAATAAAGAATAAGGATGATACTGCTTGTGGCATATCATATAATGATACATTTCTGAAGAGAGCCAAACAAATGGTTCATATCAACATATTTACAGAGGCCATTTGGATTTTACAAGGTAGAAAGATTATCATACATAGAAGCAATTCATAATGTATCTCCTCTCAAACTTAAGGCAATAAAAACAACTTTATATAACAAAGTAATTCAAATTAATACAGATGAGAGACAATCAGACAACTTTTCTCTCATTATAGCAGTAAACGTTACAAAGCGTAAAGCTTTACTATCTAGTGAGACATCTCGCCGCTTCCCAGGCTTGAAGGGAGCAGCAGCTTCTCCTCTGCCTCCCACAGGCAGCAGCTTCATTCTTATCTACAGCTGGCTTGAGCTTTTTGGCATTGAACATGTTACTCACCATTTTAGTACTTTGAAGAGTGTGGCTTAATATTGTCTGTTCTTTGGCTTTGTTCCAACATCTCAGAACTTGTTTTATTTACACTTTTTTTTTGTATTATTTTCTTTGCACCTCAAAGTAAAGTGTTTCAGTGGGTGGTTTGGTTTGGTTTTGAAATCAACAACCTTTTTGATCTCTGACTAAGCTAGTTTTTGAAGACCAGAAGTGGAGGTCACACATGCAAAATGTTCACGGCGTACAGGGACAATATGATTAAATGCTTGCAACAACTTAGCTGCTTTTGCACAATAACAATTTTCACTTGATCTGATCTGCACACGGGGAGGGGGACTTTAAATATCAACAACTGGGGTGAACAGCAATATTTTTTTTTCCTTTTGCTATCTCTGCTACTGCTCACAGCTCTCTTAACAGCTGATTCAAACATTTTTAGTTCTTTGCAGTATTAAGTTTGGATTAACATTTCAAGTCCCTTTATCAAGTGTAATCAGCTCCCTCTGCACTAATACACACATACTTATTTGTTGTAAAATACTTCCATCATAGCAGTATGAAAAATGATGCATAGAATATGCAGGTAGGACTATCCCACTCCACAGAAAAAAATGTCTAGAGTTCTTAAAACAAAGCTTGCAGATAATGTTTTTAATTAGTTATCGTACCAGTCCAGGAAAAGCAGGGAAAAGGAACACATCACAAGAAAGAAGAGGATCCATACTCTAAAGCCAGCATTGTTTTTGATTGCCTGTGAGGAGAAAGGGAATCTCTGTTACCATTTCCAGTAAAGATTCAACAAATATTTCAACAACGACAACCCTCGAAGACGGGTAGTGGCTGCAGCCTTCCCTATGAGATGGGCAGAGGCAAAACCTACCATTTATTTCCGATAGATCAAATTCAGGCTGACTACAGTGCTTGGGATTTACCCCCCTAAAGTTTCTTTGAAAACCAGTCATTAAATAAATACATAAATAAATAAATAAAGTCGTAGACAATGACACTATATCTAAAACATACAGAACTATGACAAAAATCTACACATTTATTTTAAAGCTATTTTTTTTAAGTTCCAAAATTGAATTTGTGTCATCAGAAGCCAATTCTCCATCATTCTAATAAACATCTCCCACCTAAGAAACCCCACCAGGGCTTTCTGGAGGTTGGGGTAGCAATGCTGATCAGGTGTTTAGGCCTCAAAGCAAGTAGAGCAAGCAGCAATTCTAGCAAATATTTTTCTAGGCATCTTCTCCCCAAAATGGACACTTGCAAACACTAGGGGACCTATTTTACTCTTTCTTCAGATTTATTCGTGTAATAGATTTTTTTTCACGTAATGCAAGCACTAATATGAATGAATGGTTTTGTATTTAGCACCTTCCTCAATTGTTTCCTCGGGGTGCTTGAGGAAACATAGTTCTACCTACAAATCTGAAACTGGAGGAAAAAAGGAAATTAGCACCACAGTGTGAGCACAGGTCCCTGAATCTCTGCCCATGAAGTGGTGGAGTTCAGGCTCCTGCAGGGAGGAAGCAGGTCCATGAGTAGACTCGCGCCCAGCCTCTTCAGTGACTGACTGGGAGGAATGCCATGGGATGGGGCCCTAGGACGTCCTACACAGGATGGGGCCCTGGAAGGAAGGGGGTCCAAGGGAGCAGCCCTCCTCCAAGGCCAGGATTGACACAACCCTGCGAGGAAGAAGTCGGGCAGGGCGGGCAGGAGACCCGTGTGGCCAAGGGAGGAGAGAGAATGTGGAAAGGGGGACAGGCCCCACAGGAGGAATACGGGAGTGCTGTCTGGGGCCGCAGAGATGCCGTGACGAAGGCTGTGGCCTATCTGGAATTAAATCTGCCACGGATGTCAAGGACAACAAGAAGGGCTTCTTCAAATATATAAATAGCAAAAGGAAGAGTAGGGAAAATGTGGGTCTGCCCCTGACTGGGGAGGGTGATGAGAGTTATAGAGGAGGTAGAGATACTGAATGCCTTCCTTGCTTCCATCTTTACTGCTAAGAGCAGCCCTCAGGAATTCCAGGCCCTGGAGACAAAGAAGTCTAGAGAAAGGAAGACTTGCCTTGGTTGAGGAGGACCAGGCTAGAGCTCATTTAGGCCAACCTGACACCCATGGACCCCACGAGAGGCAGCCACAAATGCTGCAGGAGCTGGTGGCTCTTACCCCTAGGCCACTCTCTATCATCTTGGGAAGGTCATGGAGAAGGGCGGGGGGGGATGCCTGAGGACTGGAAGAAAATCAGTGACATGAAGCTTCCAAAAGGGCAAGAGGGGGAGGACCCAGGTGCCTACAGTGTGACCGTGCGCCAGCACTGTGCCCTGGGGAACCCGGAGGGGACACAGCTGGAAACGGTACCTCTCGTATGTCTTCGTTGCCTTCTTTGATATTCTCGGTTGCACCCACTACTAACTGATGGATATTGTCAATCTCAGTTTCCTGTTAAGCAAGAAAAAAAAGTTGCATTTTTCATTCCCACTGGGAATATATATTAATAAGAATGTAAGTGAAAATAGTAAATACCAGCATGACTTTGCTTTTGTAAAAAAAAAAAAAAAAAAAAAAAAAAAAAATCCCTGTTCCCTTCATGCTTGCATTAGAGATTCATTAATCTTGTATTTTACCTGCAACCAAGACCAAAACACCCCAGAGAAAAAAATCCGCAAGATATATTTGCTACTGTAATATTAAAGTATACTAACCTGTTGCAAGACTTTTTCAGTGAATATCTCTTGTAATCTGGAGATTTCTACCACTTTTCCTTCAATTTGTCTTGATAAAGAACAGAAATAGTTATCTCAGAAATTAGTGCAAACATTTTCTGCTGCTTCTATTCACATTCTCAAACCCACTGACATGAGGCTATTCAAAAGGCCTGGTTAGTTTGGTAGCAGTTTATTACGTAGCTATAATGAGTGATTATGGCTTTAAAGGTTCACTACTGGGAGAAGACACAGTGGACCCCAAGTAGTTAATTTTTACCTATCCTTTTTATATGTTACTTTTAAGTATGAAATTTATCTTACCAAACAGTGATAACCTGAGAGGGTTCTACTTTGAGCCAGTTAAGTGGTTTAGCAGGAGAAGGGCAAAAGGCACCACCATCCCGGCCAAAAGGCCAGCAGCTCCAGGGGGGTTGGGAACTGCACCTCTCCTGCTGTTTTCCATGCATGGAATAGACAACTTGCTATGCCTGAAAAGCTTTAGCTGTTAAAACGTAGGTGAGAACGTGAGCCTTTATTTCAAACATAACCAGTACTACTCCCTAGAGTGCACCTGTGGCACCCGCCGCACGCGGGAAAGGAGCGGCGCCGGCTGCCAGAACAGCGGTGTGTCAAAGGAGAGGAAGCTGTACCTGACTTCATCAAAGAGGTTATTCATTTCGCCAACGAGTCTCTGGTTCTCCTGTTCAAACTGGAAGAGGAAACAAAAAAGGAACCCATGCGAGGTCGCAGTGCAGCTCATGCTCTGGGGATCCACAGACTTTCTTCAACCCCCCTTCCCCGCTCCCCCTAAGCCACCACCTCCCTCACCTTTCACTATGAAATATTTACAGTTTGTCACAACCAAAGAGATCTTCAGGAGTTCCTAATCTTAGCCTAAAAGAAGGATAGGAATCTGCTAGTTTGTAACCAATCATTACAACAGTTGATATTCTCCAGTTAGTGAACCCAGTACCAAAATAAGAAATTTTATTCAAGTTCCTTTGCACTAAAGAAAAAATATACTAGAGGAAATCAGGGCCTTCTCCCCTTTTATTTATAGTGGGGAATGTTCACAGTGGGTCTACTCTGCTCCTGTGATCTCTGCACAGGCATTTGCATTAGTTGTGCACTGCAGGTGAGAGCAGTTCAACATTTTACTATAACATGAAATATTTTAATATCTAGTACTTCATACCCTATAGATGCACAGGCTTTTTCTATCTCACCTTTTCATTTAAGGCTTGTGAGTAACAATGAAGCATTTAAATCTGTATTCTTCAACATTTCAAGTGCTTAAATTCAACATTTAAGCACTACATTCTTCAAATAAGTAAGCTTGAGAAGAAGGCAAACAGAAGCACACACGTAAATGAAAATAAGCTTTGATTTTCTGGCTGCACGTCAGTGCCAGAGCACGTGGAGCTCATTAAAGAACAAGGTAGCTGGTGACAAGTACAATGACACAATTTGCTGAAGCAGAATCTGCACAGCCAAAACACAGCCCAGAGAGGAATCACAAATGAGTTTCAAACAAGGAGTTATGAAACACTCGGACGGGATTTTGGGAGTCTGTGCGAGCTGACAGCGACACATCTCTGACAAACTGCATTTCTAAATCCCGAGCAAGAGACGCAGCAGTTGGGCACCGGCAAGAGCACCGCGGAGGTGCAGAGCCAGCCCCGTCTGCTGAGCGAGCTGTTGGGAAGGAGCCTGCCAGGCACTCTGGGACGTGAGCTTCATCCCTCGAGTGGCAGTTCCACGAGCAGGGAAAACGCGGCGCTGCCCTTAGGGACCCCGCAAGGTCCCGCGTGGTGCCTGGCAGCTCATCCCAGGCTTCCCAAAGCCTTCCAAAAGCTGGGAGAAAGGGCGGCACTTCCCTGAGGAGACGGCAGGTCAGCATCTGGGAACATCTGTCATCTTGTGCACAAAAAAGGAGGGAGGATGTGGGAAATGCCTGAATCACAGGGAATTTGTTGGGTCAGAGAGAGGGTCACGCTGCATTGCTGAGAGGCAGAGGGACAATTGCCACAAAAGCAGTGTTACTGAAAACGAAGAACTTGGCATTTCCATCTGGTTTAAACAAGGCAGTTCATTAAGATACAACATGGACATTAGCGGCTCTAGTACGAGTTGCATTCAGACCCTCACAGCGTATTGCACAGTACAGGAGTACTCTCCTCCCCTCTACAGCAGTCAGTAACTCGTGGCGCTGCACTGGGGTGCAGCCTTTCGAAAAAGGAGAGCATGGAGCCATGGAGCGATCCGTGCTGCTCCCCTCCTCCCCTAAGCAGGTGCTGCTGCTCATCCTGTTCCACGGTATGGCAGCTCAGCCCCTTCACTGGGCACCTGCCCAGTTTCCTCCTGGATTTTCTGCTAGATTAAGAAGCTGGAGCTCCCATGGGCTGAAGCCATGCCAGGCTCAGGGGAGCCTTGCCACGTTAACAAATACAAATCTGTGGGCTTAATCTGGCACAAGTGAATGGGAAGGGACTCCCCTTTTTTTTTTTTTTTTTTTAATTAAAGAAGGTAACAGTTAATCTCTTAGGAAAAGGCTTAGGGTATGCCATAGTTTCTGGCATACTCATTTTATTATAGTAATAAAAATATTTTTAATTTCTTTTAAAATATAAGCGTCTTTTTGCAGCAGAGGTTCCCCGGCCCCAGAGCAGAGGGCAAGGCTGGCCCTGGGCTGAAGGAGATGCCCTGCGCGGCTGCCCCGTGCCCCTCGTTCCTGCCTAAAGAGTTAACGTTTCTGCTTTAACAGCAGGGCAGCGCTCGCAGGGCGCTACCACTTCCACAGTGCTGGGCAGAGCGTTCGTTAAAATTTCATCACTGAACACACTGACATTTACTTCAAAAAAGCAGGGAGTTAAGTGGGTGTTACCATCGCAACCCTTGAGCTTCGCACTGGAAGCCTGTGATGTGGGGGGAGTCGCCGCAGGGCAGAGGCAAGGGAGAGAGCCCTGAGGAGCCGCGCGGCTCCGCGGGACGGGAGGGCCGTTAGGAGGGGCCGTTAGGGAGGGGCCGTTAGCCGGGCGGGACGCGCGCGCCGCCAGCCTCCCCCGCCCGGCTGTAGGGGTAACCGTTTCCGCACAAACACTCCGCACCAGCAGCTCCATGCTTTAAGCCGTCTTAGCAAAACCCAAGACGATAGGCAATTTAGAAGGCAAATTTTCAATAAGGAAACAGTGGGTGCTTTTAATCCCTTACAAATAGCACACATCCACTTGAGAAGTATTATTATAAAAGTCCCTGTGATATTTAAAACCCTCTATCGGCATGGAATTCTTTTTGAACGCTGCTAGATACACTCTGCAATTTGAAAGCAGGACTGATGAATTACTGGTCTCAAGCAGCAGCAAGATATGATGAAACAGTCAACTGAACAAAAGGGTAAAACGCGGGACACATTGTACATCAACGTGTCACACAAGAATTTACACAAGAGGAACATAAAACAGACTATAGCAATCAATACAGCTCAACAGTTTATGACTTATTAAAGTAACTGCTTTTTCTGAAAGTAAAATATTCTGTTACCAAAGTATGGCACAGAGTGACAAATTATATAGACTTTTTTCAGAATCTAACAACTAGATGAAATAATCAGAGTATTTTTCGTTATCCCACGAGATGAATCATTAAATGTATCTGATTTTGGTTAAGACAAAAAGTAAGACAGAAAGAGACAGGAAAAATGAGACATTTTCACAACTCAAACAGCAGAAACTATTTTCTTTTCCACTCAATCTGACCGTAACACATCTGCTCACAATAACTATAAAAACATTAATATACCTGTACGAAGGGTTATAAACTGAAATTTATTGTGCAAATCATACAATAGCCTGCAACCATTTTGAATCATGTAACGATCTCTCCTGTGGGTGAAATAACGAGTTAAATTGCCGTTGCAGCCATATGATAGGGCTTTAATTCATTATTTTACCCGCAGGAAGGACCATGAAACCATCACTGAGAACCGTAAGGACAATTTGCCACAACACATTCCAATTTAAAACCGATACAGCCGTTTCTGGGCTGTAACCTATCTTCTTCCTTCTGAGTGTTCCTGGATTTTATTGAGTAACTTAAATGCAGTTAAATCCGCTCTTCACAAATCAAACACTTAGAAAGTCAAAATTCAGTTGTCTGTAGCAGCAAACATAACGCAGAGGGGAAATAATTAGGGAATCGGTTATCTAAAACCGGGCTGGTTCCTAAGGGTTTGCAAAGAACCCCCTGGACTCTGCCCTAAGGGCACAATAAAGCCAGTGAGTGCTGCCAGGTTGGTATGATTTCATTTGGGAGTGTCCCAAGGCAATGAAAAAAGCAAGGCGCATACTTGGATTTTTCCCATTTACACCAATATTTATACCTGCTTACATCTCGGACCCAGATTTACATACGAGTTATGTGACTTGTCATTCTTTTCAGAGTCTGACAGGAATGGACATTGCACAATATCCAACATTACCCAGAAAGGCCAAAGCACTGAAAGGGAGCAGCTTCACTATAACACATATCTTTAAGGCTCTGTAAATTACCTAATAGTAATATTCATAAACTGAGACAGAAGTCACTTTAGGTCCACAGAAGAGAATAGTTTGCTAAGCTGTAAACATCAATACGTTAGTGGCAAAGACTTCAAATGTAAAACTGCAGCAAACAATGTGTTGCTGTACATTACAGAAACCTGTAAACTCTCTGTTTACAGCTTGGCAACTCCAATATAAGGTATCCAGTTCAATTCTGAAAAAGTCACCCCCTCAAAATTGCCTCCATCAAGGAGTATTAACTAGGCACAATCAGCTCATTTTCTACTTGACAATCACACAGGGAGGAGAGAAAAAAATCACCTATACTATTACTGCCACGAGTGGCGACTCTCTTACTTCAGTAGTCTCCTCTCAAGGTGCAGTGTGGGGATAATATTTAGTAGAGGCAGAAAGAGGCTGTATTTCCTCCCAGCAGAGCCAGGAGCCCAGGCTCGCGCTCTGGGTGAGCAGCAGAGATGCAGACAGCCCTTGTTCCTGGTGGGCACGAGCACCGGGGTCAGCCCGCAGCGGGTGAAGCAGCAGAGAGGAGCCCGGGCTAAGATCAGGGCCACAGGAAGCTTCAGCTCCCAGGATTGCAGGGAAATCAGCCACCCAGGTCAGACCAGCTGTCTGCGAGGACAGTTCAAGCAGCAGCTTCTCCAGTTCTACTTCCCCAGTCTTGCTTTTGACATCCAAGTTCTAAAGAGTATATAACCAGAAAGCATATCATGTGGTAATCTGAGGAGCAAAATACTCCACAAGACCAGTAAGAGTCTTTCAGCATATTTATATATTTTATATATATATATATATATATATATATATATAAATATATATGACTGCAAAGTTTTTTCCACTAACATTTTAATCTGTTGCTTTTCTTTCCCATCTGTGTTTTTTCCATTGAAGAGGCAGGTAAATTTAAAGCTGAGGTTAAAAGTGTCAAAGACAGGTCATCAGCAGTGACACCAGGGCAGTGTCATATACAATATATTTTCTTGCAAACTATAGGCAGAACCATGTAAACAAGGAGTAAAACACACTTGTTATTGTAACTTGGAGCATCAGTGTTGCTTTTGTATCACTTTTTGCAGGAAGTGGAGAGCTACCAACACAAAAAAACAAACAAAAGCACCATACCATAGATAACTTTGAAAGGGTAAAAAACAATAACGGATTTTCTAAAAATGGTTCTACCTCAGGAGTAACTGGCAGAATGCCAGACAATAATTGATTCAGGACTGGATATTTAGGAACCTCGAACTCTTTAAAAGGAACAGACTATGAATCCTTTTTTTTTTTTTTTAACCCTCGATTTCTTAGAATAGAACCACTCCCCCTCACAAGTCAATAGAGAGAACTTAATCCAGAACTTAATCTTCAAATCTTTTGCGAGTAAAATCTCCATCTGCAGATGCTTATCTTCCTTCACTCTGGCTAACAGGAGATTAAAGCCAAACCTCACAGACTAAGACAATTCAGTTAAGCTGTGAGATATCTGGAGGCTTATTCTAGAAAATACAAAAGGATTCCATAAAAAAGCAGTATCTGCACTCCCAACATGCCATGGCAAGAGATATAACAGTTTTAAAACTCACTAGAGCACGAGGGAGGCCTACAAAAAGCAGCCTGTCTCATTTCGTAGTGAATTATTAGTAAAGCCTTACAGAGCTGTCACCTCGGATACTTGTTTCCTCCTGATCCCCTGGAAGCTTGTGATAAAGGGGTTAATAATATTGTGCCCAAACAACGCAGAGAGAAAGAAATAATGAATAAGGCAAGGACAAGAAAGCCTTTTGATTCAGGCTGACATTGAGAAACAAAGTGCTTGTGCCTAGAGCAGCATCTGAAGCATCTTTTCTCTTTGACAAGCTGTACATAATTGCACACAACTTACTCATCCCTGACTGGAAGAGTGACACACACTCCATTTGGGAACTGCGCTCGTCACTGCCAAGGAAGCTTCAAACACTCACACTGAGGCACCGCTTTGCCTTTGTAGATCTCACCATCTTGGAGACTTTCCATTCAATAATATCCAATTATAAATCAGTTATTTCTTTATATAAAACAACACAGTAAGTGTTAACACAGAGAGGCTTCCGAAGAACTTTGGACCACGTACAGAATAGATATATTTTAGAAATATCAAAAATAACAGATCGGATGGCATCAATCATTTGTATTTCAGAAATCTAATATAACAGTTCAGTTACAGGCAGAACTAGATTAAGGAATACTCAAGAGTGGGGATATACAGAAGGTAGCATTCATGAGATACTGATGTGAAGGAAAGTCTGCAGCTATTCCTTCCAATAGCTAATGTAGCAATTTTAAACACTAGCTGTTTGCAGAAGAACAAGGAAGCCGCACACAAAAGGTAAATACCTTGTTCTCGAGTCACTCTGAACAGAATGAAAGTTGAAAGAGAATGTGGGTGAATTTACCTTTCTTTAACGCATATGGATAGAGTAGAAGATATAATAAAGTGGACAACAGATGGAAAAAGCACACTTACCATTTGTATCTCTTCAGGTGAAAGCTCATCTTCACCTTTGCCATCGCCCCATAATCCAAGGTTACTATGGGCATCAGGCAAATTCCTGTCTGTAAAAGAACCACCAGAAACTTCAGACAATGCAGCAAAGTGCAAAGCATTTTCTATTCATTTCATAACCCCGATGAAATTATTAATTTCCTCTCTCATTAACTGAGATTCATCCTGTATCTCCATCTTACCATTACCTCAATAAGGCTAAACTTCTGGCTAGGACAGAGGTCTACACAGGTATTCAATTCTCTGAACCCTGACGAGCTGCACCGCAATAGTGCTGGCGAGGCATATAAAACAACGCAGGAAGCACTAAGACTCCTTTGGCTGCAAAACTCTGAAATACTTGAATTTTAATAGAAGACAACACACAATTTTCAAAACGATAGCCTATATACAAACTACTCCTTCCCTTGAGATTTGACAGAACCATCAGCTCCTCATTCCTCAACATGGAAAAGAAGATCTCAGAGAAATTTTGGGCAAAGTTTCCAGGCCAAATTCCACTTCCTTGCACTGTCCAAGCTGCCTGGCACAGTGCAAATCCCAAGCCCAGCACCTGCACATCCTGCCTGCTGCACTGATTGCAGTAGCACTTCTCCTTTGATTAAAGCTAATCATCTGCAGAAATCTTAGCAGGAGTGGGACACAAAACATCTTGAAAGGCTATTTCTAGGATATTCCCTCTGGAAGCTTTATTTTTAGGATTAATTATATACTTCCGATTATAGAAAAATGTTAAAATGGGAGAGAAAAGAAACTATCCTATAGGAACCTCCTATTACTAAAGCTATTTTAGCATCGGCCTTTGAAATTCTAAAGATGTGACAAATCTTGGGACGGCCTCTTCCCTTCCCCCACTGGCTGCAGCATTTTTACAAAACCCAGAATACAGATTTGCACCGCCCCAGAACGGAAATATTGGACAAGTTAGAAGTTAAATATAAAAAGATTTAGTTTTTATTTTAAGAGATTTCAAACTTGCTAGTTATTATAGGCAGGTACTTCATGTATTTCTATTTGCTTTGTTGCAACCTTTCATACCTGAATTCTTTCAATTATACAAGCAGCCCTATCATTCAGATACTGACTTCTTGGAAAGCCCCTAAAAACAACTGCTGCTTATATGAAAAGTAATATAGGGGAAAATTTTCCCCTTAATAATCAGTATCTGTTAGTGAAAGTGCCTGAAAAGTAAGTATCACAAAAGAATATTGTTATTTCACTCTAAAATTGCATATTTTGCATCCCAACAACTGAATCAGGATGTAGAAACAGGGACAGTGTTACAAAGGAAGTATAGAGTCTAACTAATAAGGAATATATCCTTTATTTAAAAAAAACAAAAAACTTTTTATACTTTCATAAGAATAGATCTTTTATTTCTTACAAATCATCAATAAATAAAAGCTTTTCTTTTTTTAAAAAAAGATCGTTTGGAAAGGTTATTGTTTTTTATGGGGCATCATCAGTATTTCAAATCTGTTTCACAGAGACACAAAACTGCTTTTTTCAGGTAATCATGGATTTATGCTGCACAAAAATTATAATGAATTATTTACTTGATTCGGAGAAGAGACGATAACTAGTTTACAGGGCAAAGAAGCAATATATATTCCTTCTTATCCCAAAGGAACCAATTACTTTCCGGGCCTGGCAGCACCATTAGGAAAGAGCACCTGTATCCAATGTGGTTGCTAATAAGTCAGGGCACTTATGATGAAGAGGGGAGCGAGACACACGGATCTCCCCAGAGCTCCCTGGTCGCTGCGGCACCTTCAGCTCCGGGGAAGCCTCTCTGCAGCCCTCCTGGAGCTCACACTAAAGCTCCTCTGCAGCTCACCCGGCAAGCGCCAGACCAAGGAAAACCGGTTAACTCCATTTCCTTTGCAGAAACAAGACTAGTTAATGCAGGGGCGAGGTGTAAAGCAACTCTCCATCTGCACCTTTTGCTGGGCTGAAACGAGACAACTGCTAAGCTAGTGACTGGTTCAAACGCTGCTTGTTGCTTACACTCTGGAGATTATTTTCATATGTTGCCAGTATTTATTTATGTATTAGAAACTGGCCACTTAGTTTATATCTTCCTTCAGTGAGGCATGTTCGGTGTAATTCTGAGGTAAACAGGAGTTTTGTTTTATCTCAAAGCAAAAGTAATCACATTCCGCTTTGGTTTCTGTCCCTCCTGCAACAAACCAACAAACAAAAAGCACAGGTTGTACTTCAGCACCCCAGGTAAAGCATTTGGCTATTTCTCATGATGCTCAAACCAAAGACAGGAGCCCAAGCTACTCTCGGAAGAATTAGCTTTGCAGCTGAGATTTACGCAAGGGACCCGGGCACGCTGGAGACAGATTTCTAAACCACTGACAGGCTGAGGATGAAATAATTTATTTCTAAACATAACCATTTTTACTATTCCTTAAAAATCTGAAAGTTACTTGTGAAAAAACAATACACACCCAAGATTATAGCATTTAACCTGAGCTTTTTCCTTTGAAGTCACAAATATCTACTAGTGAAGTCACAAGGGTGATTTCTATAAATAGCAGCAACCAATACTTACACGTAACAGAGGAACTGCATATATCGTATGCATTTATGAACTATTTTGATATATAGGTTTCAGTTTTCTCCCAGATTAGTCATCATCCCCTCTTGGGCACTGCACCAGCATCGCTTGTGGAAGCAGACATGCCATGAACAACATTTCATCCATTTGCTGTACTGCTTTACTGTGTCCAAGGCAACCCAACACCATCTCCCGTGGCACAGCCCCCATCTCAGAGCTGCAGTCTGGTGGTGGCAGGGCACGCTCCCACACACTAGAGACATTCAGCAACCAGGGGACAGCACAGGGCCAAGGGATGCTCCCAGATTGCTGCCTCCTTGCTGGCACAAGCTCACAGCTGCAAAATACTGATAACATGATACGGTGAAACTTATCTCTGTGTCTGTGTGCTGCATCACTGAGACACGCTATGGAAGTGCTGTGGGCACTAGAAGTGACACATAATCAAAACCTTTACCTCACAGTAAAGTCTAAGGAGAAAAAAAAAGTGCACTGACAGGGCTGCAGAAGTATGAGCTGGTTAAGTAGAAAAGCAAAACCATATCAGAAAATCAAAGGTTTGCACACTGGGAAGTAATTTTCCTCCAGAAATGGAGGACCCACTTCATATAAATCCATCCTCTGTGACAGCCTAAGGGAAAGGTCTTTTCCCTTTCCTATGGAAAGGAAACTTTCAACAAAAATGAGGCAAGAAATAACTGATGATAAAAATAATATGGCCATTCAATGCATTTTTCTACCTTGACAAAATAGTATCCTCATGTAATATCATATTTAATAAAATTTCTGTTTCTATCCAAAAAACATTTCCATGCTGTAATCACGCTGTATTTCAGACAGCAGAATTCAAGACAGCAAAAGCAACATGGGAATCCCAGAAACAAGAGTTCTTTTCATTTATGAAACCTGGAATTATCTGCACATTGGTATTTCTCAGAAAGGCAGTGACAAAGGAGTTAGGGCAGTTCACACATCCCAGAACAGACCAAGGGGCCATTCCAAGCAATAGGTGACAGAAGACACTGCTTTGGACTTCTGGGTGCTTCCTGCCTAGTGCAACACCAGATGCAAGATAGTCTTTTCAGCAAGGAGATTTAATGCTCCAGATAAAAACATTCCCAAAATTATTGAACCTGGCCACCCAGTAACCTCTCCTCTACAAGGAAGACCTATGTATTCCAAATCCTATTGTAAAGGATCCAAGTTTAAAGGCTAGAAAATGTTCCTCACGAGCAGCTGAGCTACTTGCCATTTTCTTTCCATCGGTGAAAAGAATCTGGGAACTATCTACCTAAGTTCTCAGACACATGCAATTAAGGAATATTAAAAAAATAATAAAGAAGTGAAAAGGTTGCACAGAACTTATGAGGAAGAAGCCATCCAGCAAGACATCAGAAGCCTCTCTTAGACGGCTGGCAAATGGCCCTGAAACATGTTGAAGTTTAAGACTTGGTTTCCTCAGTCTCCTGGCTGCTTCACAAAACCCTGGTCAACCCAGGGAAAAAGAAAATAAAAATCTGCAAGGCACAGGAAGAAGCCTTATAGCAGCCTTTGCAGTATGAAGAAAGTACTAACGAATGGACAGTGCTGGCCACAAGTAAGATCTGACTAGTTGTTATTCTTACCTTTGGTTTCCTCAGCAGACAGCTTTTCCTCAGGATCATCTAAAGATGATGGATTCTGTGAAAGCTTCTCGGGAGAAAGAGGGGAGCTGGACTTGTTGCTTTGCTCTGGTTCAAGTCTGGACCTAGAAGTACAAGAACCTATAATTTACATGGCTTAATACAACTGGATTGCTGTAAAATGAGAACAACCACAGCTGACCATATATAGGAAACATATTCAGTGATTACATAGTAGATGTGTGGAGCCTGTTTCATCATACCACCAAAAGAGGATCAGGATTCAGGATACTATGATGAATTCTGTAGCAGCTATACAGTAGATATCTAGATGCCTAACAATTATGCTATTAGAGCAGCCTAGCTTCATAGTAAGACATCTGAAGGTTGGTGAAAATTTGCAGTTCGAACACAAACGACTGAAAAAAAAAATGTAACAAGCTGAATGACCTGTTGTGCCACCTTCATCCTTCCTCCCCTCCCAAACACACTCAGCAGATAATCTCATTATGATCTGCAATCTTCCCCCGCTGCTTAACAGAAGGTGTTGCATTTTGTGTTCCTTTCCTTATTTTACTGTGTCTAAATTCTAACCCTTAATTAGAAAATGTTGAGGTGAAAACAGAATAGAGTTCATTAGTCATCACTGGGTGACTATTCAAAGATGAAGAAAGACAAAAGGTAACAGGGAATCCTTCTAAGTTATAAAAGCTATCTATAAGTGCTAGGGTTTGAGAAAATTTATCAAAAAAACAAAACAAAAATAAACTAAGAAAAAGACAAGCAAATAAACAAACACCCCTCACCCCTTATCTCCTTCCCTCTCAAGACCCAGATTTGACTAATGCTGAGGAAAATAAATCTGGATATTTGTGTAGTTCAAATAATACTTCTGAAGCTAGTAAAACGTCCATTCCTCAGATACTAAACATCAGATTTATCTGAATAAAAGCTATGTTCACTTTTTAAGAATTGCATACATCTTTAACCATAAATTCTAATGGGGATTCTAATGGTAAAAAAAAAGTTTAACATTGGAAATGAAACGTAACTTTCAATTTCCCATAATTAACACTGCAACAAGGTACCATTACAAAATCACACGCACACACAAATCACCCTCACTATGTTTGTATTCTGAACATTTAATTCTTGGGAACCAATGCAACGCAACTGGCATAACTTTTTGCCAAAGTAATGTGAGTTAATACATAAAGACAGGTTATATTACTTAAGAAAACTACAACACTCATGCAATTAGTTGAAGAACTTTGAATGCATACCTATATAAAAGGAAGCATAATGGAGCAAATTTTTATTACAAATCCTTCAGAATTGTCTAACAAGTACATATTTTATGCCGATTAAATGTCAGGAAAGAAGATCTGCACTAGGCTTAGTTTCTTTTTAAATATATATTTACCTTTACTGTTTGTTGTCCTGACTTTCCACAATATGCTAATGTACAGTTTGCAAGGCATTTTAAGTGATGGAATATATACTTATTAGCACATAAGTGTCTACTTAAATCCTTAGGGAAATTACAAATCAACTACTTGAAGACATATGAAAGAAGACAGCATTTCTACAAGTCATCAGAAAGATGAATTCACACTCCATGATTTATTTAAAATGTATTTTCATGTAAATGGCAATTTGGCCCTTACATCACATCTACATTGCATTCAGGCTCCACACAGCTAACGTATATTTTCGTTCTTAAATCTATACGAGAGAGGTATACAAGTATCTTCCAACGTTCCATAAAATAACTTCATCTTCTGGGTCATTTTTTCATGCCTTACTGCTGCTCAGTTAAGTGATATTTTAACTTCTGACATAGCTCTTTGCTCTCTGCTTACTGTACATCAGATTGACTTCTTTCCCCCTAGGTTTAGCCCTCTGAGAAAACTGAAACTGGGATTTCATATGGAAGCAGTAGCAGAGGAGCACAGTGAACAAGAGCTGATATTTATTAGCCAATTATGGAAGGGCAGGAACCATGCTATCTTCCTTTGAAGTGCTTCACCATGAAAAATACTGACAAGGTTATGTATTCCTGCACACTAAAAATACCAGACTATTTTGTTTCTATATTATTATTTTCTAAAAAGATACAGGAGTTTTAAGACTACCAAGGCTTTATCTTGCTTTTCTCTCATAATTACTTCTACCAAATTTCGGAACTGGTTGAGTGCATTTTGTTCATTAGTTTTTGGGTTGTCCTATTATTCATGTCCCGGGAGGATAAATTTGAGTGAATCCAATTATATTTAATCATGCTGAATCACTCCAAATAAAATGTACTTCCCATCTGGATTTCTGAATACATCTCTCTAGTTTTAATGTGCATAGCTGATCTAGTCAAACACCAAACTGATAAAGCAGTATCAGTTCCTGGAAACACACTCAAGAATTTATCTGTTGACGTATGTTATAATATTCTTTATTTTCATAAGTGAATGCCCGCAAGAGAACTTAAGGCTAGAACTCAAATACCGCATATTTGAGAGGGGACTTCTGAGGTTTTAAAAAAAATTACCAATTTGCAAACTTGTGCATTCTCACTGTCACTCTCACACCTGACAGTGTGCAGTAAGAGAAAACTCTGAAATGCTCTAGTTCTGATACTTGGCAAGAGGAAAAAACAAAAACAAGACAAAAGAAAAAAAAAACAAAAACAGACAAAACAGCAAGCGCATATCTCCAATTTCTCCTAGACTTTTTTACAGTTTGAATGTATGTAAGCCATCACGACAGGAAGCAGAAGCTGCTTTCTTTAAATTAAAAAGTTTTGATTTTTACTAGGTTTCTACATAGCAAGAAATCCCACTGTCTCAAGTAGCATTTATCTGCAATCTAATCACTTGTTTTATCAGAAAGATGGTGGTTTTAAAGAGAGAGATGAGAGAAAAAGGAACATCCCTCATACCTAAACAGATGGTATCTTGATATTCTGCACAGCATCATTGACACATATTATAAATGAGTAAGATTCCACACTAGAATATTTTACACAGTTTACTATTAACAGGACATATGAAAATATTATGATGTTTTTGTAGAACTCCAGTTCTACATTAACCCACATTTTACCAATTTGATGGTTTAACTATTAGCATATACAAAAAATACAACAATATCCATTGTCATGCTGACTTAAATTCTCACATTCATAAAAGAAAAACAAAGAATGTAAGCCAAAATAAAAGGAACAAAGCACTAAAAGAAACATCTCAGAGCTTTGGAATGCAGCTGCTCACAGTGCAGGAAGCATGTCCAACTATGGCTTTCCATCTAAGAGAACCTCATTAGGTTCTAAACATGAATTTGTTCTAAATGTCCTACAAACTAAAGGTACAGTTAAACGTTTCATTTTTGTTGTGTTTAAAACATGAGGGCACACTACTCACAGTCTCTTCTTGTCTATTACTCGCTTGACTCGGATGGCTCTTTGTTCGGAGTACAGCTTGCACACTCCTGTTCAAAATAACATAGATCAAAATCTGAGGTCAGATCAGCATTTCTTTCTTGGAAAGAGCAATCAAGCATTCATTTTTAACCATTCAATATTTCAGGAAAAATAAACCATTTAGTACTTTTTAAATAATCCTCAACAAAGTTCAAGACAGCTGTTCTGTGCTCCTTCACCTGCGCAGACTGGACACCCTTGTGTGCTGAAATGCAAAAGAAAGATATAAACTTTTAGCTTTACATTCAACTGCAAAAAAGTCCGTGTTCTCAGTCTATATGCAAGTTGTATTCAGCAGCCTATTTAACACTATACAATTTAACATAGATATACCTTATATTCACATCTGCAAAACAGCAAATTATTACAACATACTAAAGCCCCAAACCACTTGCTGTCATCTGATCCTTATTTTTTTTGATTCTTGAAGGCCTACTGTTTATTGTCATATTATGTCTATTACATTTCTAAACAAGAATATGTGCCATCAAGGTAAGCACAGCAAAACAGAACTAGAGACTTGGCTTGCCTAAGATGCTGAAGCTCTAACACCTTCAGTTCTCCAGTATTTAGACTACGGACTATGCTTTGGTTCCTACTGTGTCAAGCATTCTTTTAATTCATACACATTAAAGTTTCTTATTTTAATGCTCTGAAGCTCCTATGCATGAATTGCTTCCAGCGATTCCGAATTTTACTGCAAGTATGTTTAGATGGCATTTCCAAGTTGAGAAAATCTTTGGCATACTTTGCCCACGCTGACAGCAGGCTTACTTTCTAGGAAAGGTATCCTGTGTTTCCAGACAACATCAGAGTAAATTGAACTTTAAGAAAAGGATGGACACGCTTTACATCCTAGTTTCACCTCCTAAAAAGTGCCTTCATTTTCACGAAAATGAACTACCAGTTTAAGTATTTTTCTTCTTCTCCTGTACTTTGGAAATCATCTTCAGATACCAATGAAACATAGACATAAAGCAGCTGAGTTGGAAAAGGCAAAACAGAAGTTTGATCTTTGCTCTTGAACAGCCCTAAGGCGGTTCTGTGAAAGATTCATCTTATCCTCAAGTTATCAGAAATACCTGTTACTTTACTGAAACTATGTTCAACAATGACCACATCAAGAAGAGCAGTGTCATTAACACTTCTTATAACAAAGCTGATGTCTTTTGATATATTGGTAACTTTTCTATTAAAAGAACAGGGGAGAGGAGAGGGGTAAAAAAACAAACAAACAAAAACAAACAACACGCAGTTTTTCCTGCCAGAAAACTCGAAATGACCATTGGGTTCTGCCTTTTTTTTTGTTTTATTTTGCTAGAGATCAAATTTCTAAGGGCTATACCCTTATGCAAGAAAATATTCATATTTGATTAAAATCTCTAAAGAGTTATGATATAGAATTTAGTCTACTGCATTCAGTGATTGGATTATCTCAAATATGGAAGACAGTCTATACTCTTAATACCTTACAGACTGACAAACTAGATGGAGGTAACTATTGATTTTTGTGAGCTTTGGTTCACGTCTCTGTGCCAGTGCTCACACTGACTAGTATATAAACAAATAAAGAAAATTCTACCTGCTGGCTTTCATTAGCACTAAAATAACTCAAGCATTGCATTAACCAGTCAATGGCATTACACAGGTGCAAACAAAACAGAAATGAGATTTTACTGCTTTTTTTTTTTTTTCCCTCACAAGCAGTTCAGGTTCTAAACCACCATCCAATATTCAGTATTACATTAGCTTTTATCTATAATGAACAAAAAATACGTAGAAGTTTCTCAATTTACCTTCTGTTCTCAGCTGATGAATGGCATCCGCACACGTCCTCATAAATATCTGAGCATCTTGATCAATCTGATCACGCTCTGCATCCGTCATCCTCACATATTCAGACATAATATGGCTGGAAAACAAGAAAAACAGTCATTTTAACAGTCCCCAAAATTTGGGCCTCCCTCTCACTAACCATCTCCACAGAGGCTTTTTGTCAACACTGATTTTCACGTAAAAAAACTAAGATATAAATTATTCTTAAAAGCGTAATATCCATAATTCTGATAAAAATGCCACTTCTATAAAGCTGTGAGTTTTTAAAAACTAGGACTGGAAAATGATTTGGGAAGAAATCAGTACTTATACCAGTCAGGCATACTTCATTTTAAAAACAAGAAAACAAGAAGGATACAGGAATAGGCCAAGCACCAAAAGGAAGAACATTGGAACTAAATTTCATTAAATAATTACTTAATAATTATTTTAAATAATTACTATATAATTAAAAATTATAATAAATTATAATTTATTATAATTATAATACATTATAGATTACAGTTATAATAAATTAAACGCATGTTTTATTACTCAAAATGCTCAAAGTAATTTTTGAAGTAGGTATGCTATGTCATCTGTCAATTCAAACAGTAGGGAGGATTATAAGAAAATAGTGTATTTTTAATATGAAGTAGACTAAGATCTTTTCTGGCCGCTTACCTCTAATTTTAGAGAATACATTATCTATTTAAAAGTTTCTAATAAGATTAATGTATATTTTTGTTAACAAGTTAATAAAAATAGACTCCAGCTACAAAAGGCCAAGTAATAGCAATGAATGTTAGGCAAAACTTTCCATTCAATGAGTCCAATGAACTAACGGGTTTGCTCCAAAAGACTTATGGATTTTTTTGTTTTCTTTATTCTTGTAAAATATTAATATATTGTAGATACCCATTAGGAAATGGAATTCTATATGAAGGTATTTAGTAGTGATTCCACAGTTTTGGAACACTGGTCAATAAAACTTTGCTAGAGTGCCTTATCCAATGTTCATCATGGATTTCCTGATCATATAGTAGTTATAGAACATTGTATCTCTCATTTAAAAATCAGTAAGGACAACCTTATTCATATCCTCATTTTAAGGCAGATTTTTGTTTACATGAGAAAGTTTTTTCACCTTTTCAAAGTATATATTATATAATATTAGGAATACACACACACACACGAATAAAGAGCTAATCTTCACTTTGCAAGGACAGCACAGCCCGATGTCCTAGAGATGTCCCTTACATACTCCACCGTGACGCTGCCAAACCCTCCCTACGTGCGCTGCCATCGCAGCCACCTACAACCATTCACAGTCGCTTCACTACCTTCTCACACGTCACACTTTAATCAAGCACATTCCTTCCTACATCTTCAGTGTGCAGACACTGTGATAATCCCAGATTTCCGCCTCAGAGTTTTAGGCTAACTCCAATGTTCCTGGGCGTTATGTCAAAGTATTCTGGCCTTCCTTGTATGCTGGTGGCATAAGAGAAAAGCATCAGATACTATGGCTGGTTTGAGGACTGGCAACTGCTGTCTGACAGAAAAAGCTAGCTAATATAAAGTAATATTCTGTATTTTATTCATGGTAGTTTTCCATGGATTCATCTATTTGCATGTAGCTGTCATGTCTTTTTTGCCCTCTGATTAAAACTACTCTTGTTTTTTTTTGTAACAGCTTATAACTTACAGAAAAGCATTCACAAAAGATTTCTGTTTACGTTTTATGATTGGAATTGCTCTCCTTTGGACAGGACATGCAGGTTTCACTACTCTGGGGCAATACCTCTATCGGAAGTCTCCTCAGTTATCTCATAAGCTACAACTCTAATCTACAGCCTCTTATAAAACAGCTTCATAATTACAAATGTTTTAGCAATTATCTAATCGTAGAGATAGGTGGCCGAAGAAGATGCATATTGATAGTCACATATGGAATATAAACTACCCATGACAGACCTCTGCCCCCACTCAGACTCTTTTACTGAGGCGTAAGGCAAGTTCTGAGCACCTGCAAAGCCAGCACAACCCTTCTGTGTACTCACGCCTGCGCAGGCCCAGCCAGAGGGGGACCAGCAAGATCGTGCGGTGTGGGGTAACGTGCAGCATTTTGCAGCAAGCCCCAACTACAGAGTTACTTGGGTATGCAGGGCACTCACATTCAGCTAGAAGAGCAGGATGGAATAATAGCTTCATGATGGCTCCTTCACAAAGCAAGAAGTCTCCACTATTCTTTTTCAGGCCATGATAATCAGTTTTGGCTGCTGTGGTACTGAACATAATAAAAAGCTCTTTTATTTGTATGTCTAGGTTCTTGCACCCTAACCAACCTTTTGGCATGTGAACAGTTCTGTGTTTTCTATGTATTTTAAACATGACAAGGTGAAAAAAAAAAAAAAAGAGTACAAAATCCAGACCACAATATTCTTTTAAATTAGACTTTAAAATACTGCTCAGGCATGTTTTATTTTTAATAATAGGGTAATTATTAGTAAACTAATTATACATCAAGGATAACTAACAGCCCTGGCACTGGAAAACAGGTTGTTCAGCTACTTTTTCCAGTGGTTAATATAAAATTACAGTAGCCTAAATTTTTAAGTAGGAGCAACTTTAAGTAGGAGCTACCTTTGCTTCAAAGGCAGCAAAATGCAATTTCATCCAGAAGGAAAAAAAATATATATCTATATAATTGCTTATATCTGCAGCATCTGGCGCCAACACTTTTAAACAAGATCTGGTCAAACCACTCAAGTCAAGGATACTTGAAACCCCAATCTCCTTAGGAAGGCAAGGATGGAAGCACACCAAAACAAGCACCTCCTGTTATGTCAATAAAACTATTTGTTGTGATTTTCAGCAGAAACAACAACTGTTGGAGGGCACTGTCATAACTTGGTGCTACTACATGAGTGAGCAAATGAGGAGACATGAGAGAAAAGTGCCACATGTGATGCAAGTCACAGCATAAGTGTGAAGGTTCAAGGCCTGCTGGGATAATATTGAAGGCAAACTTGATGAAGAGTATGACCCTCCCAGCTGCTCTTGACTACAAAAAAAAAAAAAAAAAAAAAAAAAAAAAAAAAAAAAGCCCAGGGTGAACACGTGCATAAAAACAAACTGCAGAAGACGGTAATTTTGATGCCTAACAATCTCACACAGAAAGTTCTTCTCTCAAGTTAAAGTTTCCTCCTTCCAATATGAGGTGATCAACAAATCTAGAAGTCTCTCAAGTAAATCCAAATATCTGACTAAAGCATTAGAAATAACTAAAGGTCTTTAAAGCATCTCAACCTTGGGAGATCTTTTCAAGAGACCATGGAGGAAACCAAGAGGACCATTCCAAATGTACAGGTTGTGATTGATACACCTCAACCACTCCCCAGAACGGTAGAGAGAAACAAGAAACACAGAATTGCCTTGGCAGCTCAGAGGTCAAAACCATGCAGGAATCAACGTTCAAAAGCAGTTTCTTACAAAAACACCCACTTTAATGAATGCAATCATTGATTATGAATGATTATGAAAAGACTGTGAGAAATTTAAAGTTACCTTTGAAATGTGTAAGTATGAAAATGATCAACTGAGCCAAAAAGAAAATATTTGAAAACATCTCCTATAAATTATGATCTTTTAAATAAAACCATTAGTTTTCTTTTTAAGACAAGTCTCTATTGTTAAATATAATGTTGTATTTAACATTATGAGTCCTTCCCTTAGTAGATACAACTGATAATAATATGGATCACTCATACCATTTGCTACTTATTCAGTGCTTTCATTATATACAACTTTACTTAAAAATGCTCATGCATGAAAACCCCAAGTTGCCACATTATTGCTACAACTTTAGAAAATAAAACAACTCACAGTTTCAAAGCCAAATTATAAGCAACAACCATACATTTGAAGGAGGATCATGTACTCCTCTGTAAATCAGACTCTTCTAGCAGGCCAATTTCCAGAGTAGGCCTTCCATCACAGCTTGCATCGTCAGTGAAAGTTCATTCATCATTTGTATTACTAAAGCTCTTAGTAGTTCTAGCCACAGATCAGAACCACAATAGCAAGAAGAAAAACAGCAAAATTCCTTAACACAGAAAACCTAAAAACTAAGTGTAAGAGGCAGCAAACAAGTCCGGATAAACAGATGAAGATGAAGGAACAAAGGAATAATTTTACTTTAGCAAGCTAAGATACTGCAGCACTAGTTTTAAGATGCTTTCCCATGCACATATTTTATTGATAAAAGTCAAGTCAAGAACGACCACAACAGAAAAGGCATATGAGCAATTTAATTACTAATTCTTAAGCTTTTTGCACTCAATTTAGGCATTTAAATTCAGTATTTAAATTTGATAAAAATGGGTCTGGGCCTAAATTTCACTTAACTCTCTACAGCTATCCTTGCCATTGTTAAATCTTTCTCTAAAAATCAAAGATCTCCCCTTTATAGCAGGACATTTAACGTAAGCCACAACTAAAAGACATTATTAGTAAATAATTCAGAGTGTGCAAAAGTAAAATCAAAGAAGCAATCAAATACCTAGACTATGCAGAAGTTTTATAAAGTTGAATAATTCAAGTAAGTGACTTGAAAGACAAATCACTAATACTTTTTTCTGAAGTTGAAAAACAAACAGCAGAATTGGCAAAATAAGGAGCAATCCAATGCCATTAGCAAAATTAAACCACCTACAAAATTTCCAGGTTATCCCACTAGCATTAAATTGTTTAAATTTTTTTCCCATAGTTTAAGTATTGAAAAGTTACTAAAATTGCTGTTCTGAAAGACGAAGGTATTTGCTGAAGCTAGGAGACAGGCTGGAGACTACGGCTCTCTTTTATCCACAAAGTAGAATTGCATAAGTAATCTACAATAGAGTTTGACAATCCTATCTATTTTAAGTTTGACCTTTAAGGATAGGATCAACTGGAATAGATCTCAGAGATCTCAGAGATTTAGAGGGCTTTTTATGGTTTAAGAATGAAAAGCTCTCCTCTTTCTTTTCGCCTTTTTAGCTAATGCCTAAAGAAAATAAGAAAATCACTGAGAAGTACCCGATTACTGGATGAAAGAGAATTTATTAAACAAAATAATCAACTTTTAGAAGCCAAAATAGCTTGAATAATCACTTTTATAGCTGTTTCTGCTAGTAAGTCACAAAGAGAACTCAAAAGTTAACTGCTACTCATGGTGTGTCCTTACTGTAATTATTTGCAGCATCTCAGTTCAGGCATTCATTTAAGCTTTCACACAATAAAGAGTTATTTCAGTATTAAATTGGTGGCTCCACCTAGTGTTGCTCGTTAGCTATCCCAAACAAGAATTCAAAAACAGAGAGCAGGTCGTATCCCACAGCTCTGTGACGCTTTTGCCTGCTGCTTGGAAAAGCAGTTCCTCCTACACCTTCACAGAGAACTCTACCCATGCACAGGAAGGGAGAGAGGGCCGAGCTTCATTTTCCTGGTAGTGATAAGGAACATATCTCACTGTCCTACAAGTTTAAAATATGCTGAAAACCTCTTTTTTGATGTTTGTTTGTTTCACTCCTACAATATCAAAATGCTGTTTTT
Organism: Tinamus guttatus; assembly: GCF_059628265.1. Taxonomy (NCBI): domain Eukaryota; kingdom Metazoa; phylum Chordata; class Aves; order Tinamiformes; family Tinamidae; genus Tinamus; species Tinamus guttatus. The sequence continues at coordinate 7,240,202 of NW_028288586.1, forward strand.
AAAATATTGGAGTGGATGTGAGGAAAGGTGCCAGAAATCTTCTGGCAACTTATTTAGGGACACATTCGGATACCAGCCGAATCATACACTATTGCTACAGTTTTGAGCCTTTCGAGTAGGAAGCTTCTTCTAAGAGTGTTCCTCCAATACGGACAATGCTGAAGTTCATCTGTTCCCTTCATCCTCTTATGCAGAATGTAAATATCTCTGTCTGGAAAACTTTCCTGTTTCGTACCTGTGAAGCTCTCCACAGAAAGGCATTAAAACTAATTAGGGACTCAACATCTTCAACACTTGGATTGAAGCTGTGTTTTCTCTGCCACCTCAGTTGTAGCTTAGTTCACTCGGAGTTGTGGTAAAATCAGAACATTGACAGGGATGTCTGGATTTGTGCAATACTGCAGTTATGCAGATGAAATCACAGGAAATTGTGGAGTTCACAGCCATTCCTTCAAAGTAAAAAACCTGCTCTATTTTACTTGAACTGCATAGGCCTTTTCTCAGACGACCGTGGGAAAAAAAAAAAAAAAAAAAGATGGTTAGGTTTTTTAAATTGATTTTTTGAGAAGGGCAATGTAACAATAAGCCACTTCAGTGGCCGCAGGAATACCTTGATGCCATTCTCCTTGAATTAAAGGCTGCACCCTTACAATCTGCAAACTCTCCTTGGTACAAAATTTAACAGCTTCTGCATTAAAGGTTGTAACCCCATTCTTTAAGGCATCCCAGTTAGGATGGAAATTTTAAAGTGTGAATGCCTTTTTTTTTTTCCTGCTCTCCCAGATATAACTATAGACTGAGAAGGGTGAAGGAGAGTAAGAGAAAAGATTAGTGCAGGCCCACAAGATTTAACCATGATGACAGGAAAAGGTTATCTACTTATTTCAAATAATTATTTATAATGGTCAAATGTGTAGCACAAGCCCATTTCTACAATAGCTGAGTTCATTAAGATACCAATGAAGTACTGTACATTTCTGGAATGCAATATTGTGTGACTTATACTATAAGTAAAATTTGCATGTAACAAAAGTTTCATTAAGAAACACATTTCTGTGTCAGATGATACGACTATTTGTGCTAAGCTATTCAAAATACAACTTGTAGTAATATTAAACTTTTAGGTCTTAGGTTAGCTTGATAACTAATTAATAAGAACAGTACACCAGTAGACTGTAAGATACTCTCTTTTTTTTCTCCTTCTTACTAGCACCAACCTGTAAATAAACTTCTGTTTTAATCTTCTAAAAGTCCTACTAGCAAAGCTATCAGCCAGTAAGCAGATTCAGCAATGGTGAATGTTTCAGAGTGGCTGAAGAGAATTAAAGCTTCCTCTGCGCAACTCTGATCATCAGAACTGAAGCCTGATTTGTCACAGAAAAGCCAATACATTCAGTGCTGGTGTCCCCAACACAGCATGCTCAGTGATGTCCCTCCCCTCACAAAGCACATTTCAGAGTGTCATGAGTTCACATCATGCACCTCCAGAATCTGCTGAAGGTGCTAGCTATATGCTTAGAGGTAATAGAGAGGGCTAAGGTCACAGAATTACAAGGATAAGCTGGATCACCGGATCTTGAAACAGCACAAGACTATCTCAGTAGCTTACTCTGCTTGTCCTTAGAAGGTGCGGAGCTTGGATCGTAAATCACATTCAGACTCTGATCCACATTTTATTTAGGACCATCTTCTTGTGACAGGATTATTTTTCAATTGAAATAGCTTAGAGCAAACTATAGCTTATTTTAGTAACTATGCCTACCGCCTTTTTTTTTTTTTTTTTTTTCAAATTTTATATATCTGAAAATAATAATAATAAAAAAGTACACACTTACCTGTAAGCATTAATGTAATCTTTCCTGTGTTGCAGAAGAAAGTCTTTCAGCTTCCCAATATTTGAAATCTAGAAGAATGGAAGTCAGAAATGTTAAACTTTACAGTCAAAGAAATAATTATTTTAATACGCTCAAAGTTCAGTAATTCCGCATATGAATGATGAACTAATTATTCTGTAATTCAGAGTCATAAAAATCTCATCTCTTTTATAGAATAATTTTCACATTTTGCAAGATACATAAAAAATAATCTAAATATTATCTGTTGTGGGAAAACAGAACCTGGAGAGAAGTAGTAAAAATAAATTTCTTGGGTCAAAAAGTATGTATTGGGTCACTAAGCATCTAACCTGCCCACCCAGAACCTAATGTATATTTCAGAAAATATTTTTTTAGGAGATCATAATTTTTAAAAAATATTCTGTTGATGAGGTTAAAAAAAAGAGTTTACTTTAGAACTTGTAGAGCAGCCTGCTGCCTCCCTTCTTTCTATTTTTGCAGCAATCCAGTGAACAGTTTGTACCTAAACTCAAGTAGTTTCTCTGTCATCTGATGATCATTCTTGGGGAAAATATCTGCAAAAGACAGAAGCTAGATTTGAGCTTCACTGCAGAAACATTTTCTTGTAAATCTATCTGCTTTCCTTAACAAAGGAATGTTCCAAAGACTTTCTAAATGGAAAGATGAAAAAACTAAAAAACTCAAAGAGCTTTTGCAAACTTTAGTCTAACTCAAAAGACTGTGGGGCACAGAATGCTATTTATCTTAAAAAATGGATGAAACTATAGAAGTCTAGTTTGAATTAGCCCCAGAATGAGATGGGTACCAAAATGACTTCTTTAGAAAGCCTTGAAGGAGACACATAAGAGGGGGAAAAAAATGTTATACATTACAGTACATGATTACAGTACATCATTGCAGGGGCAGGGGGGAAACTTTCTTAAAGCAAATTCACTAATATTTATTAATAACTCAGTGTGAAAAAAACAAAGAAGGAAAAAAGCATTCAAAGAATTTTACATAACAATAGCTGTTCTGGTTTACAGATACAATAAATGTGGCTTACGGCGCGTATCTGGGAAAAACATCAGAAGCAGCTCAAGTCTTAAAATCCTATTTTCATGCAAATGTTCCTTGTAATTAAACAAACAAAAAACTACAGAGAAAGAATACAGAATAGTTTGGATAAATAGAAGATTAATTCCCCCAATTATTTTTCAAAAGATCAGCAGCTATTTGGGAAAAAAAAAAGAGGAAAAATAAACTTAGCAAGACTTCAATGATTTGTACAGCCAAATATAAGTGCTTTATTTTTGCAAATAAATATATACATTTCACTACTATCTTTTGCTCAGGTTCCTTTTTACTACAAGTCACGGTATCAGAGAAGATTCTTCCCAGGTTTCATGCTTAAAGTCTTCCATACGATCAGCAGAGGGCAAGACTCCTTCCCATTCATACCACACTCGGTTCTGTTAGTATCTTCAGTAAACCCAAGTTTTCTGCCATGTTTTACCACTGTCACAAGAAATACGAGGAGCGATACTGAATCTGCTGCCCAACAGCAGTGCAACATGAAGAGGCAGCTAAACCGTACGAGAGATGTTCCTTCTCTTTGCCACTGCAGCTTATTTTTCACGTACCTCATCCCTTCCTCAGCTCAGACTTGGCATGTCGTGACACTTGCTTAATATGGAAATTAAGCTTGACTACAAAAGCGAAACATTTTAAAACAGTCATACAGTGTTTGGGTAGAACAATAATACTTAATAGGCAGAAAGAAAGTACTAAAGACGATCAAGGAAGTACTAAAGAAGGGTAGAAATGTAAAATAAGGCTTTTAAAATATTGACATTAATATGCTAAACTCAAAAATACACTAAACTCAAAAATAGCTTAGCAAAAACACATACGTAATAAATCTTAATATTGCAATAGCTACAATTTAGGAGTGATTAACAAGCAGAAAGAATCAGAATGACAAGCAAGAACGCTGTCTTACAGTAATTAATTCATCTAGTCACAAAGAGCATTCTATTTAGGCTAAAATTGTCATCGAGTGCTTGAATTGCACTGACCCCACTTTGCCTCTCCTCCATTTGTAAAGCTATTTTCATGAATTCAGAATGACACTATTATGCCCATAGCTGCATCGAGCTCCTAGTTCCCAAGATTTGCATCAGAAGTGAAACTTCTTGTTCTATTTTCCCTCAAATCCTAACAACAACTTCTGTAATCCTGAGCTGATGCTGTAGCTCTTTTGCCTTTTCTTACCATGAGCTCCTAGAATAGTTTTGACTTAAAGCTCTCTTTACCATACCAACATAATTAAGCAATTTTATGAGAAATAAAGACATGCTAGTATTAAATAACTTGAATGCTGCTTTTATTGAAGAACTAGACAATGTTTTATATACACTGCTTTACCTTCCACAGACTCAAATACCCATAAAGATACAGAAACTGTGCAGAAACCTCCAGGGTCATCAGCCTGTGTTTACTCTGGGTTATCACAAGCTTATGATACACTTTATAAAAAGTTATCATGCTTCACTCTAAAGAAAACGGGATGAATAATAATTCCTGTTCCACCTGAATGGCTGTATTACTCTTACTGCTCTTTATTATGAATAAAAACCTTTAAAATTGCATGTTTACTGACTTCCATCCAATTGTTCTTGTTTCAAAAGTCCTTTCACTTAAAAGCTCTTCTTCCTCACATGTGTGCTCTGGAATGTATACACCATAACCCTACCTCCCCATAAACTTTGCAGTTCCCTTACCCCCCAAAAAAGGTTTCGACTCACAAGAGAGTTCTGAAGTTTCCTAACCATTTTCATAACTTTTCTTTGCATTTGCTCTAGATCACATCAATTCAATGTATTTTTGTTACAAATAACTACCTTCAGATCTGTGATTTCTCAAACTCGTTCTTCCTGAATGTTCTCCCTGCCTAGAGATTATCTAAAAACCACGTTTTGACTGCATTAAGGATCTGAGATTTAGCTTCCATCTTACTCGTACGAATTTCCACTTCCACGCTTTTTTAATATGTTCTCCAATTAATCTTTGGAGTAGACCTAGAGAAACCTTGACCGCCACTTGCACTTCAGCCCGCCCACCTTTCACACCAGGCACACGCCAGTCCCATTTGCCGCAACCGCCCAGTTTCGCAGCGATCGCCCCGCCAGCCCCCACGACGCTCGGGAGGGCAGATGGATTGAAGCAATTTGAAGACGAAGCACGAACGCATCTGAGTATTGGCTTCCTGTCATGGTTCCAACCCTCTGCCTCTGGAAATTAGCTGTCTTCCTCTCTGAAAATCTGGAGCAGAGAGATGAGTCTCTCTTTCAACCTTCAGATAAAGAAACATTCTCCTTTCTCCTCTGAAGGGATAGGAGGGCTTAAAGAGATGCCCTTCCTAGCTGCAGCACTCTTTCATTACATATAAGTTTTGTGGGTAGGAGCTGTACTCAGCTTCCATATAAGTGACATCTTTACGAGAAACATGGGAATGAATTTCACTTCCTCACAATATTGCCAGCATCTTTTACACCAATGACATGTTTTTGAGCTTCTGCTTCAAAGGAGAGTGAAGGTTACATTCCTTCTGACAACAGAGATTACTTACAACATCCCAGACTTTCCTCCAGCCCTTCTCTTTCCTACCTGTGCGCTGCAGTTGGGCACTGCCTTGAGGGTCAGCTCCATAAACCACCTCCCTGAGATGATTAAAATTGATTTAATCACACATCTTGTGTGCTGGATGGGGGAAATAATGATTATGTAAAGCTAACTAATATTAATTATCTATTTTTTCATTCAGGCCCCAAAACACCTCTCTCAGCCCAGTGCAGAGTATCAGTTAGCACCAGTAGGGAGCTGGGTCTGCCAAAGAAGTTATAATTAAATATATCTGAGTAAAATGATAACCTAAAAGCTCAGTTACAGAAGTGAGAGACTGCATCAGCTCCAGCTGTATTCTGTAGTCCAGAAAATATTTGGACTGCAGCTTCTTACATGAGGTTCTACACCTTGAGAAAGGCCAAATTTGGAATTGAGGACCTGATGTATTGTAGAAACCATACATGACAGCACCATTCATGGTGGTGTTCATAAAGCTCGAACTTCATTATGTAGCAATATAAACTTGTCAACAGGAGGAAATAGAGAAAAGTAAAGCCTGACATCTCGGCCACAGCTGCCAATATACAAGAATATACAAGCCATAAACCTCTTCTTTTTCTCAAACAGCCAAAGCCACAGTCAGCGGTACCACAATCAAAGACAGTAGCAATACTCCTGCTCTCTGCTACCCACAGCCTGGAAGGTTTTAATGCCCTGTTTTTCATCTCCAGGGAAAGCTCTTAACAGAGCAAGGTGTTGTGTTTTCCCATTCCAACACTTCGCAAAAGAGAATTCAAAATAAATTATTCCATCAAGAATTAGCAATGAGAAGCTTAGACTTCCCTCTCTTCTTTCCCACCTCCAACTTAAAACAGGGGAATACCCATCTACAAAGCTGAAGATCTGTAGTCCAAGCTGTGCTCTAGGTGAGCCACTAATGAGGTGAACCCCTGCAGGAGCTTCCTGCTCCCCAAAGCAAAAGAGTCTTGATCTCTTCTACCATCTCGAGCTCTTCACATCCACTCCCATGAGCTGATTCAACTCACCTTCACACAAGAACATGATTATTTTGTACATCTGAAGCGGGACAGTAACTTGCTTATGCTGCTGCAGCATGTTATAATTATCTCGGATAGGTAGCGCACCTCAAGATCAAGACCAACATTTCCAACCAAAAGCCAATTAAAAGCCTGTAATTATTATGACAATAAATCTTTGCAACCAAACAAACTTCATATTGAATCTATTTTACCTTTTGCTAATGTGTTTGCTGAAGGATTACAACAAGATAAATGCAAAAAGATATGTATAACTTTCAAATGTGACTAGCCAGGACCGATTCAATTCGAAATAATCACAAAATCAAGTACATAAATCTTGGCAATTTTTACAAACTCCCCTGGCGCATTTCTGGTACCAAAAACCCAACTGACTCTTTGAAGGAAGAAGCAGCAGTTATCCACTGGGTGGCAACCAAAATGTCAGTACTTATGCAAGTAAAAAATACCATCTGTAAATCCACCCTAAGCTCTGACACCTTGAGTAACTTCTATTAAAAGTTACCTTACAACGTGCACTTCTAAAAAATCACCTTTACTGTAGATAAAACTCTTTAATGCATACGCCTGTGTTTTGTTGTCATTTGATTTTTGTTTGATCAACTCTTGTCAAATCGTAAAAGCAAATATTACACATACTGCGGGTCCCACACAAAAGGAAGCTGTCACAGGCTGCCATCTGCTACCACAGGTGGTACACGCGGCTCCAGCCGTACTCGGGGCCTTCTCTGGAAATGGGGAATGTTCCTCCCTCTGGAGATTTTTCTCATGACTTGGCGCAAGATACATTTCTATATAAAAAGCAAAGCAGGCGAGCGCTCCGTACACAGGCACAAGGGCAAACACACTAGCACAAAACCCCCAGCGAGGTTTCTTGCAGTATCTTAGCAATCCACACGCTGCTTTCCACTCGCCACTCCCGAGGCAGTGGGTGACACTTTGCATCCGTTTAAGCAGCTTTGTTTGTGACCAAACGGAGCGGGGCAGCTTCCCGCGCCGCTCCGCGGGGCCGGCTCCTCCGCCACGGCCATTCGCCGCCCCCATCCGAATGACACTCTGCGTAAACGCTAATCCCGCTTTTTTCCAAAAGTGTGCTTTGTTACAGAAAACTCTAACAATACTTAAAACAAGATATAATAGAAGGGCTAATGTGAAAGTATTAAGAGACACTGCATTTACTCTTGATCCTGCAGGACTGGCATTGATGAATGATAGAAATGTCCTATTGCTCATAAAAATTAAAAAACAAACCAAAAAGTAAAAAAAAAAAAAAAAAAAAAAAAAAAAAAAAAAAGGCTTTATATTTGATTTTTTAAATATGCCTAAAAAAGCCTGATCTTCAAAGCTGTCTAAATAAATCCTATTTATTGATTCATGAAAATGTCAAAATATTGTACAAAATTTTTTGCAAAAGAGTAAAGGTTGAATAATGTTATTCTTGTAATATTAATATCTATGTGTCTATCAGCAGTTTTAAATCCTAAAGCTGCAGTCTAACTTAACATATCCACTGGCTACTTCAGAAGAAATTAAGATCTAAATAAGAAATTACAAGATGTAGAAGGACTGTGTGTTTCAAACTAAAGGCCTTTTAGTCTCTATAATACTGGGAGATGCAGCAGTTGCCATAATAAAAAACTTTTTTTTTTTAATTGCAAAAAGTCTGTTTCCAAATATTTAACATAAAAATTCTCATTTTCTAGTTGAACATTTCCATGATTAGCACATGCAAAGGCAAGTGTTTCTTGAAATCTGTAATAAAACCTAATGAAAAGAATAGATATTATAAATCAGAAAAACAATTTATATCACATCTTAAAACAAGTGTGGGCTCTTACTTAGATTATTACAGTCAAGAAAGACTAATGTGAAAGAGTTTTGATAGAGAAATGACTCATATGGAGAAGTTTTCCACCAAGAAATACCTTTGATTTTATAGGAATTATGAACTAGTGCTCGAAAGCCCAGGTTCTATACAGCTCCCATTTCTGTTTTATTCTGAGCACGGCTGGCCAACGGATTCACCCAGCTCTCTGCAGAATTGGAGCCTAAGCACAGACAAGACTTTGTCTACACTAATACCTGGATTTCTACATATACTTTCATATTTCAGAAATTTGAACCTCCAAAAGACTAAATGACATAATTCCTTGTTATAATGCCATGCAGTAAGGCCTAAGCCCAAATGTTCAGCCTCAGCTCTGAACTTCCCCTGTCGAGTGAAAAGTCCTGTTAGTCGTTTTTGCTGGTTACTTATCTCTAGTCCATTAGGTGGTGCTGTCCTATCTGAATTCAGCACAGAGCCCCATCGCGCTGCCTCCCAGTGACAGCGGGCCAGTTTTCAGATGATTTGTCTCTGGAGGGGATACATTTGGTTTAAGTTTCCACTGCGAATGTTAAAGCCTCTGGACTGGGTCACACAGATCAATTGCTCCTGTAACGTGAAACCCAAAAGAGCAAAAAATATCCAAGAGCGGCACCGGGGTGGCCGACTCGGGTCCGGAGACAGTCAGCCTGGCTACCTCTAATCTCATGAAAATTGGTACTTTGTTCAGTCTCTGCTTTGCATCAGCACAGGGCTTGCAGCAGCAGCAGTGCACAATTGCATTTTATTAGTAATCTTGCATTCAGGAATTGCAACAGAATTACTAAAACCAAGGTATGTGTTTTACAAACACATGGTATGTGGGTGTGAAGAAGTCCATAATAAAATTAATCTTTCTAAAAGTCACAAGAGGGAGGACCAAAGGCATTTTGACTCTTTCAAGGTAGGGACGGTACACAACTGAGAGATTTAAAATATTTTTGAAATATTTTTCTAATTTAAAATAATACAATATTTTCTCATTGAGTAAGACAGAAATAATCTTTAAGCCATCACTGCAGAATTTGCAAGAGTCTCTAGAACAGTGGAGGACAGAACCTATGTGCAGAACGGCTCCATCAGCATCCAGCTACCATTAAGAAACAGCATCTCTGAGCTGTGTGAGGAGGCAAACTCCCTTTCCTGATGCCTGATCAATAGCAGAAAATGCTTCAATTTGCTAAACATAAAATGGACAAAATTGAATTAAAAGCGCAGTCCTGTACAGTAGAGGGGAAAAAAAAAAAAAAAGCCTGGTTTCACACAAACTTTGCAATCTTTAATTCCTGCTTCACTAGGCATTTATTTCTATATACTGCTGCTGGTTCCAAATTTCTAAATCTTGTTGATTTTTACTGCTCTCAGTTCACATTTTACATACTGAACCTTTAAAGAACACTTCAAATGTGGACTTGATCATTTTGATTTTCATTCATTGCTATATTACATAAACTGGAATTTGGTGATAAATAACACACTATCAGCCCAAGGTTTCAAATTTCGTCTGGCTGTATATTTCTTAAAAACAGCTCCTTGCTACATGGATAAGATCAGGTCCGGTACAAGCTGAAGGGCCTATTTCTGGAATATTCTGGAACGATCATGTACCATTTCTAAGTGAAATACTTCCTAACTTTTTAACAAGCACAGAGCAAAATTAAAACCTAGCAGTTGTCAGGTCCAGTTCCCTGCTCATGGTAATAAACCCTGAAAGCGCCCAGTATTATCACTGGATTTAGGTTTTCTTGGGGTGTTACTTGGAGGTGGTGTTGCTGCATTGCTGTGCATTGCATTGACAGCAAAATGCCACTGTACAGAAAATAATTTTTGAATATACTGAATTTTTTAGCAATTGAAATTATCACAATGTATAATTTGATATCCATAAAGGTGTTTTACTAGCTTCGATACAGGTTAAAATACAGTTGAAAAATCTTATTTAATAGCGTAAGTACATAGAAACACTCTACTTTCAATTCTGAATCATGAAACTGCAGTGCATGTATAATCTCAGAAAAAGAGGCCTAGGTTAATTTTGTCATTGTTCACTTAACTCTTGCGGGAAGACACTGCTTTGATACCTGCATCTTCAGAAGCACATCCAAATATGCTGAAAGGATCAAAAGGAACACAAGCTGACCTCTAGAAAAAAAGTAGATTTTCTAAAAGGTAAAAAAAAATCATGCTACATGTTTTTACTTAACTAGTCTTCATTTATTCTCCCTATGGTAACACTTTCAATAAAAAAGAAACATCTGACTTTAATAAAACTTACCATTTCCCTTTTTCTTGTTTATTGTCCAAATCTAATCATAACTTTTCTTAACATTTATATTTTCACACACTCATCCAAACCTCATTGACTAAAATATAAACCCCACAACAATTGTGGGGAATGTTTTGGTTGAGAGATAAAAGTAAACTGGTCAAAAAGCATATTTGCAAAAATTGGCCTTTACTGTTGCTCTTCAAAACACTCCACTTACATTTCAGTAACTGCATTCAACTTTGCTAGGTCTTTTTGCAAGAGAGATTTTTCCCATCCCTTGTTCTCACAGTCTAAACTCATTTAGTGTTAAGTATTCTCGACTCAAATGCGTTTTACAATATAAAAATGTTTCCATTCTCATTTAGCACACATATTGTAAGTAATAGGATACTCTATCTGACTATCATCATGAAATTCAGAATCCAAGATTTTACAGGGCAATTCAGAGACACTTGCACGTGCTTAACTTGGGCACCGAACTGACTCGGCTGCAGCAGAGCCACGCAGGGCACCACAGCAGTCAATGAGCATTTGGCATCGGCTGTGCAGACCTGCTCCCTCCGCTTGGGCCGTGGCAGCAGCAGTTCCTCTCTTGGGAAAACACCAAGGAAGCCATTTGCTCCCACTGAATTTGGTATACATTTAAAGCATCAGTTTGAATAAAAGTAGAATTGCAACTCAAAACCAGTTGGTTATAGGGTGCATGTAACGCGCAGGGATGTCAAATGGAAATGCAGGGCCATGAGATAGGACCATCTGAAAGAAAAACACTTAACCTTTAAGATTGGATTAATCTAGGGGCTTTTAGCACATAGTATCCTATACTGAAAAAAATCTCTAATAAGGAGTCTTTGGAATACAACACAATGTCATTTTTAATGTATGTTAAAAAAGAAAACACTGACCACCACCGTGAACTCCGAAGGACCAGTCCATAGGCCCCTGCAAGGCCTGGAGCGCCCCCAAAGCTCTGCCGTTATGCTCACTACACCATAGCCTTACCAGTCCTTTTGGAAATGGGGGGTCAGCATAACTGCAATTTCTCTCATTCATACTGTCCTGCAAGATTTTTAGCCTTAGTTCCCTCATTTTGAATACCGAAAGCATTGCAGCTTTTTAAACCCACAAGGCAACAACCCAGGTACAAACCAAGTACCTCACCGAACACCACCCTTGACTCTCTTTCAAAAACACTAAGCTATGGTGTCAGCTGCTCTAGGACACCAGTGCTAACATTCAGCATCCTTCTTTCATCCCACGTGTTTCTTTCCGGCCATTCCCACTTGCACTCTCCCCTTCCAGGATATTCACGGGGCGACAGCTAGGCCGAGGCGCAGCTCCTGCCTCATACTGCACTCGCTCTGCCTCCAAATCCAGCCAGTCTGTCAAAAACAGCTCCGGGGGTTCAGCACCACTTTGTGTCAGCATGCAAGCATGTTTCTGGATTTCCATCATCAACACAACACTGCTCACAGTACAACGGGGCTTGAAATCCTGAGAACGAAGGCTCCTCACTATGTTGCCACTCTTATCTTCTATCCAACATCACTGAAATCCAGCCATAACACCTGAGAAAAATCTCTTCCTTGAGAAAACAGCCTTATTTCTCTGAAGTTACAACCAAATCAGCATTAGTCCATGCAGAAAAGCCTAACACGGCATGAAAAACAAACAAACAAAAAGTTTCTGGATCTCATCATTTGTTCACCACAACTTTTTTTTTCTTTCTGATTTAAAGCTGAATTCTGACCAGTCATATCTGGCAACTGCTTCAGCCTGGCTAAAAAAGCCAGGGAGCACGGGGGGGAGGTTGACAGGAATTTCTCCCGGCGGAAATTACAGCAGATAATCATGCAGAAATTCCTCCCAGGGAAGTGCTTTCAAAATTTAGGGGCAGTAAGATCAGTTCTAGCTGTTATTAAAATGGGAAATCAATATTATTCTTTCATATGTGAGTAATGCTGCCAATTCAAAAGTGCATTTTTAATCAGTGAAAGCAGAAACTCCTGACAAGATTTCAGTTGTGAATTAAGACACTATTTTCTCCTACTCTAAGCCATGAGTGTTGGTAAGGTTTTTTAAATGTCTATTTCCTGTAATTTTGGTTATTTTTGAGTATAATTATTTTACATTTTTATGATGCCTTTGGGGTATCATTACAAATATTTTTTAAGCATTTAAACTTCAGAAAATAAGTAATAGCTTCTCTTAAGGAGAGGCTGTCAACCCCCACTCTGAATAAACAATCCCTTTTAAAAGCAATCTAGAGATTTATATCCCCTGTAACCATAGAAATTAATCTTGAGTTTAAACAAAATAGAGCAAAACATAATTTATTTAATGAAAATCAGAACACAGCTATTGCAAATGAAAGTCGGGTTTCTGTTTTTTTTTAAATTCAGCAGACAGCTCTGGACGCAGTCAGAAGATTTTACTTGATGGGCTACTTCTCTCAGGTTAACCATACTCACTTAACCGACTGGAACAAAGCGCTGGGATCCCTGCGCACTTTCATTTTACTCAAGATGGGTGTTGATCAGTGAAAAAAATCATTAAAGAAGCTGAAATGAAATGAAAGAAACATTTTAAAAGATGAAAAGCAATCATGAGAAACTACTATGACATCGTGACGCCAGCAAAAAGACAGAAAAGACATTTTTTTCCCACGAGTTTTCATATAACAAAAGTTTAGAGAAGAAATAAGTACAAAGTGGAACGCACTTTATGTCAGCATAGCTCTTAAATCAAAGCACGGTCAAAAAAGCCCCAAACAGACAAAAAAACTGTTCTCTATGGAGTGGGAATATTTTACAAGGTTGCATGAAACACTACTTCAATCTGCGGACTCACAAACAGAATAATAATACAGGAAGTCAAGGTTAAAATAACCAAATATTTACAGCTCAGTCAAATAAGAAGGAACATTAGTATCTATTGTATTTTCAATAAAGAAAAAAAAAAAAAAAAGAAAAAATACACTACAATGTCCAGGTTCACAAGAGGCAACAGGCAACACAGATGTGCTTTATAAACAAAATCAAGAAAAAAAAATCATAGTCCTAAGGCTAGAAAAATTTTACAAAATCTATCACAGTAGACTGATTTTTTTTGTCCCTTAGGAAGTAGCAAGAGCCCCATATATCTAGTAGAACTGTGAAAAATATGCAAGAGAAGGCAATCGTCATCAAAAAGTTTAACAGACCACTCACTTCTGCATCTAATTTCTACAGGTACTGTGTCAGTCTGCTGTGCAGTGTTTATTGTTAGCCCATTACTTGAATATGCTAACTTTTTTCTGAGTCTAATTAAAAATATAATTAGGAAATTATCAGAATATAAGAGAAAAAAAAAAAAAGTAATTTCAACCTTCTTGTGACTAGAAAACTTACTATGCTCTAAACCAAATGATTACCTGCTACACAACAAAGGGATGTATAACTAAGAAGAGGAAAGAAAGAAAAATAAACTTTTTAAAAGCTTGAAATTTCTGAAAGTATAGTAGCTACCTGTAAATTAAAGTAACAATTCCGAAGTCATCAGGAACCCCCTCTAGAACTCGCTTTCTAGCTTCCCAATTTAAAAAGTAAATACCTCCTGCTTAAGGGTAATTTTTCCACTACTTAGAAAAAAAGAAAAAAGAAAAAAAGAAAAAGAGAACTTCAGAATGATTTTATTTGTCTGTGGCAACAATATTTTTTTTTCCAGAAGGCATTACTGCTTGCCCTCTAAAGGAGGAAGAACACAACCAAACATGAAAGGGCAGCAGTTAGAGAGGCTTAGATTTTAAACAGCAGTTTCTCATAAACAAAACATAAAGTAATTCTCTATCCAAACATATATCTGCTTTTGCAATGCACCTAGCAATCTAACCAGACTATAATCTGCAGTGTTACTGGTTTCCACCACATACTTTTGCCCGTAGATCCCCTGCAGCACCTCATTTGCACAAAACTGGAACCTGGCTCTTAATTCACAGCCAGAAACCAAAGTATTACTCACATCAGCCTTAACTTTTACTGTCAAGAAAACAAAAGGTAATGCAATGACACACTGCCAACATTTTAACAAGAGCTCCCTCCCAATTCTTTAACAGTAATGCATGGGACTTCTCCTGGCAAAGTAACTTTCTCCTGTCCTTGCAGACAAAGTAAATTACATGTTATTCTTATCCTCCCTTCCCTCGCTCTTCCACACACACACATACGCGCGCGCTCCCAGGAAAGATGCTCAGCCCTTCCAGCTGCACCCATAACCCGATGACTCTTAACTTACCACATGTTCCTCTTATCAGCCCCGCGCAGAGCTTTGCATAAATCTCTCTCTATCTAGCAGCCCTCCTTAGCAGCAATGCCAGAAACACGTCAAAATTCCGCATGCCGAGGGTCTGCAGCACGCTGTTGATGCTTACCCTTGCAAAAATCATCATTATTAGTCAGGAGAAGACGCAACTCTGATGTGATTGGGGGGAGCTAAGCAACTCGGTAATGCAACATGAATATGCATTATCCTAAGCAATGCTAATATGGGAGATAAAAGCTTCACTCCCTCTTTTTTTCCCCCCCTGCTCTATAGGGGGATGATCTAGGAGACTCAGCCAAACTCCAAGCTCATCCTGAGCCCCACATGGGCATACAAAAGCTTGCATGTTAGACAGACATGAAAAGACTCAAAGAAATGAACCGTATGACCACAGCAAATCAGTAACACATCTCAAAATATGAAACTTCAGCAGTCCATTCCCACCTGTCTCCAAACTAACTCACCTGTTTCTAAGCTGCCTCTTCTGGCAGCGCAGTATTCAGCCTGGAAAGCACCGTGTCCAACACCTGCACCAAGACATACCACAGCCTTTTATTGCCCTGCTGAGTCTGAGGTTTTAGTCAATAATAATAATTGCAAAGATGTTTCCCAGAAGAAAGGACTATAGGCTAAGTTATCTTCATGTCTACTAAAAATGAAATACAGTCTTTACTCTGAAATTACTAAGTAACTACAAATACAGATAAAAACCGTGCAGTTTGTTGTGAAGCCCCCTGAGGAGACAAGCTGGATATACACACACACATACTGCCAGGTGAGCACACACTGCAGGCACTAACCACACAGGCTGGGTGAGAGCACGTTCACCCACAGCCACAGCAAAGGGGCCATTCCTCTCCTGTAAACTCGATAAATGGAGACCTTCAGAAGACAAAAACTACTAAAATTCTGTGTTGCAAAATTAATTTGCAACACAAATTGGTTTAGATTTCATTTGCAACACAATTAGTTTAGATTTTACTGAAATATATCTGGTAGAAGAAAAAAAATCACTATTACTTTCCTCCCATTTTTTAAGGATGTTCCTTGTGAGTTTTTAAACAACAGCTTGTGGCAAAACCAGTATTTCAAGAGTGTGTTATCGCTTTCATAGAGGCCACAGTCTCCACAACTTCATGCTAATCTACATATGACCACAGTTGTACTCGGCAGGGCAAGGAAAAACCATTAAATAACCAGAACGATAACATGTCAACAAGCAAATACGTACAAACTGTGTAAAAATTTATAGGTGAGGCCATAAGGACTACTGAGAAAATTTTTGTAAGACTAAATGGCCAAAGAATTTCTTCTCATCCTGCCAATTTTTATCTAGTAAGAAAATGACAGAATGATTAGAAAAATATCATTGATAATAACTAGATTGTGCAGGTGTTGTTACAGTTGACACAGGCTTTGACATTTAATTGATGTCTCAGCATTATTCCCATGCATGGGTAAAATGCATTTAGACGAGGAAACAAATATAACACACCTCTTCATGGTAGATCTACCTTAACAGCAAATTTAAGAGGGGAAAAAAAAGTGCTACTAAAATCCAAAATACCATAAATCAAAATTAAAAATATTAGAGCTGAACAGTGGGAAGAAAACTTAATACAAGCAGACTCATCAACATCAGGTATGGTAAAGGCCTGCAAAGGTAGAGTAAGAGTACATGGAAAGATTGATAAGGAGTTTACTGCGGCATGCAGGTGCAAAAGTAGAGGCAGTAATGAAAATTGAAGGCAGCGAAGCAGTGGGAAGAACTGAAGGGACAACGGAAGAGATTAAAAAAATGCAGCACAAGGGAATGAACTGAGTTAAAAACATAAGGAGAAGTAAAAAGGTGTAAGATGTATCTTGGCTAACAGTGCAAATGCAAGACACACAAAGAGCTAGCGCTTAGAAGCACCCAAGAACAGGGATTGCCCCTTCAGGGCAAGAAAGCAAAGAATAGTGGGAAGGAAGAAACAAAACCAAAGAAAAAAATTACTAAGATGTAAAATATTCTTCTTTAAGAGTAGGTGAAAATCTTAAAAATATCCCACACAAAATTCTCTCTCAATATGTGCATGTGCACACACCAGCAGAGAGAGGGTTCGCGTGACCTCGAGTCTTCAGCACGTGTTTCACTCCCCAGCAGAGCAGCATTAGAATGAAAGCACCCGAAATTATCCTTCCCCCTCCCCAGAGAGGCACCAAAGGGCAACTGAGCCTTTCCAAGTGCCTGCATCTCCAGTATGATGCCAAAGGAAAAGCTGCATCTTGCATGGATATGGAAAAAGCCACGCTATCACAGCACTCTGAGGATCTTATTCGTTTCTTATTTGTCCTGAATGTTCTTCAGCCCATTTAATAATAATACAAACACTATTTCTGCAATAAGCAACTTCAGCGTTTGACAGGACTAGAACAGCACAGAAAATGGACAAAAAATAATCAGAAGGAGAAAAAAAGAAAAAAAAAAAGACAAAACACACACACACAGAAGGCTTGTCTATATTGAAAGTTATAACAACATAACTTTGCTTTTCGTGGTGTAAATGCATGGTATTAGCTTGGCCTATCCTGACTATAAGGTTCTGCCAGCTCTAGTTTCTCACACTTAAACTTAATTAAGGAATTTACATTTGACCAAATAAAAAAAGCATAATTTTAACAAAATGCATGCAGCTTTTTATTATTTAATTAATAGGCATTAATAATGTGAAGAGTGAGGCCAAAGAAAGCAAAAGCCAAAAAGCAAAGCCAAGAAACAGAAGTAGGATGAGAGCAAATGACAAGAAAGGAAAAATAATTAATATGGTTTAGAGCTTCGCTTGGACAAACTGTCCTTTATTTCCTTTATATTTCTCTAGGACAAATTAGACAGCAACAGAACGAAAGGCTGCCTTCTGCCTCACAAAGAAAGCAAAACTATTGACCGGATAATTGTGGGCAAGCAGCTTACACTTCCTGCAAATCAAATTTTCTTAGCATTCAAATAAACAAGCAACTCTCAGTTCTGCGGTATGTGCTGGTAGGAAATCAGGAAACAAAGACAGTACTAAAGAAATCAAATGCAATGAGAACAAAGAAAATACTCTGTTAAGATACAAAAATTGTTAAGGATAGACTGCCACAGAACAAAGAGTTATGACAAAATACAGCAAATGGAGCCAGAAATCAAAGCACGAAACTGGAAAAAATAAAGAGTTGGAAAGAACAAATGAGGGCAAAAAGGAGCTACTCTTTTTAAGTGAAGTAGATGAGAGAGAATGAGATGACATCCTTAAAGGACAGTATTTTCTACCAAAGTACAGTTTGGAGATTGCAATTTACTCCATATTTCCATTTAGAATTCAAAATGATATTGCAGGAAAATAATTAGATATATGTATATATTTACATGAAAGAAGGCAATTAAAGATGTATGCTTGCTACTTAATTGTGAGATCCTGTATCCTCAGCTCATATGCAGAGGGTACGTAGGCACTGAGGCACAAAGGACAAATACTTGCACTTTAAAAAATCCTCCTTTGCATCAATCTGTCAAAAACCTCACAGGTAAAAATATAATAGACTGGTTTTCTCTCATATTCCTTACGCTTCCATTACAAATACATAATATATGAAACACAAGGCAGAACATGGGCAGTACTAATTGAATGCAACAACCTAACTGAAATCCTGCACTTTATTGCAGCATGCACAAAAGAAGGAAAAAGAAAAGAAAAAAAAAAAAGAAGAAAAAGTGTGCACTAATGAGCAAAAAGTGCCACCAACCTCAATCTGGGACAAACACAGAGCTGATAAAGCTCATGAAAAAATTTTGAGAGAGACTGCACACTACACACTCAAGAGGTTATTCTCTCATTTTTACTGTAGCTTTTTTTTTTTTGGTCAATTGTAACTGTATTATTTTTTCATTAACATAATAAGACGTTGCAGGAGTCTCAACATTTAGGGTGAGAAAAGGTGTATTGCCACCTTAGAATTAAGATTACCTAGACCAGAGGTCACACGGTGCAAAACTCAGACCCATCGTTACTGGTAACCTGCAGCCTGAAAGACACTGCCTGGGTTTACTTTCAGATCATGCAGCTAGAGGTGTAGAGAGCCTTAGCTTCGGAAATACTCTCCTGTATTGAAGTTCTATAAAATGAAATGAAGTAACAGGTTCAGCATCATGAGGTAGTTTTATTCTAACTGCTATGAAGCTGTAACACAATGTTATTTAAAAAAATACAAAAGCAAAAATTGACATTTAGTGTTAAATGAATTTATTTTGAATTATGGAACCTGGTGATATGCTGAAAGCTAGTGCAGAGCTTGCCAGAATATCAGCTGGATGGTTTATAAGCCATTATGACAGGAAACAAAACAGTGCTGGGGAGTTTACAAGAGTTTCAAGAAAACATCTTGCATGATAAACCTACCTGTACAAATATGATCATAGAACAGATCACGATGCTCACCATTAGCAACAGCTAAAGGTCATCTCAGCTCCCAGTGTGGAGCTAAACAGGCAGAAAACAACAGGTTCTCAGTGCTTCTGTAAACAAGATTTTGACGAAGGACCGGAATTGAAGTAGGGATTTCCCAGCTTCTAGGTACAGGACAATCTTTTTCCCCCAAAACTGCTACCTATACTGCTATCCTATACTGTTTAAAAAAAAAAAATTCTTGCTTGCTTTTTTCTTAAATCTGGGCAAATACATTGTTGTGAGCAGGGACTATAAATTATATAATTTTGTTCAGACTCTCATAATTTGCAGTGATATGAAAGCTAAAGAATCAAGACAGCCGATTAACCAGCTTTTGTTGCATTTAAAATGCTTTACCCAGTAAACTTTTAGGCCTTGGTGTCATCTACTAACTTCACTGGGCTCAAGATGTAGCAGTAAACACTAGGTCAAGAATCAAGAACTTTAATGATCTGGCAACTAGGTAGCAAAAGAAATCCTTTAAGAACCATCAAACAAAACTAAAAATAAAATTAGATAAAATTCAAGTTTTAGACTGTGGTCAATTGAGGTCTAGACAAAACCCTATGTTTGTTCACTGCCTAGTCTCCAGTCTGCTCAAAGTTTGAAAAGGTAATTGAACTCAGTCTATAATTAGTGGATTAGATACAGATGGGCTCTGTACATTTCAGGGGAGCAAAGAGCTGTTTTGATTCATTTTATGATTGCCTGTAAGGTCAAACTTTTCAAAATGTACTTTCATCTGTTAAATGGTTTCTCAAATTCCCAGGGGGATATCTTCAATAACTGATGTTTTAAGCAATTTGAGTCTATCAGATTCAGTCTTTGAATGTAATAAGCTGTCCATTTTCTAGAATTATAAATGTGCATGTAGGTTAATTACTACAACTCTTACATATTTTCAAAAATGTACTTCTTTGAAAAACTGCAAATTTTATCCAAGTTTATTATACACAAATATTCTTAGAATTCTTCAACCTAAAGCAAAACAATATCTTTGAAAAGCATGAATAACTGAAGTTATTAATGTCCTTACTCAATTCTATCTCATTTGTCAAAAATATATGAGAATTCTCTTTCATGACTTGGTATATTTTGGTGCCTTCATCCTTATTCTTGCTCACAAGATAAAATATGAAACAATGACACTAAACTTTTACTCTGTTAAGATTTTTTTTTTTGTGAAATCCTGTCATCAGTCAGATCAACTGTAACCATGTAACCTATTCAGAGCAACCAGGGTTCCATCCCACATCTTCCCCTACTTCTTCGGATGCCCCCTTAGCTATAAGTTTAGGTGCTCTGCAAAGATGACCTAGCCCTGCTTTCAGTTAGAGACTCTCAGAGCTACTGGAACAGCAGTTCAAAGTAGACTGCACGTCACTCAATAGTTCTGCTCTATAATAGTTAATGCAGGAAATACACATATGCGTGTATATACACACTTTATTCCAAACAGCTTCCTATCCAGAAGGTTGAATTTGGATAAGAGCAACTTTGGAGAACATAAATCTGTGTCTCACCAATGTGGATGCCTCACTGGGAGTACGCTCAGGCAAACCACCGTCTTTGCAGCATCAGACACCCATGGAGTTGTTCCATCAGAGATCTAACATTTAAGCACTGATAAAGAGGCCAATAACAAACATGTTAATGTAATCTACCTCTTGGCTCCAAGTTTGCTAACAAAAGAGGCTTTAGAGCATGGCAATGCAGCTCATATAACTGAAGCCAGGGCCAATTACTACAAAAGCTCTAGTAGAAGGAAGCTTCTTCATGTAAAAGCAGAGTTACAGAGATATCTGCAGCCATCACCAGAAAGCTGTATAGAATCCTCACTACAGCTTACAAGCCTCATTAAATAAAGAAAATCTATTGATATATTTTAAGAACCAATTGATACAAATCTTGTTCAAAATAGTCCAATCTTTAAAAAGCCTGCAAAAAAAATCATGATTTTTTCTGACAATAATTGCTCTTTTTTAAAACACACAAAACCATCAACTGGCCAAATAAAAGGTCAGTCCTGGAAGTAGCCTTTTATTTTAATTTATTCAAAATTTAAATTCCATGCAATATTTGTCTTTTATTCCTTCTGCAACTTTAATGGATGCCTTTACATGTATTTCTTTAAAATGGGGAAATTACTCAGAATTACAATTTACGTATAGTGCATATACTTATTTTTTATATAGCTTTTATATGGGTATAAAATGGTCACATTTCATTCATTCATTATAAATTAAAAAAAAAAAAAACCTACTAAAGTATTTCAAGTGTTTTCTGTGAGCCCACAAACCATTTCTAGAACTACTGTAATTTTCCAGGACAGGGTCAATAACCTGCCAAACAATTTGGGTAAAGCCATGGTCGGACCACACCTCTGTGCAATCCATACACTATAAACACAGAAACATGCAGGTGTGATCTTTATGCTGGGTCATATTTTATTCAAACAGAACAACTCCTCAATACATTTTTTCTTTCTTCATTCCCCTTCACATATTGACTATCTCTTTGGTGCATTTTCCTGTATTTTCTGTACACTCCTTTGAACATGATGACTCTCTTCAAAACAAAGAATACAGCATCCGAGCTCCCCTCAGCATCCACCACCTAAACCTTAAGTGGGTTTCACAGTGAGCTAAAAATCCTAGGAAGTGGTGATAGTATCACCAAGAGAAATAAAATGCATTCTTACAATAAGCCCGTCACACTTACTTTATGGTACATCATGGTGTCTTTATGCAAATTAAAAAACATGCAAAACAAGGAAAGTAGATACCCAAAACATATAGACGACACGCAGCTGGTATGCAAACTACAGCAAGGAAGGGGAATTATTTAAACACATAATGCCTTGCATGAGTTAAAGTTTCCTTCACTCTTAAAAACAAATTCCTTTAACCACCTTTGCACATTCATATATCCTCCAAAATCTGTAAAGAATAAAAGAAGAAAAAATACAAAAAAGAGGTTGCTTGCTTTGCAGTAAATTCTAGAGTAGATAACTAGATTAAGTGCCTCATTAAATTTAATATGACTATTTTGTTTTAGAAATACTTCAACATATTGTTTCCCCTAAATTCATTTGCTATTAAAAACAAAGGCAGAATATTCATACATTCACATAGTCTAAGGTCAGGCTGATCAGAGTCACAGGTCACCAGAGCAGTAGTCAGGGATTTGGAAAACCAGTATCCAATTCTTTGCTTTGTTATGGCGCAGTGTCCCACATGTAAAGAGGAATTCCTAAGGCGCCCCTGCGCATTAACTCCTGCATTACTTGTTCAGTTGAATCCTTTTGGAATATTTGTACTTGACTTTGAGATTAAGTGATGGAAAATCCACCAAATCAAGGGTGAATTAAATTATACCACAAAAAATCATACTTTTTTCAACATTGTGTCTTGCTTTTCTATAAAAAAATCTACGGGCAAGAAGATTTTCTCTTGTGATCACAGGTCCTAGCTAAATAGGATGCACTTATGTTTCTCATCGGAAAACTTTTCCAGACTTCACATCATTTTTTTAGCTCTTCTCTGGGGGGGGGGGAAAAAAAAATCATTCTTTTGAAAAAGGTTCACACGAGGATTACGTGCAACATTGTCATTTTAATAGTGCTATATTCTTTTCCTTTACTTGATAATCCTCTTCATGTTATATTAAGCTTAGAAGTTTTTAAAGTATAAACCTCACTAATTTGATATTGACCCCTAGGTGCAATATTTACAGTATGCCAAAGAGACCAAGTTATACTCTATCATACCCACAAGCAGGACCAAAAAATAAAAATAAAAATCCCTTATCATACATGTGAAAGTAATATCAGGCCCAAGAAACTTCACATAATAAATTTTTTATAGAGTTGAATTAGCTGTGCTTCGGGTTAAGTCTACATACAGAAATGCTTTCCCTTGAATAACACAACAGAAAATACAGTGTGCGTCACACTATCCAACCAAATCAACCTGAAGAAAAAAAAAAAAAAAAAAGAGAGTTTTAAATTAATCAAAAATTTGTAGTTGTATACCCGTTTTCAAATAGCAGCTAAGTCCCAAAAGAAGATTGTCCCAAGAACACGCACATCTGTTTAATATTACAAGCCAACTGTCAACATCCTAAGTGAAGTTTTAATTTAATATTTTTTCTTTCTTGATGTTTTACCTTTAATCAATGCCTCGTGAGAGTATCGGCTTTCTATATGAAACTGTTAAATATAAAGAAATGTTATTGTAGCATGTTTATAAAATCATAGTTCGAGAACTTTTTATTTTTCTAAAGCCTGACCACAACTTAATTATCTGCAGGACATTCCAAGCTCACAGTCGCAAGCTCCAGTTCCCAAGCAATTTTAAACAATATCTACTGTACAGGACAGACAGCACTGCGGATACCACAGCACGGCACCGTTTCCAAAAGCCAGCGTTAGGGCCTTTAGGCATGGTTTTTATTTTCAATAAATATTTGTTTCCCCACTAATCATTAAATGGTTTTCATCACCATTACATGTTTGTCTTTCACATGTCGGCTTGCTGGTATGGTTTATTTTTAATATAAGTGAATTAGTTATACAAGAGAGATATAATGTATAACATCTCTTGTGTTATATATATATATATATATACTACTGAGCTTTATGACACTTCATGCCTCTGCTCACACGGTTTTGTTTCTTTTTCAGGAAAGCACCAGGGTAAAGACAAGAAACAAAATTGCCAAATAGGAGCTAGTGGGGAGAGTTCTGTCTAACATCTTCATTTCAACAAGTTCCTGACAAACTCCCAGGTCTTCCCATCCCTCTCATTAGCCCTCATCTCCTCCATAGTCCACGCAAGACCTCCAAGCTCCTCGTGGCTCCAGGCCACGCGCTGCCATGAGCCACATATGCTGGTGCCCCCCACACACCTGGCGCTACTACATGCACAGAAAAAGCAGGAAATCCAGCATTATTTTACTTCTCATTTTCTAAAGACACCATATTTGACTTCTAATTAGACTATTAGTCTGTATTACAATTCTAATAATCATATTAGAACATCATCTTTTAGCAAGTCACAAAACAAGACTCTTTCTCTTAATTTCAACCGCAGACCAACACACCTGAGACTTTCTGGATCACTAATGACCTTGTCTGAAAAGTCGAATCCCTGACGACTCAGTTCGGTTACACTCTGCGCTACAGAAATGAAGATTTCAATTATGAACCGATGAAACTACATCCACATTCAGAACTGTTTAAAAGTCAACCAAAAAAAGGAAAATGTCAAACAGGTAACTATTACTAACGGAAAAGGGAAGATGGGAAGGAAGCTTAAATAGATTTAACTGTATCTGCTTTGATAGTTCATTTGTTTTTATAAATATCAGACAGTACCTGTGAAAATGGAGCAGGTTTAAGTGTGAACAGTTTCAGCCCCTCCACATGTCTATATTGCTCTCAGTGCCCTCTGTCACGGGGAAAGAAGCCGAGTTAGAATGAAAGAACAAAAAAGCACAACATAAACGCCTCAGAGATGGCATCTGACAGCTATAAAGTGTCTTTTTAGGCAAGAAAAAAAAAATCACTCTGTGCCGCACTACCCCGCAGCTGGGAAAATGCCATTTTCAATAAAGTATTCATAATTTTAAATTCTCTGCAATTACATTCAACTGTAATATTTTAGACATTAAAGAACATTTTGCCTAAATTGTTGCCAATAGTTCCTATCCCCAATTTTCACCCTTTAATTGTTTTAACTACTGACGCTCTCATTCCAGGCTTTAATACTCTCCAGCCTGAAGAGTATTTTCAAGAATAACGGTCAGAAGTTTCCAAGACAGAGCATACCATTACATGACCTCCTACTGAAAATGTATATCCTTTCATCTACAGCGAAGCACCCAAAATATTAAGCCACTCACTACCAAAAGTCACAGGGAAGTGGCTCAGCACTGCAGTAGCAACTTGAGGACCAAAACCAGCCCAAATTAGCACCAAAAATAAAACAGCCTCAGTACTACGTGCTGAAAGCAACAACTTGTCCCAATTTCTGTGTACAGTCTTAAACTGTTTAAGCTCTGAAACATCTGTTACCTGACATTAAGAGAGCTTAAATATTTTTTTTTTTGCTGATGACAAAAGCATAAACCATAGCTAGTGTCCTAAATTACAATACCTTTCTATTTTGTTAATATTTTAATGCATCACAGAGTTCAAAACAGTTAACGACTGTGATGATTCAGAAATTCTCTAAGCTCCACTGTCATGGAGGGGAAAACTAATGTCCAAGTCTGGATTGAACCAATACCAATGGAATTAGTATTCTTCAAACACCCTAAATAAAAAGAACATCCTCTCTACTTAACATAATAGGCAGGATACACTATGAACCCAGAAAATAATAACTGCACTACATGAGGAAAAGTCACGGTTAAGTTCTTCTGTGTGCTACTATCCATCTAATTTGGCCCATTTGAAAGAAGGAGATGAGGGGAGTGAGAAGCTTAAAATTACTAACTCCCAGGGAAATGTGCCTTAGTTTTGTTCTCATTGCTAGCATATGGAAAAATAAATCCCAACAGTTATTTCTCCAAAGAACCACACTGATACCCTTTTGGGTCTGCCTAAATTTAAATTTACTTCTGTTCCATATGAGATTATAGTTAAATATATAGTCCATATGAGATTATAGTTAAAAAAAAAAAAAAAAAGAAAACACCATAAATAAGGAGCCCGAGACTTCCAGCATTATTAGTGTATCTCAAAATAACAAGCTCTTCTTGTCCCACAACCTTTGCTAAAGAATTCAGGGAAGCAGTAACTTCATCAATTACATTCACTAACACCAGAGCATTAAGTTTCATTCTTGCTCTTCCTTCTTCCATTTCTCTTTCTGCTTTCTCATCTACTTCAGATGTATTCTATCGTCCTCTATATTTTTTTCTATTTTTTCACTCTCACTTCTTTTTGCATCCATATTTCCATCCGCATGTGTCGTCTTAATACTTTATTTTCTTCATACTCGGCCTGTTCCCTTTCTGCTGTGTTTCTACTGCTCCATTTCAGCTTCTCAGGTCCCTGAGAACCTGCCACTCTGCCCCTATCACTCCTTGTTCTTCTTCAGACATCACACAAGCAGAACCAACATTTGAGAAAAGAAGGTGGCCACGTATGACAAACTCCAGATTTCTTCTACATCCGCATGCTTCACAGAATATAAACCTTAACCTCACTTGGGGTAAGATGGGAAATGAGCAGCGAGGGAGAGAGGAGAGAGCGAAGGCAGTGGAGCTCTTGCCCTCCCAACACAAACTGCAGCCTCTGGATACTTCTGGACTCCTTGGCACTGCATGAGCTCCAGCCAGGCAAAATGACAGAAATTATGTGCAACAAAACTGTCTCCCAAGCTAGCTCTCAATCCTGATGTTCAATCTAGATCCTGAAAATAATTCCCATGGAGTTAAGAACTGACTTAAACAACTGGGGAGGGATGGGAGAGGGTCAGAGAGGGGAGCTGCATTTGTGCAGACATTTCTCAAGTTCCCAGAGCTTTGGAGGGTTCCTTACTCCTTCTCCAAGGCAAACCTATATCCTCACCACTGTGACTGATGTAAGCTCTACTGAAACCAGCAGTATCACATGGGGAACATTAGTGACTTGGCATTTAATCCTATAGCGTTAAACAAGGTCGGCTTGCTTATTTGCTTTCCATATCTCCAGCTAAATTTCTTCCCTAAGAATAACAAAGAAAATGAGAGAGAAAGAAAAAAAAATGTTCATAAAAGAAATACACACTAACCATGATTTGCAAAGGGAAAGAGATAAATCTGCAACGCTAGAAAAACAAAATACAATTCAGAATAATACACCCTGCTCATGAACTGGGAAGGTAACATGTGCATACAAACTGCAGTCCCACCACTGAACTTACAGAAAAAAAAGTGACTCTCCAGAATTGCATGAGAGGATCAGAATAAGGTCCAACAACCTCAGCTGTGGGCCAAGTGTATTATAACTTACCTCTCATTAAAAGCCAAGTGAACTGAAAAATCACTAGCTGTCCAAACTTTGGCATAGTCATTAATTTCTAATAAAATCTAGGACTGGCTAAACCAAGAGTACTATATATTTCCCTTGCATCCAAATACTGTCTTATAGGAGTTATTCTTATGTGATCATTACAGTCAAAAATAACATGTAAGCTGATGTTAGTAAATCTAACTATTTTTGATCATTTCCTTCGTAGCACTGGCCAGTATCATCCATTCAGTCACAACAGAAGTAGTTCATTGCATGACCATATAGTCTTCAACTTACAGGCTGTGTTTTACCATGACTTTAACTTCAGGACTTTCAGTTCGAGAAGTTTTCAGGACTGGGTCCCAGCCTAGATCTGGTAAATACATGTCCCATCCTACAGCCAGCTCACTTTAATAACATTCTGATTTTTAGCTGACATTCCCAACTGAAAAATGCACTGCAGAAGATAACTGGAAGTTGATAGTGTTTTCCGATAAATACTGATGTGTTATTAAACATGTCTGTGTAATCAAAAAAATCTGAGCAATTACATGCAGGCAACTAATACTGAAATTTTGGTTCCCCTGGCAAGAGAACACAGTAGTTTTGAGTTTCACTTGGCAATCTCCGTCTCAAACCTAAATTGAAATTAAATATTGATATAGCTGGGGTTGTCTACAAACATTTATCTGTGTGTTATTTGCTGTTTCAGGCTAGCTGACACCAGATTTTCTCTGCTGCTTTTAGTATTCCAGCTATTTCTTGGCCTTTTCAAAAACTTCAGTGTAATTCTATATGCTCTGCAACCACCAACCTGAAACTGACTCAGAACAGACATGCAGTAATTAATTTCATACTCCAATAAAATGTCTAATACTTACTATTTTCATATACCTTCTGCTTTCAGAACAGTACCCAGGCACTAAGGACCCCTCACCATGACCCGCGACACGAAGCGGTTGGAGGTATCATCCCATCAACAGGGGAACATTGAGGCTACCTGCTTCCCACCCAGAGAGTTAGCCAGGGAAAAAGTCTAGGGGACTTCTAGGGAATTCTTTGCATTGAATTAGCTAACGTTTTTCAAATTTTCGATTGGTAAATCTCCAGAAATAATCCAGCAGAAATTGGTATCCCAGCAGAAATACTCCAGGAGAAACCTCCAGAAATATTCTATGTAGACTTGGGTTTTTCTATTTGTGCCTTACACTGGCTGCTGATTATGTAATGTACTTGGTTGGAAATGATAATTGTGTCTAAATTTTGTTCTTGGTTTGTCTTCAAATAATTCAAGATAGGCCAAAAAGGATCAGCAAAAGCATATGTTTAAAGCTTCTAATCATGCTATGTCAATAACCATGCCATGCTAACCAAGGTGGTCCAACAACCTCAATTTGGGGGATGAGTTACCAGCTTTGGGATTTCCCAGTTTTCTAGGCTGTATTACTGCAGTGACAATGGTAAATACTTAGCCACTGCAAGTACTATATACAGGACATCAGATCTCCTATCCTCCTCCCCCCAAAATGTTTGGGAACATGGACCAAACATCAGTGCTCTCTCTCTTCTAATAGGACAGCTTTTAATAGCAATGCTATTTGGAGCTATCCTTTGGGCTGAATTCAGACAGTGAGACACCAGCTGAACTACTGCAGAAATACACAAAAAGCTGTTTTATTTAATGCAAATAATAATAATAATAAAAAAAAACCAAGAAAAACATCATTAAAACCGGATAAGTGAAGCCTGTCTGTAGCCACTGCAATGTAGTATGAAAGTCAGGAGGCCCTGAAATTGGTTGAAAATTCATATTCAATGTCATTTCTTCAACATTCATATTCAATGTCAGTTGCTGCGGCTTTCGCAAGAACTAGGAGGCAAGTCGTTATGTGGGTTTTTTCCTCCTCATTAAATATCTGTATAGAGCAGCCAAACATATTCTTGATGTGAATATTGGCCTACTATACCATTTTTTAATCAGTTAATCATCCTATAGAATTCATACACAGAAGTTATATGAATAGCAGATGTTGAAACCTCATGAATCTGGCATCCTTATGTATTCAACAGCTTTAAACATACATATTTGATCATTCTGAAATTTTGTATTTAGAGATGTAGAAATATTTAACCTTTCAAATTTTCCATTCTCACAGATATGTTTTCAGATATGTCTGGTATTACTTTTGAAGAATTTATGCTCTATCACGTCAGTTTTTTAAAGCTTTTCATAAAACCTTAAGCAAAAATACTTGCTTAATCTCCCTAGCCAAACAAAGCTAACAAAAAAGCTTCACTCACAGTTGTAAACAAACCTATCACAAAGCTCCATTTGACCATTAATTTGTCTTTATTTATGTAAATAGGCTGTATCATTCCTTCCTCCATTTCTGCAACACATGTAGGAGTCACCCATGCTAAACTAAAAATATTTCCAGAGAAGCTATATGTCCAGGAAGACAAATGATCTTCCTAGCAGCTCATACTTGCCATAAAAAGTAACAGGAAAGGCTTAAACACTATCATTTTCTAAGACTGCCCTAAGACACAAGCTCAAATTCCAAACATTTCCAAAATTTACAATCTTTTAAAATGCCCTAAATGGCAGGTTTAAGACTATGGTAAAATAGTAAACGTATGTCATGTAAACTAGGCCTGCGTTCCATGTGAAGTGCTTGTATTTCCTGCTGAACACTTAACTCTAGTCCAATGATTTTAAGTACTTTTGCTCTAATCCTTACAGCTCTCAGCTGCACAGCAAAAAAAATTGCATTTTAGTTCAAATCTGATACAACACAAGGCAACCAGGAAAGCTGGTTAAAAGAAACAAACTTCAGTGTCCTTACATAATGTATAACTACGGCTCAGTAAAAAGGACATTTTGCTGATTTTGCGTTAGTTAACCTAAAAAGTATGCACACATACAGACACAATAAATTCACAATATTATTCACAATAAATTCAAAGAGCCTTTCCAAGTATTGGAAAGCCCATCACACCATAGCTTTATTGCAGGGAATCCCACAGCAGCCAATTCTTATCATGGTCCTAGTCAGTATCTAAACAACGAATGGGAGAGCTGCCCAAAACACACATCGCACAAGCATCACATGCACAGCTTTACTCATCTTTCATTACACACTGGACAGCCCAGTGTTTGATGGATACAGCTAAGGAATGAAAAGAAACAGTGAAAAGCTAATGCTGGGGGTGAGGAAAAACCCTTTGAAAAGCTGGAGGCCGTGGCACAGTCCTTCTTGATTTAGAAGAACACCCCTAGGCAAACTGGTCACTTTGGTCATAGCTCCACGACACCATCAGGAGCAGCAGTTTCTGCTAGTAACATTTTGCACAGTCTCCAGTTAACTTCGTTACACCCTCATAACACCATGCTGGTCTCAAGCATGTAAACCTGCTAATACCGCCACGCTGCAGCAAGGCAGCAAATCCGAGCATGAAGCCATCAAGCCTCTCAAATTGCAAATGCTGAAGTATTTCTATGAGTAACACAAAATATCGAAAGCAGGCAAGACGTCGCCTCCCCATCTGTACACGAGTTCTACACAGTGCAGATTCAAGCCAAAGTTCTTATGTTCCACATTCTTCCTGCCTGACTCAGTTCCTATGCACACACACACTAAGTCCAACAGTGTAAAACAGGACTTTGAAACCACATTTCCCAGTGAAACTTTACCATAAAGACTGGGCAGATGCAGAGCTGTCTTAAGCAAAATGCAAAGCTAGAAAACAAAATTCCACTATTCCAACGTTGCCAGCTTTTGCTTCAAATCTGCCTTCCTAATTACCAATTAAAGCTCTAATCTATTAATAAATAAATAAAAACTAGAAACAAAGGAAGCATTCTCCCAGTCTTGGGGTCCTACCAAAACCCATACTCTTTGGGGGAAAAGAAGAAAGAACACATGCTACATATGACAGATATAGTCACATCACTTCTAACAGCTGCATGAAGCGTATTAATGCTGAGACACAAAACCTAACCCGGTTCAATGAAAAGCCCAGATGTGACAGGCAGGTGGCCGTGCACTCTCCGAGCTGGGCCACCTCATCTGGGCTGTCCCCATTTGGAGCAGAGCTGGCTGGTGTCCTTGCAGCAAAAGCAGAGCAAGCCCTGGGCTCTCTGCAAATAGCTACGCCTGGGGCAAAACTAGTCTGTCTGTGCAGACTTTGCAGAAGTGTTTCAACGTTTCCATACTTGAGCGTCAAGTGGAGATCTTCAACTACTACTCAATCAAATAGGGCACAACAAAAGCTCTGACTGTGTATAAATTATTCAGGGTCCCTCCTGTGACTGTGTGTGGATCCTCACAATCATCTTTAGTTAACGTAACAGTTTGATATGTTCTTCATATTAAAAACAAAACAAAAAAGTAACTGTATTTAGGCAGAAAATGATTTGTTGGATTTTTGGTGCCTTTAAAAATAGAAATGTATTACAGAATTAATGTGTGTATCAAAGATAAATTGTTCCGGCCTGACAGAAGCAGCTAAATGTTTATCATTAAGGTTATAATAAAGTATTTGAAAGAGGTGTACAAGATTCATAATCAATGGAACAAAGTTACCACTAATTTTACTACAAAGTCTACCCTTAAACTGCAGATTGAATGTGTCGCTTCTCCATCAAGGCCTGCAAATCTTTTATGTATATCCTTCTCTGGTCTGGTGGAGTGGGCTCTGCTGCCACAAATGCAGTGGAATTAGAGGAGCAGAGATAGCCCAGGCCCAATCTATTGCACCCCCTCACAAGCACATTAACAAAACCTACGTTCAAAGATGTTTGGCAATAGATTTTAGCTTTGCCTTAATGTAGATGTAAATAGGGGGAGAAGAAGAAATAAGGTAAGAAGAAAAGCACAGACATACAGCACAGCACCACAGCACAGGATTATAGGCAGTGAGGAGAGGACAAAGGCGAGGTTAGGCCTAAGGACGAAGGGAACCTGAGGAAGACAACCAAAAGTGGGAGGAAGGTCAAGGGAGCACTGACTCCCTGGAAGGGAAGACAAAGGAGAGAGTGAGGAAGAGGAAGCAGGCACAGGTCCAGCCTGAGGCTATAAATTATTTGGAATCCAGTCTATTTCTGTGGTCGGAAACCTAGAAATGTAGAAATGGGACTGAGAGCGAGGAACCAAAGTGCAACCAGAGACAGTACTGGAGGCAACAGGGAAGAAAGTTAAAGCTTTGCAGAAAATTAACGGAAGTCCATGGCTGCAAAAGTATCTAAAATTAAACACGAAAATCTCAAATTTCTCACTTCCTCTGCCTCAGCAAATAGCTGCAAAACACTTTGGTTAAGTATCCAGACACCATCCAGCACTAAACCCATAGAGAATAACAACCTGCACCCAGCATTAGCCCAAGTGCCAGCAGTTCTGAACAGCAAACTTAAAAGTTGCAACTCTGTTAACCACAGATAATGCCAACACACTGCCACGTGGTAGAATTTCAATTCTTTTTTAAAAAAATCTAGGAATTCACACACACACAAATTGTGTTAAAAATTTTAAAGGCTGCTCTGTTCCAGTGCAAGACTGAAGGAGTCTGTTCACTCTAAGGCTGCAGAATCTGGAATACCTAAATACCTGCTAAAATCAGCAGATGACAGAAAAATATATATATATACACACATATATAAATATATATATGTATATAGAAAGATAACTTTCATGAGGAAGAATCTTGGATATAGTTTTGTGGACTGGTCTTACCAGATAGTCTCTTACCACAGAACTCAGAGTCAGTACAAGAGCGAGGCACTTAAATCATCTTTTAATAAGGAGTTAATAATTATGTTTTCACTTAACATATACCTGACATCCTTGCTTAGGCCTCAAAGTGATCACCAAACTACTTAAGATAAAATGTTAAGCATTACAGAACATTAAGTACCCTTTTTTCCCTGAAAAAGTACAATTAAGATCTAAATTAAACCCTAATCTCTGCCCTTGAAAATCGAACTATTCAGAACTCAACAAGTGTCAGAAACAAGACTACCTGTGCACTCTTGGGGCAGTCCTAAACCCACGTGTGCATCACGACGTGTTTTTGACACCATCCTCTTATACTCTTTCCGGCAGGCCTCTCCTCAGGGTGCACACTGAACAGCCAGCTTCCCCCACACCTAAACAAGCGTGCAACATTCAAACCCTGCTCCTATGCCAAACCCATGCAGAGAAAGATGGTCTGCAACAAATTTATAGCACTAACATGGATCAAGATAGGTCCGGACAGCTTTAGCTCTGCAACTCCTTAACCCCTCGATTTTCCCATTCTGAAAAGGCTGCGATGAGCTCCGCATGCCGAGCAGAGGCGGCCTCACCGAGCGCCACTGCGCGCCGGGGCAACGCGTCTGCGCAGGCCCCGGGGCCATCACGTCTACCCCGGGCGGCAGGGAGGCGCGGGGGCAACACGTCTACCTCGGGCTGCAGGGAAGCGCTGGGGCAACACGTCTACCTCGGGCTGCAGGGAAGCGCTGGGGCAACACGTCTACCTCGGGCGGCAGGGAGGCGCGGGGGCAACACGTCTACCCCGGGTCGCCGGGACAACACGTCTACTCCGGGCGCCGCGGCTGCCCGCCTGGCACCTGTCACCGGTTCCTCCGCCGCGAGCGACGGCGCGCGACATTCCCGGAGCCAGCGCGGCCTCGCAGGCGGCCAGCGGGGCCCCACAACCGCCCACCCGGACGCCTGGGCCCCGCCGGGGGTGGGGGAGGGAGGGCCCCGTGGCACTCACCACCTCTCGGGCCCGGCCGGAGAAGTCGCTCTTGGCGCGCGCGGCACCGCCGCGCTTGAGCAGCTCATCCCTGGCGTTGTCGCCGGCCGCCGCCACCCCCAGCGCCTTGTTACGGGTCTTCACCGTCTTCACGCTGGCCTTGAAGAGCAGCGTGATGTCCACGGCCATGGCGCCCCCTCCCTGCCCCCGCCGCGTCGCGCCGCGCCGGTGCCTCCGCTCAGGCGTCCCCGCGCCGCGCGGCCCGGCCCGCGCGTTCCGCCCCGCGGCGCGGCCCCGCGCAGCCGCAGAAAATAAGAATAAAAAAAGGGCAGTTCCGCCCGACGCCGACTTTTTTTCTTTTTCTTTTTTCTTTTTTTTTTTCCTCTGTCCTCAGTGCTCCCGGCAGTGACTCGCTTGACAAACTCCTCCTGCACCTCGCTTTGCGTGTAGAAAACACCCCAGGTCAGCAGCTGCGTTTGCGAGGAGAGTTTGCCAGGCAGCCGCGGCTTGTAAAAACCCAAAAAAGTCATTCCAAAAACCTTGGAGATCCGGAGCCCCCAACCATGGAGTGTCAGCTGTAACACCTACAGGGCCTGCTCAGAGCATGGGGGGTGCATAGAAATACGGGGTAATGAGAGCTGATGGAGAAACTGCTGCAGGTCTGCGCTGGCATTGCTGCCCGTGTGGCATTTCTCATGAAGTGCTCCTATGTGTAGGGATTTTGATCACATATTCACAAACTGTGTAAGTAAAGTATCCTTACTGCACCTGGAACGAGATTTCTCCTCATGGAGAAATAACCTCCTGTGAAATAGCCTTTCCGCTGTTGTTTCCAAACCCAATTCCTCGTCATGGGCTGCCCGCGGGGAGGTAAGCGTTGGGAGGAGGTGGTGCAAACCCCGACCAGTATCCGTGGTGGCCCTACGGGTCACCGTGACGCGCCGGGCGCTGCGCAAACGCCGCCTGACTGCGCCCAACGCGAGCAAACGCCTCCTCCCTCGCTGCGGCTCCAAGCTCAGCTTCCGATTTGGCCTTTCCACAGCAGACCACAGCTCAGCAAACTGCAGCTACTTGTCCCGTTTGCTCCATAGAAACAGCCTGTCATCCAGGATTAGTTAGTAGCCCGCTTTCATTCCAGTTCTCCTCAGTCCTAGCTGTACATTAGTTAGGTTGTGATTTGTCATTCATACTTTGTTCATATGGGTCTGTTCTGAATTGTGTTTTTATTGCTATATGCAGATGTATTTCTGATTAAAAGAATCTACAATTGAAGTCACTGTCCTCGGTGCTGGATTTACAATGAAAATATGTTTAAGATATGAAAAAAATGGATAGCTAAGGAGAGCAGACCTTTCATTCCAATAATGCCAGTAGTATTTGAGCTTATCTAGAATGAAATGCTTTGCTTTTTTAAGATTAAGAAATACAGTATGGGGATACTTTAGCAAAGTGTGTATTTAATAAAACAAGGAATTTACATTTAAATAAGATACTTTCAGGTATATTTCCTGAAATAAACCTGAAATTTGCATAGATAACTTTTTGTCAAAAGAAGTCAGAGGCCCCAAGTAACAGGGTCCTGAAAATGTGAGTGGCAGAATTAGCCTCAGGGGTTTTGTGCATATTTGGCTATATACCTTGTTCTAATGTTTCATGAACTTAGCATTTACACTGACTTGAAATGTTCTAATTTATTTAATTGCATACTTGGTATTTTTTTTGATAGAATGTTGCTTTTGTACATTTAAACTTCAAGAATATAAAAGTAATTCTGAAACTTTGATCTTCATCTTACTTTCCTGTTTTTTTACTGCTGCCTGTCATAATATAGTTTGTTTATTTTCTAATGAAATTCAGGTACTTATAAGTAATCAAAATACTGAATATGGTTTTGATCAAAAAAAAAGAAACCTCATTTCATTAAGGCAAAGCAAATTCTAGCAAACATAATATAATTTACCCCCCAACTTTGCAAAGATTTATACACATACATAATTCTTGTGAATACTGTGAATGCTCCCATTGAGATCAATGGAGCCGCACATAGTTAAGTACACGATCCTTTTATCAGATGAGGACATTGGCTATAAATACTTCAGAAGCAAGATTGTGACTTTTTCTACTTTTACTTATTTATTTGGGCTTTACGTCCACAAACAAGAGTGTGCATATGACTAGTAGTTTCTGAAAAAAAAACCTTGAAACAGTAACAGTAACTAATATTATACTGTCTATTCTTGAACTTACTGAAAACTTTCACTCAAGCACAGGGAAGTAAACAGAGATGCATTCTTTTTTAAAGAAACACAGTATTAAAATTCTGTATAGCTGATCTCATCTGTCAGAAACAGACTGAACAGTTAATCTGGTGAAGGAAAATGTTAAAATACCTTTTTAACCTGAAAGAAGGTTGCTGAAATGGTCTAACTCACTAGGTATATAATACCCAGGGCCTCTGCTGTAGAGATAAATAGATAGCTTTGAAGATTACAACTACTTTAAAATCAGTTGCTAAGAACTGGTGCCCAGAACTTTTATTTGAACTTGATCCTAGCTTCCTGTACACAGTAACTGCATCTACTCAGTAGCTATTTGCACTTTCACAGCCACCTTGTTTTGAAAGTTGAAAGCCAGCTTTGGAGCAGATAGGCATGCTGGTGCTTCCTGTAATTGCTGAAAAGACTAACCTTGAAATACAAGATTTTTAAGGTTAGAGTAAATTTCTAAAACACACACAAAGGACTACAGTCCCACCATAAGTGTTGCAGGTAAATATGCAAAAAAGTCTGTCCTGGGCACTCAGTTGTGCCTCAGCAGAAGCAGGTTGGGAAGGGAAGAGGTGAGAGTTTGCCTCGTACACAGTGTGAGGACAGCGTGCTGATCACCAGGCCTTGGTGCAGCTGCGTGACAGGCATGCCCGGCAAAATGCTTTGGGCAAACCTACCAGTCAAAAAGAGGTCAAAACTTTACTGGGGTTATCAATCTA
The DNA here is from genome assembly GCF_059628265.1 of Tinamus guttatus. Lineage (NCBI taxonomy): Eukaryota > Metazoa > Chordata > Aves > Tinamiformes > Tinamidae > Tinamus > Tinamus guttatus. The sequence continues at coordinate 7,277,346 of NW_028288586.1, forward strand.
TATGTCCATTGAAGAGGGCCTGATGGGGTTCTTCTATGCTCAGAGTCAGGTAACTCCAAGATTTGTTTAGTTCCTTTTACCTGAGAGGTAGTAGAAGTGCTCCTGCACTTCACTTCCAAGGCGCCCCAGCTACAAAGGTCCTAATTTGTCCCTGGTGATAGAGAATTATACCCAAAGCATTTTACATGTTCCTTATTTTTTCTGGCATAAAAACAGTAACTTTCTTTATGTGATGATAATCTTAGCAACTGAAACAAATATCAAAAGGAAGGCAATTTGCTTACAGTGCACATTTTTAATCAAGACAAATCAAAAGGGGAGAAGCTGTATTTGATGATTGTTTAAACTTCTGAGCCAATTGCATGCATGCTGACTGGCTTAAATTCAAAGTAAACACAGTGAATTTTTGAATGTGTAAAGAAAACTTCTACAGTGTTTAAAAATAGGGTTGCAAAAAAGTGCAAGTAGTTTACAGGGAAAGTATATTCACTGTTTTCACCAAGTTCTGTGGAAAGAATGGATCTGAACAGTGTGGCTTTCAGCAAGTTGCATTATCTGTGGCAACAAACAGAGACTACTAGAAACTGGTCCAATTGACATTAACATCACATTTCTATCATTCCTTGTGAAATTAGCTCATTACTATTCACACCAAAAGTGAAAAAAAACAATGGCAATCTCTCATTTAAAATGCATTTATGCCTTAAATTTTTTTAGTATTTATGAGGTCTCACAAGGCAAATTCTGAAAAAAAAATTTACCTTGGTGTTCATATTGTTTAGAGACATATTTAATGCTTACACACATCATATATTAAACCATTATGTAACTCCTAATGTGAGTTAACCTATGCAAACTACACCAGCAAAGGAGATGGGTGTGCGTGTGCGTTCAATGCAATTAAGTTAGGACTAGGGAGACTTTAAAAAGTTGCATTTTTTATGCAACAGAAATGTTCAGGAGACCAATTCTTCACCATGTAAATTGAAACACTGTCTCTGCCTTTGATCTGTTGTCTGTAAAAAGCAGTTGAAATTCTAAGTGAGGAAAAAGCTGTATGTCTTCATAAAAATATAGACAAAGTTTGATAAAAAGAAGGCATTCAGTTATATACTTAACCTATGCACCATAATAAAGGAATGAACAACAGACTTCAGAGGGTCTTCAGTTCTCTGCTTTCAGCTCAGATTATAAATTTGCAGATCCATGCCCAATTTACAGAGCTTCTGACTTTACAAAACAGTGTGAGATTAGGGTTTTTTTGTCCTTATTGTCACTCTTGTTTCTTGTCTTGACTTGAATCCAGTCAATCTTGTCTTGATTCCACTCTGGTGGCTGCTAGTGTTACAAGCAGATTGTCCTCCAACTTGGACAGTACCTGGCTAGCGGATCCAAACCATCCGTAACTAGGAGGGAACTCAGGACCAAGCCTTAGGTCAGATCTGGCAAGGATAAACAGGAGCATAACTCCTTCGGAGATCCAACTCCCACCGTCAGTATTTGTATCTTATTTGATTTCAGTGTGTTTCGGGTGTAAGTGCCCTGAGTGCTTTACTGTCCCTGCAGCACTGACCTTGGCTTTACTGTCCCTGCTGCTTGAGAGAGCTTTTTCCTTGGAGAAATGACATCAGTAAGAAGAAAAGGAATTTAAGAATGAGAAAAGAAATATGAGCTTAGAGGAGAGATGAAAAATGGAAGAAGAGGTGTAGCTATGGTCTAATCAAGCTATTAAAATCTTACAATGAAGACAACCTGGGAGTAAGTTTTAATGAAAAAGGTTTAAGACACTGAAACTCAAATACCTGGAAGGTCCTGGAGCAGATGCACAACTGCCTGTGGGTGGAGAGAGAATTTTAGAGTTGTGAAAATAACTCTTCTTGGCAAGAGCCTACTTGAGACTGAGTGAGCCTTTCGAACGCTCTCTGAACGGCACCAGTGAATGTGCGTGGAGGATTTGGTTATGTGCAAGAATATCCAAATGTTTCAGGAGGGGTTTGAGTTAATGCTTAATATATTTACAACAGAGATTTCTGCTCATAATCATCTATAGGTGGCAAAACCTTTATAAATTAAGTAGTATTCCACATAAAGGAATCTCAGCACAAGCTTCTTACAAGTATAATTCAATGTAAGTAGTGAAGGTAATTAATATCTTTTACAACTACATGCGTCGCTGCCCAGATAAGTAGCTTCAGAAATGAGATGTTATGAATATAAAACAGACAAGGCCCAGATTGTGTTCACCATGGCCCACCACACTGGACCCAGGAGGATCTGGCTTGAAAATATAGGTGCAATAAATGTTGTGTATGTGAGATGCTCACATCGTCCTGCAGGCTCCCTGTTACTAGTTGTGAGCAGAAAAAAAAAAAAAAAGTATATATGCAATATCCTTTAGAAAATCCTGAAGAAAAATAACGTTGATATATCCACGGTGAAAACAGTAGGAGAGAGCCTGAGAAGAGACACTATTCAGGAACCATCCTACCATAAAGACTAAGAAGCAGTGCAGACACACCAGTTCCCCTTAATATAGTCCAGATTCAATTTATTTCTCAGGGTTCATGGGTTTAGGAGTGAAACCAAGCTGGCTACTCTGTAAAATTCCAATGCCTTAATAAAAACAGAGTAGAAAAAGACTGCTGTAAAATACTAGGGGTATGTGAAAAGGGTAGAAGAAAGAAAATATAAAAGGAATTTGTTTAAAGGTAGCTAGTAAAGGAGAGGAGGAGAGAAAAACAAAAGAGCTCATCTAAAATTATTTATAGAGAGCAGTATGAGGAAGGAATTGTAAAATATCAGTTTTCTTAAGCTTTTTGTAAGAAGCTCAAATCCCGTTGTGTCTAATACAAACCATGATTTGGACAGGCTTTGAATATATGTTACTATGAGCCCTTTAAAACTAAAAGAAGAAAAATCAAAGTCAAATTTTCATTCAGACTGTTGAATTCTGTTTTCTGTTAACTCTGATAACCAACTGATAGGCCAGAAAAAAAATCTTTCATGGCAGAATCTTTAAAATCTTTCATGGCAGAGTGCACCCCACATTTACGGGGTCAGAAACAACAACGAGCCCCAACAAAGATATTCCCATTGTTGAGACTTGAATCAGGCCTAGCCTACATCACAAGGTCCCATAAAATCTTTGCCAAAACCACAAAGGACTGGAATAACTTCATAGATCCACTCTGACATTTCTGAGGTTAGGCAATGCCTGTCTATCTGCTAAATATCTGTCAGATTAGCAGTATGGTGGCTTGTCATAGCGGTTTTCACAATAAATAAAGTACCAGTAAAGATACCAAATTAACTGACATTGCAATACTAAGTTTTTTTAAAAAATTTTACTATTTATAACATTAAGCTAATATATGTTCTCACAATAATGGCCTGGTTTTATTCCATTTGAAACACCCAAACTTTTTCATGGCCTAACTATACATAGCAGTAGCATGGGCATAAAGGAAGGGACAGGAACAGTTTAGTGAAGAAAGAGTAGAAAGTACTGCAATAATCCCAGTTTATATCGGTTTATTCTGTCAGTGAACAGCATAATAAACCACCATAAATAAACTAGACAGACTAGTCTTAGAGAGAACAGTTTTATTCTTGTATATGTCAGCTCAGCTGAGAAACTCCATGAAGCCAGTGGAAGAAGCCTACAAAATACAGCGTGGCTCCGTTCTTGCTTACCTTGGTACATAGCAGCAGTTAAACCTGGGGCAGAATAGGTGTCAGAGCAGCACGGTGTAGAGGTCCCTGAGCTGGCTCCAGCAGACTACAGCGCGCGGCATTCAGACCCCGGAATGTTTGCTGCCAGGGTGTAATCATATCCCCTCAGCCTTCCAAATTAGCCTGGTACAAAGGCATTATTATTTCTACGGAGAATATATCTTACCTGATAGAGTCATAGAGCCAACTTTTTCTTTTCATGTTGATGACTGACAGTCAGCATCTGGGACTTCTGGTCCTCCATCTTTTCCAACTGACTAACCTCCATCTCATAGCCAAAAATCTTGTTGTTAGCCCTGAGGGGAAAAGAAGGAAAAGATTCATACTTCTTAACTCTATCTAATAGTTAGTACATAGTCTCAGCTCATTCTCAAGGCATCTGTATAGTTGGTGGTCCTTTTGGCAATGTCTACTGTTCATTTTAAGGGACATCTATGGTGGGTGAGATGGATCCTTTTTGCACTGCCTCTCCTCACAGTCTACATTAGAAGAGCTTTTCAACTTAGACCAGGCATCTAACTTTAAGGCAAGCAATTCTGGGTTAGATGAATGCAATCCTTCTTATTATTGCACTTCATGTGATGAAAATGGAATACATCAAAATGAAATCAATACTTACTTGAGGACACTGGAGGGAGCTAACAGAAAGAGACATGGAAAAAAGACAGAAAAGGTGGCAAGAAAAGTTGTTTCAGTTATGTGAGCACTCCATGAATATTTAGGCCTGTAGTTTGCTTCTGATTTCAATCCATGTACAAATGTAGTAAAGAGGTATTTTTGTTTATATTAAATATGAGCTTTTTTTTTTGTATTGGTATTCTGGCATCATTGTAACTTTCTATTTTGAACATGTATATTTAGAAAACACACATAACAGACCTTTTCTTTTTCATTTAAATTGATGTTTATTTGAGTTCTCTTATTTCTGTTCACTTGGCTTCAGTCTCTGCAGTCTGATATTTAATCTAAAATAGAGAAAAGGGATTGTACAGAGACTTTGGCAAACTGTAGTTATACATCCTTTAGGAAAATACCACCATCTTCAGTGAACACAAAATAATGAGGAGGTGTCCTATTACATAATTGAGGAGACATTGTCTTTTATATGCATTCTGGTTCACCTTTCACACTAAATTAATCTTAATAAGCATCTGCTTTGAGTAAAGAGAGTTTTGTGATAATTCAACCATGACCTCTCTAGAAGTCCAAATGATTTCACTTTACGTTCTCAGACTGGAGGATTCTTTTGAAACATTTCACTTTACTATATGATAATCAGTGTGTTAACATGAGCTGATTAATCCCATCAGTCTAACTAACACTGATATCATGGCTCTCATGCCCTTTCCCCAGTAACCTCATGGCTGCAAAATCCCTGGCTTCTTAAATCAATTCAGGGCTGTCCTACAGATTATGTTATACAGGAGGTCAAACTTGATGATCACAGTGGTCCCCTCTGGCTTTATAATCTATGAATCTGTAACTCAAACTGGAAGAAATACAAATAATGGCACAATAGGAGTAATGGAGGAAATAAAACTAACTGCTTTTAAGACAGATCTTGATTTTTTTTATGGAAGGAATTATATGAGCTGGTTGTCTGCAATAGCTGGAGTGGGACAGGCAGTCCCTTCCATACTTGTTTTACTCTATTTCAGTTGCTCATCAGCTTGCTCTTATTTTTAGTATTTATTTAAAAACAGGTTTTGGTACAGTTACTAGGATAACAAATTATGGATGGATACTAGCTTTTTAAAGAAAGCCTCTCTTTCATTTCAGATGACAGATTGGACTGAGGCCTATGAATAATGCTTGTGTTGACCTGCCAAAATATGTCTTAGCAGCAATGAATTCCCAAATACCCAGGCAGAGCTTATTCATTTTGAAGTCAATGGGAGAGAAAGGAATACAACCCAGTGCTGAATCAGGCTGCATTTTAACATTTCAGTGATAGTATAGTGTACTTCCTTTAAAAAATAAGAAGTCTTTGCAAAAGTCAAACTCGTGTTAATTTAGCTACATAATTTATATACTTAATATTATACCATCATACTGCATGTATCAAAGGAAAATATTCAAGTTTGTGGCAGAGTTCCACAATTTCAATTTTTTCCTGCTCTAGTAGTTTCTGGGGTTTGACAAGGTCACAGTGCAGAAAAGAGCTGGACTGGATCACTAGAGGAAAAGGAGACACTTCCAAGAGAGGTAGGAAGTGGGTTTGGAAGTGTGTACATAGCAACACACTAAGGGCCGGATACAATTAAAATCATTAACACTGTCTTCAAGGGAACAACCACAGGGCTGACCATTTCAAACCAAGGATCTTCCTTATTCTGGAGAATTTCCTTACTCTGGAGGTTTGTCTCACAAGAGACCAAAGGAGATTCCAACTACTGTTTGCCATTAAAATTTCATGATATTTTTTATATAAGAGGCATTGCTCACCATCGCGCCTTGGCCAAGTTTCATCTCTGCCAACTGTGCTTAAACACCTTAATTTCTTCCTGTGGTTTCCATTATTTATGGTGATGCTACGTTTCACTATCCATGCTGTATTTTCTTCCAGAAACACATTTCAGCAGCAGGTTAGTTGTTCCTAAATACACTTTAGCTGCCTCATATTAAGTTTTATAGGACTCTATTTGTATTTGTGAAACTTTTTGAGCCACTTGTTTGGAAAAGAGCTTGGAGATGCTGGTTTAAGCTCATTATCACTGTAAATCTCCATTGCAACTCTATATGTACATTCAAAGCTTAAAATAGCAGCATGCTACATTATTTTATTTTCTTTCCATTTTTTTTCTCTTCACCTTTCCTCTTGCTCAGAGGTGTTCCTTTAATCAAACCCTTTAAGGTGTTCCTTTAATCAAACCCTTTGTATGTATTTTTTTGATTACTGGTAAAGCACCACCAGATTGTTTGTGCTGGAAAAGAAGCAAATGTGCACCTATATTAGCTCTGAAAATGCTGTATCTTCAGGCTGCTGCAGACAGGCCCGTGCTGCTGTGCCCAGCGCTCGCAGCCCATGCCCACGTGCTCTCACTACCCAGGCAACCCGGATATCTTGCGTTTTGGCTCTTCTCTGTAGGGTTATGCTTCCAGAAGGCTGGCTTGCTCATGTGCAAGTGTGCAAGCACGAATAATGGAAAGGGACTGCATAACAGAGGCATCCGTGGGGCTACGAGTCCCTTCTTTAGCAACAACCAAGTGTTAGAGTGGCACAAACCCAATGTGAAACCACACCAGGGACTTTCAGAGATCACTCGTGATTATGGCTGCTTCTATTTTAGTGTCTAATTTAAAGTATTTTTAGGAAGTTCTGAATTCAAAATCCTTTGATAACCAGATCCCTTTGAGGCACTTGAGCTCACCAAAAAATTAAATCATTTCTGAAAATCTTAGTTATAATTCCCCTTCTTAGGGATTTATATCTAGAGAAAATATTCAGAAATGGATTATTTGGTTGGTGTCTGTAGCAATATTGAGCATCATAAAACCATTCCCTATGATTATGGAGTAGAAGAATAAGAGATACCACAATAATAATACATTCATATCCTAAGGATGGTATCAACTGAGTGGATTTAAAGGATACAATAAAAGCCAGGTTTGTTTTGTTTAAAAAGCAAGTTAGTCAATTCCTTTACAGTGTATTACATCATATGGATTTTATGGTAATCTTTCAGCTGGTATCAATTGTTGCAACTTATAACTCCTAATAATTTATCCCATGTTTTCATTTTTTAATATACAGGCAGCACAGTGGCACTATAGATAAATTTGAATTCATATGCTTACGGAAAGGAGGGTCCAAATCTACATATTTTCGTAATTTAGGGATTCCAGCTAGTTTCCAGTGGGCCAGGAATCCGCATCTGCAATGTGAGGTTAGAACCAAGATTGCTGAGGTGGAGTGTACCAGCGATATAACAACTTAAAATCCAGTAAAGCATTAGCTGTGCCAACTTTCCTTTTCCACATGGACATCAACCATTCTGCATCACTAAGCCCACTTATTCAGTCTTCTGCCCTCTTTCATTTCCTATCCATAGCTGCCTACAGCATACATGCTTAAATTTGCAATACTAATTCACATCCACTTGTCAGCACTCTTCTATTAACTAACCATGAATTATCAACTTCAGTTATATATGTCTGGCCACAGGTAATTTTTCTCTTTATTTAACACACTTCAGAGCTTAAATGGAGTTTTTAGATGTGATTATAATAAGATCATGTAATCATAGCAGTATTTTGTGCTTGAAAGGACATTTTCAGACTTGCATGTTTGAAAGAACATTTGCGTGTAGCCAACTTAGGAAGAACCTATGGTGTGCATATGGTCCTGTGCATGTACATACGGGATTATTCAGTTATTGAAAAATAAAAAAAGTGTTTAGTAACTTTATTACTCAAAAAATCACATAACTGATAAACTTAAAAGTTAAGATGACTTTAAAGAAATATAAAATTTAAGGGAAATAAAAATACCTTGCAGAAGAATAGCACTTTAGTGTGTAGTAGTACGGCTGGAGTGGTCTTTACCAGGTGATTTCGTGGTTTTAAGTAGGAAGGTAAATTGCTTCAACTACTCAAAAAAAGATAGGAAACATGGGAGAAGTAAAGGTGGTGAAAGTAAATATGAGTTCTGCATTTATGTGGCAGGGGCCTAATTCTGTTTTGTTGAGGGTAGCAATAGTTTGGTTTTTATTTCACTGGACTGATTTGCCTTTTTGCAATTTTTGTTTCTCATGTGGTTTATTTTAAGAGCTCCTTATTTGCATGGTAAGTTTTACAAGCAAAATATTTGATTGCAAAATATTAAAGACTTCTGTCAGCTTCTTATTAAAATGAGGTCAAATCTTGAAGTCCTTGTTCAGCTTTTTCACCACTTTTCTCTGCCAACTCAGTGACTCAGTGAAAACTAAGATGAAAACAGCATACTTTAGAATGTGGCCCCAAAATATTATTAAATTGTTAAATTTAAGTCGCTAAACATGTTAAGTGGTCCACTTACAATCATTTAGTTTTTCCTCTTGCATTTTAAAATGAAGTTGGTGTAATCCTAGAGATTATCAGTATTTATGCGAGAAGATTTCAAAGTTACACCCACAGTCTGTTTTTGCTGAAATTTGGCTAAATTGGTATAAGGATCCCGCTAAATCGGGACAATCCTTTCCTATTGCAACATTTGCATTAACACAAACATGATCATAGCTTCTGTGTCCACACTTGAATGAATTTATGACAACTATTTTGAAAAGGAAATGTCTTTGTGGTAATACAACTGCACGCAGACTGAGGATTATAACAATTTAATCTTTTCTGTTTGTTTGTTTGCTTTCTGTCCTGTTGCTTTTTCCAAATTATCGATTTGGTTGGATTGTTGGGTGCAAAAAACTGAGTGCAGATCAGGCAGTCAAGGCTCACGCTCTTATTAGCAAACCAAACACTGGTCTTGTTGTTGTTGCTGATGCTGTTTGTTTTCATTGCTGTCTGAATGACCCTTTTACAGTCTCTGCCTTTGCCTGGCCGCCTGCGCCCGACCGCGTTTAACCGCGCTGGGTCGGCCGCGTTAGCCAGGATCCCGGCCATTCCGCAGCCAGGCCAATCACTATTATTCCAATCCAGCGACTCCGAATCGGAGGATTTCTCTTTTACACAGTTATTACCTCAACAACGCGCAGCGTAAACACGCAGGGATCTGGCGGGCCGGCCGCGCCGGCGCTGATTAAAGGCCGCGAGCAAGATGGATGGAGGCGGTGGGAGCAGCAGGCCGCCGCGTCCTGCTGCGCGCCAGTCTCTGCCATTGTGGCCGCCTCTGGGTACCAGACTCGCCGTGGTCCTCGCTGCTCTAAAAGGAGAGGCGGCTTTGTGTGCCTGCCCGCATCTGCAAACTGTTCTGACACATGATCTACCCTCTCAGCAAGGCCACTCATTAGGCTGATTATCACTTCAAAGTTTGTATTATCATCCATCTCTAAAGGCAATTAGGAATGGGTGGCTTTGAGTATCAGACACTGGGTGACACTAAGTGACTCATCTTTATTGATTCTTTTGTGCGCGGAGACAGTGATTGAGATGATAGGATTGCAGCCTACCTGCCCCTTTGACTGGTAAATACTGAAGAAAAACGGTGTGTAATTAACTGACAGTTAATATAGGTTCTGTTTAGTGTTCAGAAAGCACAATAGTGGAAGCTGCCCAAAAGGAACAAAGTAATGAAACTCCTTTGACAAGTTAAACTCTAAAGCCAACTGTGTAATTATCTGACAGCTAACGGGGGAGGGGAGGGCCCGGCTGAGTATTTATGAGACCAAAGGAATTCCAGGGCCTCCGCAATGGGGACAGTTACAGACAATAATCATAACAGCTACCCCAAATATTTGCTTGTGCGAGCCTGGCTTTCCAGCGACGAGCGACTGCTTGCAGGGCCGGAGGAAGCCTCGCCGTTTGGAAACACAGGGCCGGGGCCGGGCCTTCCCAGCGCCGCGTGGGACAAGGGAGGCGATCTGGAGGCCCCGTGTACGCGTTGGATGAACCGAGCTGCCTAGAAACTGAGACCTGCAAACACAGCTGCTGCCTGGTTTGCAGTAAGGAGTTTACTGGCAAAACTGGACCCACCTGGTGGGAATTACCCATTCACCTGTAATTCTGTCCTGCTAAAAAACCCTTCACTTTTTACTTCACAGTCGTACATATTCCTTTCCACGAACTGCCACAAACCTTCTGCCAAAACAAGCCAGTCGACACGGAGACACACGTACTGGTGGCCTGCTGCAACACGGAAAGCTGCTCTCCACATCCCCTATCTCCCACAATGCGGTGTTCCTGTCAGGATTAGCCTGTCTGGCAGCACTTGGAAATCCTCTGCCCATGGCAGGAAAAAGTCAAATTGGGATTCTGTGAAATTCATGTTCAGCAGTGAGCAGTCCCATTTGCAAAATGGATATGTTCTCTCACCTGATACTGGAAGGCACTAAGGAGAAAGCTGCTGCCTTTAAGAAGTTTGCAAGGAAGAGCTGTTATTACTGGAACAAGCCTTTTGGCAGCTCTGAACTCCAGAAAAGATGATCAGGGCATGCAGTCAGAAATATCAGTCTAGGCATAATGTAGCTGAATATGACAGAGTTTCATAAGAGGTTCTTTTGGAGTCTTTTCAGGAAATTTTGTGGTTTTAATTTTGTATGCATTGTGAATGATTAAGTAAAACCTTAAGATTCTTTGTAAATGGAATATTTTGAAACACTCAACAGATCTAAGAATGTCCTGGAAATGTCTCCGTGAGATGGAGAGAGGAAGGGAAGAATATCAGCAATGTGCAATTAAAGAAGTATATGTACACAGAGGATATAAATGTAGACTATGTACATTGTTGAAAGAAACAAGAACACTGCTACAACATTTACAGTTCTCTCCTTTTCCAGTGACTTTCTACTGACCTTCTCCATGCACTCTTGGGGCAGGTAGAAATGGCTCTCTACTTTCTGACAAATATTTTCGCCATTACTTGAATTGATCATTTTGTTGGACATGAATGCAGGTGGAATGGAAAAAAATTGGTGGAGTTTGTGGGATTCAGTGAAGGTCCAAGGAATAGAAAGAATTTGGATGACTTAGGGAAATGTGAGGTTAAGCATGGGAAGGAAGGTAACTCCTCTGATGAAAGAAGAGATTCGGCTAAATGGGGTGGTTGGATTATCAAGAAATATTAGGATATGATGGTGGGAAGCCAGCAATGTGGCTAGAGGTCTGAGGCACATACAGGTTATCCACATGCACTCATATTATGTGATTTTGCTGGAATATCCATGGATGTGTCATCAAAGGAGTGGCCAAACACAAGAAAAATATTTTTACCACTGTGTGTGATCTTTCTGAAACCATTGCAGAAGCAGAATGTTACAGCTTTTTCAGGTATTCTTTCTCCCCCGCAAAAAATGCTGACAAGGTAGATGACATACAGAAAAGAGCTACAAAAATTATTTGAGATCTAGATGTATATCTTACAATGAGATGCTAATGAACCTACTCAATTTAATTTATCTTAAAAAATTCTAAAGAAGATGAGGATTATTCAAAACCATTCATTTAGTTGGAAGATTTTAACTGATCAGACACATGCATTACAATGTCTAGTGTTAGAAACTGAAACCTGACAAATTAAAAAAAAATCATACATTTTTAATAAGGAGAGGAATTACTATTGGAAGAGGTTACATAGGATTGCTGTTGCCTTTATTTGCCTTTTGTTTTCAAATCAACTTTGTCTGAAAATTCTTTTTTTAGACAATTTTTTTCTAAAAATCCAGAAGTCATTGCAGAGGGGCACCGTTGCATAAATCTGTGTCCTGTAGAATGAAGAGGCATTGACAAGATAACCATAGTTTTTCCTCTGGGTTTATTTCTATGAGAGGGTGAAGCAACACGGAGCCATGGAGAGAGTGAGAAGGTTGCCTTTCCTGGCAGCTTGCAGATGGTGCCGAAACACAACGGAGCTCTGGAATCCTGGTCCTGCCACTGCCGGCCTGCTGTGCTTTTGGCAACTCACAGTCTCCTGCATAGTTTTTTATTCCCCATGAACCCTTTGATTACCTTATCTATTTGAAATGAGGCACAAGATAGTGCTGCTTCTGAACAAAACAGTACAAATCTCAGATAGATAGAGTTATTATTGCAGTACAAATACAGGAAAACAGGAAAGGGCCTCAACATTGCTAGCTTCTCCCTTCCAAATCATATCCCTGTCAGGCCTCTGACTCTTCCAGAATTGCAAAAAAATAATGAAGAATCCGTTTCAAACGCCTGCACTGATACAATCTTAAAATGAACTGGCATGAGAAACACACAGTAAAACTGAAAGCAATAGCAGCCACTGGAAGAAGTGTCAGCAGACAACAGTCAGTGTGACAAAGGGAGCTAGTTAGGTTAAGTATAATTGTGTTAGGTTCTTTTATTCTACTACGACTTTTTCTTCTATTACAATATTAAGAGTCATTTCAAATCCACATGATCTAAAGAGCTTCCTTTGCACATGCTATTATAACCTACCCTCTACTAGAAAGCACACAGAAAAGTTTGGCAAAAAGAAGAAAAAAACTCAAACAAAATATTTGCTCATTCATCTTGACCTCCACTACTCACTTGTAAGGTCCGTGCTACTTTCTCTGTCTCTCACTTTTCCCTTGTTTCCACTTTAATCTGATCCAAACAAATTATACATGAACAGGCATTTTCATTTGGGTCTTGTTCACTGAGGTACTTAGCAAACAATCAGCTGAGGAACAAGATAAGAACAGCAGAAAAAAAGATAAGCATTTGTTTAGATAGTGCAATCACAGATAAAGACCTAAGTAGGCCTGCACAAACTCAAGAACCAGTGCTATTATCTTTCAAACTATGGCACTGTGATTGCCTCCATTGTATTTCTTTGCTATAAATACTCACAAAGGAGTGATCTATCAATTCATTTAAAATGTACACAATCTGAACGAGCTTTTCTGCTTTGTTCTAGTTGAAAATGAGGGATGAAATCTAAAAGGTAGATTATTTGCTTTTGAGTCTTTATGTTTTTAACCTGGATGAGTAAAAGAAAATCAGTTGAAGTGAGAGGAAGAAAAATGGAAAACAAACAAACGTGAACATTACAAGATGAGAAGCTGTCTCTCCATTAGGGCTTAGCGTTATTAGTGGTCTTGGAGAGCTTACACCATGACTGTAAAGTAGCACCATTTCCATGTGAGTAGAAACATGGAGGGGGTGTAGAAACTCTTGCAGGACCACGAGAGGTGTCCTTCCTAATTTCCAGTGCTTGCAAAACACTTCACAAACATTGGCAACATAAGCCTCCCAGCTTCCCTACCAAGTAAGGAGGAAAGGCTGAGCCCTCCTCACGGATGGACAACCTAAATTACAAAGTGATCAGGTGACTTGCCTGAGGTTAAGCAGCAGGACTGATAGAAACCTGACCTCTGGCCACAAAGGTCCATCCCTTCACTCCAGGATCGTTCGCTCTTTTCTAAGCTCTGTGTAAAGTCATAGTCTCTATATGAGAAAATTGCAGTGTCTGAACATATTTGTTTGGCACCTTTCACCGGCACTGTGGCCACATCATCATTTTTGAAAGGCGCACTTCCATTCAGAATACACTGAAAAATGCATCCAAATCATTTATTCCATATGTCAGGAAATATGTGTGCCACTAAAACACGTTTAATTTAATGAATGTGAACTTTATGAACAGGCTCTGCAGAAAAGACCTATTTAAATATTGTTTTACTAAACATATGTGTGTATTTTAATAAATATGGCCTCAAATGTTATTTTGGTATGGGCCTAACCTCTTTTTTTATTGTCGATAAGAAACTAAGAAGCTGAGCCTTCAGTTTCTCCATTTCAGAGAAAGAGGCTTTTGCGAATTTTTGTCAGGATGTTTTTGTGCACTTGAGATGTTGCTTGCCTTTCATTTATGCCATATAGAAGCTTTACAGCATCATTTATAGAGCCATCACTATGCTAAGAAAAGACTGAATTTTCCAGTGGACAATGTAATGCCCGGATATATACAAGACTGAACAGGTATGTAAGACTGGATGAGGAACTCTTTTGATTGAAGCCTTCTCAACATTGCAAACACTTGTGCAAACACTAATGGGACACCCCTCAGCCCATGCTTGGACATGGACACAAGGGTTGACACAACCTCAGTAACAACTCTGAAAAGAGCTGTTGTTGTCTTGGTCTGCTTATCTACCTGCTCAGGAGGTCAAAGCAGAGGTAGCCATAAAACACGGGGAAAACATTCCATTTCCCAGAATCTCATGCAGTAAAACCTGAGGGTGGTGTGTGAAACCAGGCGGTGCTGGGGAGCAGATCAGTGCAGCTGATCAGGGTGACTGAAGGAATGGCAAAGTGGGAGAAGTTCAGCATAACATAAGGGCAGATAAGCACGGAGAAGTCGAGTTGCAAGGGGGCCTGAGAGGAAAAAGGCACCGATTTGAAGCAATGGAATGAGAGCAGCTAATATGAAGTTTCAAGGAAATTGTATGGATCCCATGGTCAGTATGGCCAGCAATGACCACAGCAGGAGGGATAAGCTGAGAAAGAAGAAATTTCCAGGGAAAGAAAATCATTCTAAAATCAGATTTCAATCTGGCTCAAGGTTTCAGCCATCCTCTACCCTAAAAGTTTTGTCTCACAAAGAGAGGAGCCATTTAAAACCAGCTTCAAATTTAAGTTCTACTAAGGATGCAACGTTTTGGATTGACACCTTCTTAAAAGAAAACCCCATATAAAACAGCTTGGAGTTAGGTTTATATAGAGGCCTCAAATATAGAGTATTATGGTGATTGATATTTGTTTGGGAGTCAAATTTGTTCTGCATGAAAAAGCCAGGGAAAGGGTTCCTCTTCTCTGATTCACTGAACAGAAGGTAATTGAAAGATCTCTTTATGGCAGGATTTACAACCTCTGAGCCTCAGTCGTTTTGAGCCAAATAATAATGCATTTGCATCGTAAGTGTATCTAATTTGAAT
Organism: Tinamus guttatus; assembly: GCF_059628265.1. NCBI lineage: Eukaryota > Metazoa > Chordata > Aves > Tinamiformes > Tinamidae > Tinamus > Tinamus guttatus. Next base: position 7,292,612 of record NW_028288586.1, read on the forward strand.
TTCACTTCCTGCCTAAACACTTTGAAAAGATGCATGCCTTGAGGTGTCTGCCTGAATAAAATTCCTGTGGAATTGAGACTAACAAATAAAGTATGTCGTGGTGTGTTAGAATCTGCTCTGCCCTGGAGAATAGCTCCCCTGATAAACTGTCTGATTTATAATGACAACTGCTCCCACTGTTGTATACAAGTATACCTTACTGTAATGGGGAATTAAAGAGGCTTTCATGTGAACCAAATATTTGGCTTTGAAGTCAGTGGGAGCTGAGAGCGCTGAGCACCTCACAGGATTAGTCCCTTGGGAATTAACCTTTTCACCTTACTACAGTGGAAGGATAAAATTTTAAGATGGAACTTTAGTGGTGTAAGAGTGTAAGAGTACTGGGAAGGACGAGAAATCATGATGACTTACCTTCTGCTTTAAAGAGATTTGGGGTCATTCCACATCACTACATGACTCTCAGCACCTTGACTCCAGTTAGACCTCATAGAACTAGTTTTCATAGAGAATCTAGACTGCGCCTTTGTCATAGACTTGGTCATAGATTATAAGAACCCTAGGAAGGAACTTTATGTATTAAGTTGCTGTGTTAACTAACACGTCAACACTGCAATGTCAACACTGCATTCGTCCTGCAAAAGCAATACCAGTTTTTATATTTTCCTGTGAGAGACTTTCCATCTGCTTCTTTTCCCTTCTGTTTACTGTTTGAATTAATAAAGTGAGCATGAAAATCCAATGCATTCTCCAGTATCTTGGTCAAAAGTGAGGGTATTTTTTTTCTAGGTATTCTTTTGTTAATGATGATATTAAAAGTGACTTTTAAATGGGCTGTTGTGAAACAAACAGAATCTGCCATTGTGAGAAAAGACAAACTGCTTATAATTAGTTCTGGCAGCTGGAGGATGGCACTCCTGCTGTTCCTGCTGCTGGCACAGTAACGCACATCGTGTCACAATGCATGAATTATGTGGGGTCAGCCCTTCCGATGCACCCAAATTGCTACCAATTATTAATTAATTAGTATCATTATGGGACTGCCTTAAGGGCCCAATCAGCCCCTTTGAAACAAATAAAGTGACTTAGAAATAAAAGGAGGTGATGTGGTCCGTGATGAGTAAAAAACGTAACTCGAACAACAATTTCGTATGGGTCTAGTCCTGCAAGGTACCTAGTACCCCCCCAGCTGATCTGAAGTGCTCCCCTCGTGACCTCCAGTTGCATTTAAGTTCCATGTGAATATAGGGGAATATAATACAATATAATATTGCAGGAGCAATGCCAGGAGCCCTGTAGGTTGTTTCCTCTCTGTGAGATCTTACAATAAATAAAATTTTCCGAGATGAGGGTTTGCTAGTAGACAATTCTTTTAAGCAGTTTGACTTACACTTTGAAGGACATTCTATTCCTTTTTTTTACAATGGCTGTTTTTTCTAATACCTGGATTTCTTTTGATGTTGGCAATATGCATTTTTTCCCCAGTTAAGCATCCAATGTTATTAGAGTAATCATGAAGTTCTCATCAAATTCACTGAAATAAATTTCAAAACTGTACTTTGCCGATCTTTCAGAAGGCTATTAATGCTATGATGTATTTTTTACACATTAGGAAGATTTCTCTTCAAAACTATCTACAATAGTGGGCACTAATGCTTATAATTCAAGTATTTGAGAGAATCCTAAGTTAAAATTAAATTACTGCAAATGCTTCACAAATATTTTAGGTACATAAGTATTAAGTAGGACACTGTAAATTAAAGCTGAATAAGACCTATAAATACTTGTTTTGTATCAGTTGACAGCACATGTACATAAAGCTAATGCCCATTTTTCCATGGCAAAGTCAAGATGCTGTCTCTGGAATCTATGCAAGTAATACGTGCTTGCAAGATGTGAGGTGAATTTAACCAGTTACAGTTAAAATAGAGTTAATTAGTTAGAATGGTGTTTAGAACTACACATGCAATGAAGAAGAAAAGTAAAGTCTGCTAATTGAAAACACTAAGATGATTGCAGGCTACGTATGAATGAGATAGAATCCTTAATTCCATGTCCCTCTTGAGGAGCTCAAGTCATTATTTATGGGAAAAAAAAATGTCCATAAGCATATACTGTAAGTTTTCCAAAAGTTTCTATAAAATGTTAATTATAAAATGTCTATAAAAACCGAGATGAGAATATAGTGAGCCAGGCAACTAGGGGCAAGAAAAAAAAAAAAAGTCTTGAAGATCTGCTCCTTATTTTGGCACAAAAGGAGTTCAAGGCTTCTCAAGAAGTCTTCAGCCTTCTCTGGAGAAGAGAAGACTGAGAGGGGATCTAATCAGTGTCTATAAGTACCTCAAGGGAGGCAGTGAGGAGGATGGTGCTGGCCTCTTTTCACTGGTGGCCACCGACAGAACTAGAGGTAATGGCCACAAACTGAAGCACCAAGAGTTCCACAGGAACTTAAGGAAAAATTCCTTGACAGTGAAGGTGACAGAGCACTGGAACAGGCTGCCCGGAGAGGTTGTGGAGTCTCCTTCTCTGGAGATCTTCAAAACCTGCTTGGATGCGTGTGCAGGGGGGTTGGACTAGATGACCTCTAGAGGTTCCTTCCAACCTTAAGCATTCTATGATTCTATGATTCTATGAAAATACTTCCTGGGGACCTCAACCCTTACTTCCCCGATATGGGAATAAAGAATTAAGAAACTGGATGAACTCAGTAATAAACCGTAATCTCTGTGTTCAGCTCTGCTTCTTGCATGTTTTGCTGCAGAACTTCAATGACAAGTCTACACTGTGAACAGTGTAGCCTTAAATATTTCCCATAAATGTTCCTCAGAAATAAGGGGACTGTAGATGAGACAAAAATACTAATATCAGAACTAAATGCTTTAAAGCATGAATGCTCATCACTGTTTCAAAACAACTGTCTCAGGGAGGCTTTCAAAACTATATTGTCCCTAATTTATATATTTGCTACAGTTGTATATTGGATCCACAGCCCAGCATGGGATTCTGTCATCATGGAAGAGCTCAGCTTCTTCTTTTTCTCCAAAACTATCACAATCATTATGAGAGTTATAGTCATGTGCAAAGAAGGCCACAAGAAGAAAGGAGGAGGACAATCAGTAGAGGAAAAGAAAAAGAAAATAAATTTCCATTCACTGTGTGTATTGCACTTTCCCTGAAAACTGGGTTGTCTTGGTAGGTAAAAATGGCTACTCTCAGGCATTCACAACTGAAAATTTCAACCCCATCATAATTTATCCAAAAAATTAGTTTTCTATGTTGACTCTTCATTTATGACTTTTTAACTCTAGATGATTTTGCTTATAAAAGGGAGTGAGAATAAGGACTTCAGGGTGCAACTGCTGAAGAGAGCAAATAAGAGGAGCGTCCAATGTGCAGTTTTGACATTCTCCCATCCATCTATGTTGGTCTTGCTCTTTCAATTTTCAAAAGATGTAATTAGTAAAATTGTATCTATTTGCTACTCAGTACTAGCTGTGCTCTAGGACTCCTTTTCACAGAGCAGTGAAAAACCTTCAAATGGGCTATATCAGTTGCCTGTTAAGAATGATATCACCTGAGACATTTTATTACAACAGAATGTGCCAGTGGTTTGTAGCTACAGTCCTTAGAAACAGCATCTTTTGTACAGATTGATTAATACGAGGAGTCCCTATTTTCTGTGTTGGACATCTGTGTTGTAGCAACATGAGTTCATGTAGCAAACATATTAAGTATATATTAGACAACAAGAAGAGATTCTTGATAATTGATTACATCAGGCCTGGAACGTCACTGTCAGCAGTGACTTCTCGAATGACTGCACAAACAAGCAGAATTTCTCACCCATGAGCCAGATATCATGTCTAGCATGCAAATGTAAATCCAAAGCTACTCTTTTCGACACTAAGTTAAGTGATAGGAGAATCCAATCTCCTGTGAGGTTAAACAGAGCGCAAAATAGTTTTCTGCAAGTGTTTTTTTCTCCCAAACATTCTGAAAGTCACTTCAGTACGTTGTGACAAACATCACTATGGAGTGGGGACTTTTGGGATTTTTGTGGCATTTGCATGTTCACAGTAAATGGTGAATATGTGTAAACAGATAATCTGAATCTGATTTTTACCTGTGGCTTATGCTTTAATGACTTACATATAGAGTGCAAAAAACTCCATTAGATACTACTATGAATTACTGTTTCCTCTGCATAGCTGAGGTCCATGTTCTTCTGCTCTCTGAAGGAACAGTCTTATTTTTATACTCACTTTAGAGAGATTTCTCAGAAAAGCCTCATGCTGCGTCTGCCAAACTGCACCTCATACTGATCATGTTTGGGTAGGCACGATCGAGGCTCTGGGATTTCTAGCCAATTCCTTGAGATAAATACTGAGACTAAGGAAGAAGTCCTTTGACATTCCTGCTGTTTTGATGTGGCTTGCCAAGCATGCTTTGTCTTCTCAAGCACTATGCACATCGAACCACAAGTAACAGATCCAGACATGAAGGGGAGACCTGCTACTGATAAGGCCAATATTAGATTACTTTCAGTGGAGACAAAGGAAGAGCCATTGAAAAAGTACTCTTCAAGTCCCGATTTCTTTGCTGTATTGTGGGCAGTTAACATATTACTTCTTAACAAAACTGATATAAAGTCTGCGCTTTTCCTCAGGAAACCGATATTCACCACAACTACGCTCAGCTTGGTGGAAATTAGAAATATGCAGGATCTTCCATAAATAGCAATGAAAATTCAGCGTGGGTAAAAGAACATTTCAGCTTGGGTTTTTACAAGGACTCTGCCGTTTTGTTTAGCCTCAAATTAGTTTTTCTGAGGTTGTTTTTTGAAAGAGTATGAATGGAAACATTGCCATGATCTGTGCTCATTATAAAGGGAAATGTTTCGCAGTTGGACATTCCCTTCCACTGTTGTGAGTCCTGCTAACACTCTATGAGTGCCTGAGAACCAGAATATGAACCTAGCCAGAAAACAGCTATAAAAACAAGTAACATGGGCTACTCTGTTTTCTATTTGCATTTAACTCAAGAGGAAGGTAATAAAAACTGGATTAAAAAATGTTTTTGCCCCAATTCTGTCTGGCATTTGTGCCTCCTTGTTTAGCCATATACTAAATTCTACCTCCTCCCAAATCTTCAGAAAGCCCCCAATCATTCCGCATGAATTCCAAATGAAACAATAGTCCTGCTGCAAACTAGGGGGCAGAAATACACATTTTAGGGCATGTGTGTTCCAGTTTGTCATAGCTATATACATTATAGGGTGACCTGGACCCTGAAAGAAGAAGTCAACACAGAGGCAGCTAGTGTATGGCCACACGAAATAGAGCATTGCTTGACACCTGCTATGGTGCCTGGGGGATATAATGCAGTATTAGAGAGGGTCTAAGATGGCACCACCACATTGACAAACCCTGGCTTTACTTACTCAAAGCTTCTTCTACTCTTTTTTTTTGTTGTTGTTGTTTTGGCTGTCTAGGAACCCAGAGATTAATAAACAGGGTCTGCAACTGTGTCCCAACTACTGCACAGAAGCAGAAACATCTGTGTTCTCTTCTCCCCTTCATATTAGCAATGTTAATGCGTAAGGAAAACCATGGAGCCCAGGCATATCTCCCATGTTGTTATGAAGACCCAAAGAGTTACTAATAGAATTGGCTTGTTTTTTACCACAAAGTTTCTTTCTGTCAGAAAATTTAATTTTCTTGATCACAAGTCTGTTTTTTATGAGGAAATGGTTTGACGGAAAAGGTTTTTTCAACAAAAATACAAGTGGAAAATATTTAATATGAAAACACAATTTTTACATTTCAATTAGATTTTTTTTTTATTTTTATTTTTTTTGTGGAAGAAAAAGCCCTAATATTGTTCCCTGCACAAGTAGCACTTTTAAATTCTAGTCACTAGAGAGATGTAGATTTTTACCCCCTATAAAAACATGAATGTTTTGTTGACAGCATTTCTATAAACATATATCCTTTTCTCATTTACACTGTCACACAAAACTATTGGGACTGACAGGTCTTAAATCTGAAAAGGGCTCCACAATGCAGTCTCAAACACATTTCTGAAATGCCAAGAAGACAAAATGTAACCACATCCTGTTGAATATCTTAAGCCGTAAGGACACAGTACAAAATTTGAGAGGATGTGTCCCAATTAATTAACCTCTTTGACCAACTTCATTTTGTTTGGTGTCAGTTGCCATATGGAACCCCTAACTCCTCCCTGACCATGGATGGAAAATCTACTGTGTATATTGCCGTTATTTAGCTTAAAGGTAAACCTAAAGAATGTTTTTTTAAAAAATACTCTTTTTGAGGTTCCACTCATTAATAAAATGCATGCTTTAGACAACAAATTCAAAATATGATTCATAGTGAAATGTAATGCTTTTTGCTATTGTGGGTAAACCAGAACAGTCAAAATTAGAAGAGATAGAAGAGATTTGATTTTTTTCCACAAAGCCCAAACTGAATCAAGTCTTTTCTTAAGAAAATAATGCATAATAATAGTGTTCCACTTAAGAGTTTTTTTTAAAAAACTCATTGGCATTTACACTTGTCCCATTTCTCCTTGGCTGGAAATTTTTCTTTAGACCAGTGTTGTGGCAACCTTGTCTTCATCTCAGCTAAATGCAAAACGAGCTGCAAGTCTCCCGAGGCAGCAAACCTGCTTGAGCCTTAGCGCCTGATCCTCTCCCCGCTGAAGTCACTGAGAGTCTGTTAATTGATTTCAAAGGGAGCTGGATGAGGTCCCAGTATCAGACATAACTGTTTGGAGAGATTGTTTGAAAGAGGGTCTGCTCCAGTTAAATATCTGATTCATTACCTGAACCCAGCTGAATTGCCAGTGTAGAAGGTTCATCTATCATTAGTTTCTGCCTTCCAAGATCAGAGCTCAGGGATTTATCTGTTTCTCTTTCATCAGTGAATCACAGCACTAACATGATTATTTAAAGCAATGCAGAACAGAGTCCCTTCCAGCACTTCTAGGCAGGGCTCTTTTAATACGGTAGCTACAGGACACTGTTGAATGAATACTGAGCACATCTGACATAAAAGAATCCACGGACTCTCTTCCTCCAGCTTAGCAAAACAAAGTTTGTGCTGTGTAATATCACCTCAGCATATTTGGCTGAGTAGTTAAGGAAGGGACTGCAGATGATCCCTAGCCAGAATCCCTTGGAATCTGGAGAAGTTCAGAGCAGTAACTCCTAAGCTTTCATCCCAGGTTCCCCATCACAGTAGTCACACATGACAGCTTTGTTACCAGAGGGTATTCTCAGCAATATTGTTTTGGTTTTAGTAGAAAGGGAGAGGAAGGACCGTGCTTAAACGACAAACTTTTGATTGCATTTTCAGGGAAGTACTTGTAAGTTCTGACTGTACCTCTGTGTTCTGACTGTACCTCTGTGTTCTGCTAATGATCCAAGATGTTAAGATGTTTTGTGTGCTTAAAACATTTTGGATCACGTTTAAATACAACTGTCTATAGCACAGGGGGAAACTGCTTCAACTTTACAGCTCAAGGGTCTTCCGGAGCTTGGGACCTTGAAATCTTTTAAGCCAGAAGAAGTAAGTAAGGCTACAGCCCCCAGCCCCTGCCACCCCACCTTCAAAGTATCTGTGGGTGCTCACACTGCAATTTCCTCCTCCGTAATCTGACAATGACAATGCAGCCACGGGATTTTTTTCCCCTCTTTTCTTCCCCTGTTCCTGATGCCTTTTTCAGCTTTAAGGCTGCAGCACAGTTGTCAGAAATCTGGCTTCAATGGTCTGAAGGGAGACAGATACTGATAAATTTCCTTTTGATCTCTGCTCTGCAAAACCACTCAGTCAGAAAAAAATAGAGGGGTCTGTGTGCATAGGGCTTGGAGGATGTGAAAGGCAAAAAGCACCCTCTCATGCCAGAGCGAGTATAACTCCCACTGCACATTAGATCTGAAAGAGGAATATAGAGAGTTTTGTATACATTTTGCAAATCAATGCACTGTAAGGAAATTAAGCCACTGAGTAAAATGGGGGTAGTGATACTGATCTCCTTTGTAAAGTACTTTTGAGATCAGTTGATGAAAAGGACTGTATAAGAGCTAGGTATTATTATAGTTAAATCATGGCAATTGCATTTCTCAAAAACGTTATCTTTTTGTGGCATACTCATCAGGATCAGTGTTGAAAGGTTGCAGTTTATAATAAGTATTCTGTTATACTATAAATGAGACTGAAAAAGAACTTTTGTTTTCATCAGGTTATAGAAACTCGTACCTATCATTTGAGGATGCATCTATTCAACTGTAGCAGGTGCCTTTCACTCAACTTTCTGCATCTACTTTGGTCAAAGGTTGAATGAAGACAGTGGGCCCTTGATTAAGTACTAAGTGAGGCGGAGAACACATTTAAAACACAAAATGTTATCCTAATCATGCATAGGAAAGTCATGAGTAATCCAGGAGCAAATGTATTCCCCAAGTCTGTTCCCAAAATAGTATACCCTGCCTCTCAGCACATTTGACTAGCTCGGGCACTGTGTTGCACTAACACATCTAGCTGGTTTTCTGACTAGAGCAGGCTCTTGAGCAGTAGGGCAGAGCACAACCATACCTGCTGTGTCTGTGGAGGTGTTTTCATATGTTGCTTTGCTCAAAGAATAATGGTGCTGGTAGGATTGAATATAATTTGTCAGCACTAGCAAGGGTGGCAAACTTACTTGGGGGAATAAAAAAAGTCCAAATAGTGCTAAAGGAAACAAAGGAAGCTCAACATGAATTAAGATTTACAGAAAAGAAATTAAATAAATATACAAAATCTCAAATTAGCTTTTTTTCCCCCTCTATAGAAAGATTGCCTCTTTTACATGCTGGGAGACATATTGCATAGAGTGTATATGCAGCAGAATACATAAACAAATTTGGAACTGGAAGTCCAATGAGAAAAAGTAAGGCAAATGAGAAGTATTTTCCCCTAACAAAAATGCATTACCCATTCTTTAAATATAAGCATATATTACACTTCAAAATAGCTGGTAGTTATAATGTGCCAATAAAAACTGACAGCAAAATGCTAGATATAGATTGTGTGGGTAAAACTAATGTGGCTCCTGCATATGCTTTAGCAAGGCCTGTGCTACATTATTTACAGTTTATAATAAAGTCTGTGATGTGCCTTTTGTTCACTTCACCACAAAATCAACATGGAGTAACCATATGGCCACAACAGAGTCTTCTAAATATACACGAGCAGTAGAGTCTACGTACACGCAAAGGCTCTGTTGAGTTTCTGACAGATTTTGTAACAGAGCACAGTGAGTGTTAGTAAAGGACTTCCTATACTCCATCTCATGATATGAAAAAAATAATTCTCATACAGCTTTAAATTAGAGATACAGTCTTTTCAATTTAAATGCTGCATTTCCAGTGTTCCATGAAAAAAATACTTTATGTTTTTGATTGAATCAATTTTTCCAGAGGTTTATAAAGCTGAAATACAAAAGCAGTTTTGTTTTCTGTCCGGATTTTACAGATCATGTTGCAAATGCATGGTAAATACATCTGCATATAGTTCTTAAAAGAAACCTCAGTTTAATACAGACATATTATTGAGACAGGGATGAACTTGCTGTTTATTTACAATAGTTGTGAGAGGTCATTCAACTCCTCCTTGCAGGCAAGTGGCTTAAATAACACCAGCCTCCAACCTCAAAACACAGATCCAAATAAGAAGAGTGCAGCAGCTCTGCTCAGTTTGCAGAGCTTGAATGGGTACGTATGTGTGTGTGTATGTGTGTGGAGAAAAGACTTCAAATTGAGAAGTGGAGAAAACCAGAGAAACAGATTAAAGACACAAAAGGAGCCAATGCTTGTATACATCCTAGCAGAAGTCTACAGAATGTGGTATTGGTTGGGTACTGACACTGGACACTGTTTTATCTCTGGTAGCCTGAATCCTGCTGGTTTCAAGAGAGTAGGAGTTTGCTTCCTGGAAATAAATCTTATCAGAAATAAACAGAAATAAACATCAAAGAAAATTTACTCCATCAACTTCTCCATCCAATTGGAATAACCTTTGAGATCTCAAAATATGGCTAGTTACTTAGATCAAAAAGTGTAAACATATGTTTTATACTGTGTTTAATTATAGAGAAGAGCAAATTACTGAATTCAAACAATTCAAACAATTCAAATTCAAACAATTCAAAAAATAGGAGTATTTAGATACAGCTGAAATTCAATTAAGCCTGTAAGGTATGGTTATTAATATTACTACTGAAATCAAGTGGTGCCTTTGTCATGGACTGAGACCTCAACATGGGAAGAGCAGTATGAGCCACAGATAAAAAGCATAGTTCTGCCTCAAAGAGCAACAGGAAGATCCAGACAAATGAGTACAAGGAAACGAGACAATATTGCTCAAGTTTGCTAAAAGTCAGAGATAAGTAAAGGCCTCTCCAGGTCAATAATCTGGTCATTCTGCATATTTCCACAGATGTCATGGAAAGGGAAGATTTTGGAGAAGGCAGTGTCCCGTGGATGTTGGTGGGTAGCTCCCTCAAGCCTAATGGATAAACTACACAAAGAAATGAGAGTGCTTTGAAAATTTGTGAGCAGAAATTGCTGAAAAAGATGATATGTTCCTATTAATAACTGTGAGCCAGTATCTTGATAAAGCATATGAGATACTAAGCACAATAAGGATACATAGTCTAAATCAAGGTTGGAAAAAGGACAGTAAGAATAAGCTTCACTTGCAAGATGTTCTAGGGTGAATTGAGAAGAGAAAAAATTATTTTTTGATTTGGTGAACTTATAAATTAAATTAGGAAGCACGTAGGGCAATTGTCAAATAGGCAAGAGTGGAAAGGCAACTGTAGGAGAACGCTAAGCTGAATTGTATGGACTGGGAAATGTGAGAGCAGCTGAAGGGAGGGCAATGGATAAAACAGAAGTTGGTGAGCAAGTGGTGGGATGGGGTTGCTGGAGCAAGCACAGGTCTGAGAGGAAGCCTGTCAGCACTGGAAAAGGAGAGCAGGCTGGGGAGAGGAAGAAACACAAGCCTCAGAAGATGCCTCTGCTAAGTTCCCCTCTGAGGACTTCAGCGAGATGCCATTTGAGGAGAGAGAGGTGGATGCAGGAGGATGGGGAGCTTAAGGAGTGAGTCAGAGACATGGAAAAACTTACTAGGATTAAGTAGATTTATTCTGAAGAACATTACTTAGGGAAAGAGCACAACTGAAGGACAAAACACATCTGTGGTTCAGGAAAGCAGCTAGGCCACCATGTTTCCTTGAAACACACTGTGCTGTGCAAGATTAGGAGCAGAGGAAAGGAGTCCTGGCAGGGAGTTAGAGTTTTGCATTCAGGGAGAAGAGGAGAACAAAACAAAGAGCAGAGGATGGGGATTCCCAGAGGGAGCAATTGCGGAGTGTGCAGCAGGCAGCAGGTTTCCTTGGAGTCTGCTGGTCAGGCTGACAGACTGGTCCGCCTTTTGGCCTGAGAAGAGGGGAAGGTTCCTTTCTGTGAGGCTGTCCAGTCCAGACAACCCCCATTAGAGAGACCTCTAATTATTTTTTTCCCCAAAAAAACTCTGAGAAATTGTTTTTCTAGCACCTTTAAGAGGCTGGAGTTAAAGAACAATAGTTTGGTAAATGGCCATTTGCCGCTGTTTGCCCGGTCCAAAAATGTCTCAAGTAATACAATTAAGCTTAAATTTGGAAGCAAAATTCTTTCTTGCATCAAAACTTTATAGAAATACAGCAGAGAAAACACACTTTAATAATAAACAGATAATTAAAACCACTTGAAACCCATGTATGTGTTTTATTAGTGACTAAAATCAATGGTATGTTGCAATTTAGTTATGCGGGCCGATGTTATGTACCAGTTACATAGACATGTGCTACAGGCTTAGTCATAAAAGTGTGGAATGCACCACTAACAAATTCAATTTTTTTTCCCTTAACTACTCACAAACCCCCTCTTCTTCTGAAGGGAAGCCACATATCGCTCCTTATAAAGGGCTCAGTCAAAAGGAAAGCCAAAATAAAGACAGAACTTAACAGCCCAATGGGCTCTCACCAAAACTGTATCTTTTGGGGGAACTAAAAAAGAAAAGGAAGAACAGATAGGAAAGTTCATCCCCATTCCAAGAAAAAAATGCTGTTCTTAACAGAGTTCAAATATTATAAAGAGATGTTCATGTCACTAGGAAGAAATTAATGTGTAAAGGTCTAGGAAAACACTGACAGTTAATTTTTCTATCACGTTAGCTACACAAATGTAGCCCATTGAGGATTTCCCCCTTTAGCTTTGCATTAGAAAATTCATACTGGAATTTGCACTTTCAACTAACTCATTTATTCAGGCAGACTTCTGGAAAAATAGGCCTTGCTTGGGAGCACAATGTCACTGATGCCAAAACATAAGGAAAGACTACTAATTTTGGAAGTCCCCTAGCTAAATTTTCAGAATCTCTGAAAGGCAGAAGGTCTGGAGAAGTCAGGAGTAAAGGGGGCCTTTATCCCACATGTCACAAGTTGTGCATTAAGATATAAAGAACACCTAGAACTATAGCCTATTTTCCAAAATAGTTCAGCAAAAAAAAAAAAATTTTGAAATCTGTCTCCTTCTCAGGCTATCGTAAAAGTTAAGACAGACACATTTTCACAGCGTAAGTGCTCAAATGCCTAGTTTTGGCCTGCTGCAATGTAGGTATTTCAGTGCCACGTTGCTTCAGGGCAACTGTAGTTTTTGAGTGCCTGAAGCCTCGTTCTCCTTTACCGGCTGAGTTTCCAAACTAAATATCATAGAATACACTATGTAAGGAAATTCCTATGATACTTTGTCCAGGGAGCCAGAAGGAAGATTTGACTTTGCCATATCAGAAAATCCAGACCACAGAGGAGAATGAGACCTCTGAATTTTAACTCTAATGAAGCATTATAGTATACATATGCTAATGGCAAACTGATCCCAAAATAAAATGTATGGCTGGAAGAGGACTTATATGTGAAAGAATGTAGAACTCGCAGCATTTCATATAAAGGCACTACTAAGTTTATTGCATTTCATTTCATATCAAGCATTTAGATTAAAGCAGCAGACTGCTAATTCTATAGTAATTTCACACTGGCTAGAGCTCCATCTCTCCCCAAAGACCACCATGGCCTTTCTCCACGAGAGAAGGCAAATTTTAAGCTTACTAGAAGTGTGAAGGAAGAACCACTTTAAGACACTTCGCTTTAAAATGTAAGTTAGAAGTCTAATGGGTATGAAAAGTAAATGCTACAGGAAGGGATCACCATGCAAATTAATTATCTAACTGCTGTTGTCTCCTGGCTGAAACTCAGTAATACATAGTTTCGGATGCATTTGAAAATCGATCATATTTTTAGGTATCACAGGTTTATGCTGAGATCAGCCTAGACGCTTCAGCTAACTCAGCCTCACTGGGCTAAAAACTGCAGTGATACAAGAATGTTAGACTTGATCTTTCAAGTTATTTATGAAAATAAGCCTGATTAAGTGAATTTTAGAATCACTTGTGTTCAGAATTTTCACCAAGAGAACTACAAAGATTTGTATATAGATTTAGTAATTTTTTCATGTAAGTAGTCATACTTACTCGAATTCACTTACATTTGTATTTCCTCAGACACACACAGGTGATATGTAGGAAGACAGGTGTAAGTTGTGGTTACCCTGATGTAAGTAATATGGACACTTTTCCCATAAAATATCACTTTTATTGAGGTACAGTAGAAACTACAGGAACTACACGTTAAATTAGAATTAAATAAAATTCATTTATAAATTCATAAGATTAAATGAGATAAATTCAGGTGTGATCTAAACTAGTATATTGAGATATATTAACAGAACAGGCGGTAAATAAACCATATTTAGCTTTTCTCTAGGAAAACATCTGAACCTCATTTCACAGGAAGGTTCTGAGGAAGCTCAACCTACAGCACTCATAGGGAGGAGAAAGAGATAGGTCGTTGCAGTTGCATTATAAGATTGGCATCCCTGCTTCATTGCTTGCTTAGGTGAAGGAAGGAATCCCTCCAAACACTGAGACCATTTGGCAAACCTTTCTGAATGAGTTAGTAAAGCTTGGGAGGCATTTGCTTCTTTCAACATGCCAGTATTATTCTTCTCTTTCTGATGGGTTAGATTTTGTTCTGATTTTTGTCCTCATGAAATAATTGTATGTCAGGCCATATGAGAAATAAGACCTGCCCTCCCTGCAAAAAAAAATCTTGACCAGTCTACAGGAATGGGCTTCAAAAAGTTAATTTTTTTAAACATAGAAAGTTTAAATAAATTAAGGGCCTACATGAGACCAATAAAACCTAGAAAATTCAGGAATAAGATTTTATTCTCTACTCCATACTCTTCCCTGCCCTTTTTTTAAAGGCTAAAATAAATTTCTTATAATGAAAGCTAGCTACATTCTATAATTGTAGATACTCTTTATATCTGAATGCACCTCAGAAGTTTACAGCTTAGTAGGGTGGTCAAGTTAGTCTTGTCACTTAATTTGATGAATCTGATGTCTGGATGCTGAAATGATGTCATCCACTTAAAAGAAAATAGCAAATTTTTGCTTAGACAGCTTGTCAGCTTTTAAATATAATTTCCACTAACAAGCATTTTATGTGGCAGCAGCAAAGTTAATTCTTGGAATACCTAACTTTTTTGCTCTTTAGTATTTTCACTGTCATTTTTGTGATGTAATGGCTAGCAACAAGAATGATAAGGAAAGAAATCTCACTGTGAAAGAAAGATGTCCAGGGTCCTCCAGCTCAAGTGATGCCAACCGCCAGCCATCTCCAGTCTGCCAAAAGAAGAGTAGAAGAAGCATCAAAGAAGGGCTTTCTAGGCTACATAAGACAATATCAAAACATCCACACTAATAATTTAACTGTTTGTTTTTTGATTTTTTTTTTTCCTGTGATAAATTTGCATGTATACAATTCTTTCCTGAAAGCCATTTTCAGCTTATCCTAGTATATCTATGTTTTGCCTCAGGCTCCGAAATCCCCAGGGAATGACTCAGCCATCAGGTTCTTGTGAGGTGCATCTTCTCAGTCTTTTCCATGGGAACTGTTCAAATCTGTTTAAATCACAAAATACCTACTGGAGCTAAATCTTCTTTCTCTCATATCGCAGATACTCATTTGGCTCTCACCTGGGGATTACTTCCTATTCTAATGCGGGTTGTTCTCCTCCTTTATTTTGTACAGGAATTCCACCTTTGTCAGCCGTGACATACATATCCCACTGAGAAGTTTGGCTTTTGACAAACAGACATTGATTGAAAACCACATGACAGAAAATCCCTGATGAGCTCTAGGTGTCACATTTGCTTCACAGGCCCTGAGGATTGAGAACTAATCAAAAGCAGACAAGAGCTTGCTGTCTATCTTCAGGAACTGCCAGATAATCATTTTCTCAAGATACTTTTCTAATAGCTAAAGGAGCTGAACTCCGTACTCACTCTCCATGTACTAAAAGTACCCAGTGGTAAAGAAATTACAACTTATCTTAAACCACCTTTTCCCCCAAATGAGGTTCTCTAAGGATCCTATAAAATTCACGTAAGAACTGGCACTTACCTTTATGTAAACAACCTTTTGAACCTAGGGTGGTGGATAGCAGTATGAGATAGAGAGAGATTTTGAGAACAGGAGCACTGAAGCTGGAACAGTTTTACACTAGCATAAGTGAAATATGTAAGTGAAGAGTCAGGCTCTGCAAAGCTTTATAAAGTTAAAATGGTCTTTTCTCAACCTTGGATTTATACAGTTATTGGATTATATATAGCAAAGATATGTTAAAAATATGAGAATGGAGTAAAATGCTCCCCAATCAGGGTGTTAATGCACCTCTGCAAAAAGAGAGGATCATATGCCACACAATTTAGCAAATATATTAATTATTTTGCCAAAAAGGGGACAGATAGATAGATTATACGCCCCCTCCTTTTTATGAGCTCTTTCTTTTCGTTTTATTTTATCAACTGGTCAGTATGACTTGGAAAGAAACATGTAGGGTCAAATGAAGTATTAAAAGTTGGATTGGTCTGAAAATGACTCTATAATTACAATCGTCATCAGTAGTTTGAAAGATCAGAAATTCCCTCAATACTTGTGGTATAGAAATAAAAATACAGAAAATCCCTTCAATGGAAAAAATATTAGACAGCATCAAATTAAACTGTAATTGACTCTTCAAGTTATGATTACAATTCTGGGAAATTAAATACATGAGCATCTAACTTGCAAAGATTCAAAACACTGGTATAACTAAGGGGTTTTAGTATTTTAATATAAATGCATTTTAGTAATAATGTACATTTATTAATAATGTAAATAACCATCATAGGAAAATAAGATTTAAAATCTCTTATTAAGTTTTTCATTTGAAAACACTAATTAATGGTTTGACATCTGAAGTGTTGCAGTGGCCTATATGGTTTTGTTTATGCTTCACGCCAAGGAAAATTTGTTAGACTAAGTTGCAATGCTTTTTTTGCATCTGGATTTTATGATGTTTGGCTTTGTAATGACTGTATATAGAGCTGATTCCACTATTTAAGATTCTGGCCAAATGTAATTAACTTAAGTGCCTAGAAGATGAAAGTTTATTTGCTTTATACTGGATTAAAGTGTAAGTAGCAGAGGTAGTATGAACAGACTGTGTAAGTTATCTCCAGCTATTGAAGTTCCCAAGATCTGCATACCAGCGCAGGACAGTGGTGGCCAGGAAGTCCAGGGATGTTTGAATTTATTAAATTTGCAGTAAGAAAACACCAAATACGTTCAATGGACTAAATAGGTTAAGTGAAACCACAACTTGCATAATGATTTCTCTGATTGTATTTCTTCTCAGAAGCTTTATCACAGATGCATGTGATACATCATGCTTGCAGCTCGAACAGCACTGTAGCTACATAAACCTACTGCCAAAGCAGGTTTTCCAAAGTAGGTAATCCTCAGTGTCAGAGCAGTGTGCAGGTGATGATTGTTCGGGTTAAATTACACTGTGTCAACAATGATTTATTTGAACTATTAGTGCACAAGAGCAGATACCACAAAACTGACCACTAAGTCTCAGACCATGGCGATCTAATATTTTTGTTTATGAATCAGTAATATGCCAATGTACAATTGTAGCTAAATAAAGATAAGAGCAAAAAGATGCCAAAGCAGGTCCACACAGGATAGATCACTAGACGTGGAACATAAACCATCAGATAAAAACCCAGCCCTGTAGGCATAGGCTACTGACAGATGGAGCAGTTATCTTTTCCAGGGAGATAAACATGCATCCTTGTGTTCTTTATTTACAAGAACAAATTAAATCGGTTTTAACACTTCCATATTCATGTAAAACACATATTATCTGGTAATGACTTTGAATTCTCTTCAGTGTTATTAAGTTTTGGCTTATTTATGGCTTTAGTTCTTTTTTTTTTTTTTTACCTGCCTGGTTATTGGAATAACCCAGAACTTCTGCACCATTTTCAGCGATGAATTCCATGATTTTCAGAAATCCCTTGTTTGTTCTCTTTCTAGCCTTCTAAAGAGATTTCTTTTTCTCCATTGAGGTAGAAAGCAGACAACCCTCAAGGGCAGCACACTTCTTCCTTTGACTCTGTTCCATTGGTTTATTATCTGGAATTGAAGATATGAAGACAGAGACATAAGTAGTTTTATAGTCCAGATTTCTTGGCTACAAGTTGTTCATAAATACTGAAGGAAAAAAAAAAAAAGGAAAAGATTATAACGATGATGCGAGTCAGAAAGGATTTTTTTTTTTTAGATTTAAAACCAGAAAACATTACTAGAACAGATTTTACCAAAAAATGATATATTGAGATAGAGAGTACAATAGTACAATAAAAATAGTACAATAAAAATGTAAACATTACATTTATTTTTAAGGTGTATGCTTTTATACATTAAGATATTTTAACATAAATTGTATGTTCATGTGTCTCTGTGTATGCAGCTGCAGCTGCCATGTTTTAGAATTCAAGAACATATGTCCTGGCATCCTATGGTGCAACAGAAAATACATTTCCTCTTTTCTGACTCACTTAGAGTGTAACTATGCCACTAAATAAAATGGGTCACAAAACTGTTCTCATGGATAAGCAGCGTGACTCACGTCTGTATGGCTGAAATCCTTTGCCTGTTGGACTTAGGAGGCCAAATCCAAATTATGTCTTGGTAATGGGTATTGCCACAGAGAGAGTCTGAGAGGTTGTTTCTTGGCGTAGTCCTAGACACTACGCTAATAATTTCACATTGTGTTTGATCATGTGCCAGCGGCCTGGGCTCGGGTTTAGTTTGCAAGTACAGACATATGCTGTAAAAAGAATGACTCCTGATACACGTGTCAATCCTCTGTACTCCCTGGATTCAGCAGGTCAACTGACTGTAGCTATTTCAAATTTCAGCAAGGATAACATTAAGCTTCTACACCAAATTGTGGATCCGGAGGTATGGACACCTGACTGCTATTTTTTTCCCATTCTTACTTTAGGGCTCTCACAGAGTGTATTCATAGCAGAAAGAAGACATTAGGTGGTGCATTGCATCCTTTCTATGATTAGCACAAACAATTATGTTCTGTGCATTTCCATTAAAAAAGTAACTGAGGTAACTAGAAAAAAATGGTGTTGTCTTTTTTTTTATACCGAAAGGATCCCATATATATGTATCATGTTTAATTGAAAGAAAGAGGAAATAACTATGTGGTATAAAAATTGGTTACACATCCTGCAAAAATTTTTCATGAAGCTGTTGGCCTCTAGTCCACATTTGTGTACAGCCAGCTCCCTTGAAAATTTATGTTATGCTCTGGATTTAGGCATAGCCGCTTTCTGTAACAGCAGAATCTCCAGGCTTGAAAAACTGGCACTTTTTGGCCTAGCACATGTAATGTGTCCCTTCATAAACTAATTAGAGACAGATTTTATTTGAATCAATGGATAAAAAACAGATAGTATGTATTTGTATGTATTATTTATAGATACTTAGAATAATGTCTACAGCAGTCTACAGATAATTCATTTGCTGAAGTTTAGCAGAATTCCTATTGCAATATGGAAAACAAACCAGGAAAGATGCATACAAAGATGTAACAAAATTACAACCTAGAAAGCATTTCCCCCCTTTTTTTTTCTCCTGTGTTTTAGATCTACACATGCAGCCTGGGTGAAGTATCACATTTGCTTTGAGATGTTTTTGGAGTGCACTACCAAAAGGGCCTGCACTGACTCTTTCTCAGTCTCTGTCCCTATTTTGACATTATTTCCTGTGACAATTTGAGCAATCAGATAACTACCCAATGAGCCAAATCAGGCAATTGATGTGACTAAATTTTAATTTATCAAAAAGAACTCAGAAAAATCTACTGTTCTTATTCAGGGAAAGTAGTTAACTTTCTGATATTGCGAAGCAGGAATTTCGATGTATTTAAGATATCTGGCTTGGCCGTAATTAGCCCACGATACCAGCAAGAAGGAGGATGTGAGAACATATGGCCAGCAGCATGGAGGTTGATATAGGGCTTTTTGGCAGAGTGTCGTTAGATCAAATTAAAACACTTGGAAGAGCAGGGTTGGAGCTTCACCTAATTTAAAGCTCTGCAGTTTTCCTCCACAATGACAGGTTGTGATCCCCTTGTTTTCTGGCCATTTGCTTTCTTCTCTTCTTTTGTGTCAACTCTAGCACAGGAATGAGATGGTTCAGTGAAATGACGCAACAGGAAATTGCTCTGTTCTTTTCTTTTGGTGGGTTAGTTTTCCACAGGATTCATCCTTAGGTCACTTGGTTATTAGGTCCAAAGCAAGGGACATGGCAAGGGATGCACGGATGAAACTGTGAGAGCAGGACAATCTCTTTTGGGGGTTCATGAGAGTGGGTGTCACACCAAACTCCACCAGGGTCATCAACTCTCTTTAAGTTCCCAGTGAATAAATACACAACATTTAAAATCATCCTTATGGAGTCACTTCTCAGTAAATTAGGTAGACATCTTAGTTAAATTAGATCATCTTGATCATTTCAGAATACCAGAACACATTCAAATATATCCACAATGGTTTTACTACCCTTTCTTAGGTTTATAGTGCAGTGACTGATATGAAGCCTTGAAAGCTGTGAGTAGTCCTAATTTTTTCCTTTAGGACCTCAAGTCAAGGCATTGTATGGACAGCTAAAAGGAGGCAGTTCCCATGTCCCATGGAGCTAGCCATGAAGATAAGCTTGAAAGAAAGAGAAGTTTGTATGGCACCTTAAAAGCTCACGCTTTCAGGTTTCTCCTTGTATTCTGAAGCTGTTTGCAAAAGCTATGAAACTTCATTATGAGAGATAACAGACTATAAAACCATTTACTGGCCTGTGAGGAAGAAAAGATGAAAATGGCATGCATGTGGCAAAATAAAACTCATTCTTCTGCTGAAGAATTTCATTCTGTCACTATTAAGTGTCATTATTAAGAGAGCAACTATCCTATTTACTATTACACGACAGAGTCTTTGTCTAAGTAGTTAAGCAACTGTATCCTTAATCTCTAAGTTGAGAGCTGCTAACAGGCCATGTCGGGGTTTCTGTTTGATGTTAGTGCAAATAAGCTGCCTCATACATATGTACTGGCTACCTGGCCTGAGCTGAGGACAGGCAATTAGCAACTGAAAGGAGCAGCTTCTTCAACTGCACCCCTAGTCTCGCATCGTCCCAAATTCTAAAAGAAATTCAAGCTTTCAGGCTTTGCTTGGAAAAACCTAGGTTCACGTGAGAAATAGTTCAAGAAGCTGCTGATTTTCAGGTAGTAGCTGCTCAGCTGGGGAATTCGGCAGTCTCTGAGATGGCTACACAGCTGTTTTAGACAAAATCAAACAGGCAAGACAGCTCAGATCTCTGCCAAGGGGAAGCTGGAAGAAACTGTTCCTACTCCCTGATGTTACAGCAATACATAGTTATAGATTCATAGCTATCTGACTATAGCTGTAATAACAAATCTAAAGGGAAGAGAAATTATTGCTAATGAAGATGACCATAGTTTTTCACTGACTACACAGGAAGTCTGGCGAGCAATGCAGACTAGACTCCTCACTTTGGGGCAGCTCTATTTAGGTAAGATAAATCCCATCTGCAGTTTCTCACTTTCTCCAGGGAGCTGACTGTAGTAGCTAAGCTGGGAGTAAACTCCTGGCTTTTCTGAAATGAGAATGAAAGTCTCTGAGTGCAGGCAGCTTCAACTGAAGGTATTACTAGAATAGCTCTATATGTAAATCTTCCAACAAGCTGTCCTAAAAATTCCTCCTTTAATTTACCACTTCAGCAAAATAGTGTCTTCTCTTTAGTCACCCGAGGTTGGTAACATGCAACGATAACTCTCACAACCAGAACAAGCAAAACACACACTGAGAGTGTTTCTGATTCAAGGTCCCATTTTTCACATTTGAAACAGGATGCCTCTGATTTGCAGGTGTCCTGGCTTTTAATTCCAACCTCAGGCTGATAGTATCTCTATCTCTTTTCCATTGAATGTCTTTGAGAAACAGATACAACAAGCAAAGAGTGGTGCTCTTCCCTGCACTTTGATCAAAGGCAGTTATTGACAGAGCAATTTGTAGCAATGGATGGACTACTCATAAACAAGCTTATCCAAGAGGAAAGACAAGGTATTTTTAGGATAAAAACATACGAACTGCAATGAAGCCTGCTGGAACACTTGCTCTGTGTGTTGTTTTCAGAACTGTGTTTAATGAGATATGCAATGTAATCAAATTCCTATGTCAGTGTAATTAATGGAAGATTTGTTCAAAAATGGAATTATGTGAAAAACTATGTTAAAATATTCTGATTTAAAATATGATGTTTACTATTATATATGAAAACACATTTATTTTTATAGTTCACTAATTTCCCCATATATCCTACTGCTGTGGTATTTAATCCAGCTCAAGCAAAGGATTCTCTGCTATACTTCTGTAAACCTCTTGAAAAAGCAGCTTTTCCACTGATGCGGACACAGAGCTACTTATTTCAGCAATCATTTACTAGGTATGTCCTGATAAAACCTAAATTAAGATGGAGTTAAAACTGAGAAAACAATTAATTGAAGGAAAAAAGCTGCACATATTTGTTTCAATTACATCAAAGTCAAACCTGGAAAACATGATTAAGCTTATATTTACATTAAGATAATCAATGAAAAGTAAGTCTCTGAAATGTCCTTAGCCATGTCATAAAGATATGACTATAATTAAATTATTTAGTATTTATTTGTGGCCCTGAATTATATTATAATTCATTCTTATGAGAAATGAGGCTCCCCAATCCTATGTTTTTGCTATTTACGGTATCATTGAAGGGCACATTTAAATTTACTTAGGTGCCAGACTGTGCTGCCCTAATCTTAATATGTTTGTATTTCCACTGTGTGTAACCAAACTCAAAAAAAACAGTGACACAGACGCTAAATTTCTTAAAGGACCCAGTTTGAAACAAACTATGCGATAAATTAAAATATTGCATTTACTTGACTTATAGAAGACTCATCCTGCACTCCATGATCCTGAAAATATACCGTGGATCCCTACCTGGATAATACATTCTCTGCTCTGAGAAGACAGAATCTAAATCCTCATGGCAGAGGTACATCCAGCTTCTCTATGACTACTGCCCCATCGATCTGCTTGACCTACGTAGGTTGTCCTCGGTGGGAGTCAAGTTGAAGACGGTCAAAGTCTTTGTTTCATGTCAGTTGACTTCAGGCCCATAAGCAGCCATTTGTCTGCAGCTTTTACATTCTAAATAGAGAAGATAGATAGGCAAAATGCAGAGTAAAGCAGGGATCATCATTCCTTTAACATTTTTTACCAGGAAACTGCCCTCAAAGACAAAGTTGCTCCATCACTGCTCCTCACTTGCCCATATTGGCTTGAAGACCCACAGGAAAGCAAACATGCCAAATGGCCCGAGATGCAGGTTAGCAACATAAACCTTGGGCAGACTGGCATGGGAAACACCCTCTGCACCACGACACTTTTCTATGTAAAGAAAAAAAAAATAAAGAATTTAATTAATTCCTTTTCAGCAAGGAGCAGTATAAATGGTTTTCAACTAATAAAACACCTGCAAGTAAAAGCAACTTCCCTAAATTAGTATTTATAAATTATTTGGAGTGAGCCTATCAGCATTACTTTGTGCAGCTGTTCATTTATCAAATTACATAAATCACTTATTCCATCAGCAAAGTGTCAGCTTCCATTCCAGAGTTAGCTTCCACATAACCTGATTAAAGAAGTGTCCAAAATTCCTGCATTCCTTCTGTATTATACTCGGAATCTTGCTTTATTTCCTCCTTGGATATATACTTATATCTGCATTTAAATTGCTTTATTTACAACACAGTGCACTTCCAAATAGGAATTTCTTGGGACCCAACTAATTTTAAGGCTTGACAGAGGTTTTGTCCACACTGAGCTCTACAGGACAGTAACACTAGGATTAGAATGTAATTAAAGCTGAGGATAAAGAATGAGTTTACAAGGTAATATCAGATGGGAAGAATAGAGACAGATGAATAGGATATAAGTTCTCTTCCTAACTCTTTGCCAAGTTAGCAGTTTTTACAGCAATTACACTGTGTTAGAAATTCCTGATTAAATCTTTTCATCAAAGATCAAAACCCCAGTTTGCACAGGCTTATGAAAATACTTTCAATTGTTATTAACAGACTTTAATTGCACCAATATGCTTTTCACTGCTTAAAAAGGCCTTTGTTCTTCACAAATAGTGATACAAAGGTAACAGCAATACTTTAGTGGCTTTTACTGCTTGCATGCAAAATAGGAGTCCTTAAGCTTTAAAAATCTTTTCTCTCAGAGATACCATCTTTTGCCTGGAGCTAAAGGAATTAGGGGATATTTACATGATTTAAGGCTAATTTTATAGCATATTATGTTCTCTTTTTGCCATGGAATCAAATACTAGAGGATTTGATTTTTAAAAATGTAAATATTGGGAAAATGTAATGAAACCATTGTTTGCATGGGAAATTTCTGTGTTAATCTGGAAACAATATACAATATTGTATATTGGAATTGCGTAACTTACTTAGTGGTCAGTAACAGGAAAAAATAACAATAGCTCTGGAAATATAAATACGTGTGATAATACGTACAGAACTCATGCTAGACGCTTAGAATGAAGTCAGAAACTACATTTTAGCTTTGAAAATATTGTTTAGGTGACAGGAAAAAGAAAACAGTCTCTAAAACTTTTCGATACATGTGAATGAAATATTACTAAAAGCTGATCAGTATTTTTAATATTTAATTAATTAAATTAAGTAGGTTTAATCAAAACTACTAAATTCACCATTTCTATCAACGATTTCCAAATCCTATTTCAACTATGATCAAACAGTTCTAGCAACATTCTGGTGAGGAGAAAAAAAGCTTGAGTATAAAGCAGGAATAGACGTTGGTTTTCTCTGAAGATAATACTTAGCTTAAGGCAACAAGAGAAAGACTAAACTGCCAAAATGTATGACCACTGGGAGATCTGTTATTTTATATGGATGGGAAATACAGATAATTGCTAAGAAGAAGAAAAGGCAGTTAAAGACTTTCGTGAAGAAAAAGTTCTATGATAAATGTTTGGGCTAGTTAGAAAGAACAATGTGTGGAGAGAAATATTGAAAGGGGACTGTGGGAGGTCTATGAAGAGCCAAACACAGTGAAGGGAGTGAAATCCCGGTGACCTGAGCGGGTAGAGCATGTGGTTAGGATGCTGGAAGTCATACCAGCAAGGCTTATTTTGGAAAGACATCCTTAGGAGTTTCAATCTTCTGGCCAATCAAGAAGAACATGGGAAGATAATATTGAGCAAGACCTAATTGCTCTTAAAATGGATCACCATCAAAGGGAAAAACACACATTTGGCAGAAAGAGGTAGGAGAAAATCTGCCAAGGACCTTTCGGGTCCGTAGAATTGATGGATAATAGCACACAGATTCTAGGATATTCCATGTGATTTCTCTCATCTTTAGTTTTGGAATGAATTCACAGTGAAATTATTGCCTTCATTCTGTCCAGAACTTCTTAAGGAGCATTTAGAAGAAGATAGTAATGAAGTGGCTAGCAATTGCCTATTCCGAGTGTAACTTTTCCCTAAGTAGTGACAAATGAGGCAGGGAGAGAATTGCTTTGCAGATGTATCTACAGATCCAAGGTTGTCTGTGAGAAACGCATAGGAAGAAGCATGAAGAATTCTGCTCCAGGAAAAACAGCACAGGGATGCCTGAGTTTTCAAATTGCATTATAATTCTATTCCCAACATTTCATGTAAGAAGAGTCAAGGGAGATGTCACGATAACAGGCATTCAGGTCCAAGCCACGTAAAACTCTACTATGCAGGAACGTGGCTTTTTTGTTTGGATTATTAACACAGTGGGATGGCCCAAATTTGCAAAGGAATTTGCATGAGTAAGGATTTGTAGGAGCTAAGGCCAGTATGAGAAACTTGACAAAAACTGAAAGATAACTTACTGGTCCTTAGCTAAAACACTAATTGAAATTAATGGTGGATAGATAAGGAATTGTGCAGGCCTGCTGGAATTGTCCCAGAACTATCTGGTTGTGTATGCAATTTTTCTGCATTTCAGCACAAGTGTACATTCTTCAAGTAGTTAGGAACTGCCAGCTGAAATGACATTTTGCAAGTGATAATATGGAACAGTTTGTTCTGTTTTAACTCTAGATTTGCCTGTGTAGTTACGAGTCTCCCACCATATGCCTGTGTCCCCTAATCATTCCAACCCCCTTCTATCCCTATCCCATCTCCTTGGTAAAGGATTTGCTCTAACCTCTGGGAAATAAAATGTTGCAAAGTCATATTTTACAGCAAAAATGGTTGCACAGATTTACTTAATTTGTCAAATCAAACCAATGACCAGTAATGCCACCAGCAACTAAATAAGCAACTTTGCATCAGACTAGTTCGTGGATCATAGCTTAAACAAACCTCAAGTATGCAACCTGTAACAGCATGTGCCAAAGCACCTCTTTCTTTGGGTTTAAAATTCTTGTACTTAATATCAGCACTTTCAAGCCACAGGTAGCAAACCTTTAACAAAATACATTGACTACAGACCTGCCGTTTTCAGAACAAACACAAGAGGGAGCTTTTAGATGATGTTGTATTAGTGCTCTAGCAGCCACACTGTAAGCTCTCAGCAAAACACTCGAGTAACATTTTGCTTAACGTACTGCTTTTGGCCCTCACTCTCTCTCACCTTCTACTGGTGTCATCTCGTAACTTCTCAATTAAATCACATGATTTTACTCCAATGCCTCAGCAAGAACCCAACTGTAATGTACTTCCTCTCAGAAACTTGATATATTGCAATGTATATTTAATTTTACTCTACACACACACACACTTGCAGACACAAACACACGCACCAAATCTTCATGAACTTTAAGTCAAGATTCCTAAACTTCACAGCCCACAAATGAAAACAAACTAGCAGTTAAATCATTCTACACCCCATTTCCAGACCACTCATCAGTTTTTCTTCTCAACCCCAACTACTTCCCTTCTATCCCCCACAGCCCACATACCTCCACCTCAGCCAGAGGCACCAGCACACGGCCCTGTGCTCTGACCACGTTTCCTGCTGGCAGGGCCCTGCGTTGCTGCGCTCTCTCTAGGGTTGGTGTGGCTTTCCAGAATTACACTTTGAAGCAACTCTGCATGCAGTTTGTTGTTGGGATGTAAAGGCTGTGATACATAGTGAAAAATGGTAGCTGTAACCTGCATTTCTCTAATATTCAGGGAAATGTCTGAATTGCTACATTTGGTACTAATTTTTATGAGGAAATTTCAGAATTGAAACCTGCTGAAGTGTTTTCTTTAGTGTGTTACACTTGTGGATGGAGTTATGGTTGCCTTTTAGTTGCCCAGGATGTGGATGGAGATATATGGGCTGTAGAAGAGGTAACAGAAACCAAGAAGAGGAACCCATTCACACTGCAGATATAAGGAGACACAGAACTGCTCCTTGGCTTTTCATGGGATACACAGTTGAGCCATTGCAGCTGAACTTTACTTAAGGAGTTTTCATTTGCTTGGGTTCTAATGGATGGAGTAATGTAACTATTTTAAAAACAATATTCTACTGCTGACAGTTACTCAACTCACAACTGCTGAACTCTATATTACCCCAACACAACCGTCATGTGTCTTTTGATTCCTCTCTGTGCCTTCCCAGATATTCTTAAAAATCCCCTAAGGTCTGCTTTTTTCATTCCTTCCCATAATTTTGAAGCTATAGGGAGGACCTGCCTTTCCAAAATACGAGATACTGTTAAGAGCTGTTACAAGACAGACGATGATTCCAGTGTGATGGAACAGGACAAGGAAGGATTGTGCATGAACCTGCAATTGAGCAGTTTGCTACTCTGTGGAGATCCTAAGTGATTTAAGGAACAACATGGCTGTGGTAAAGAAACTGGCCATGCAAGTGCTTGTAAGGAACTCCTTGGCCTCACAAATAGAAGATGAATGCCAAGCAAGTTAACAGGCCGCACTGGGGAAGTTTAATTAAAAATTAGTAAGGTTACTGCGATGAAATGTGTGGAAATTAACTGTGCATGCACTAAGCTTCTTCTACCAAGCTAGGGTAAACCCGGGTAAGGAAACAGACTCAGGAGGTAAGACTTTTGCTCTGAAATGTACCATGGTATAAGACTATAGATACTACACCTTTTCCTTTGACACATTTATCATCTATTGCTGTTGGGCTCAAGACTCTGAACTTGATTCTCTACAGGTACTATTCTGCAACACCAGTTCTCCTGAAAGTATCAAAAAAGTGTAAAATATTTTATTACCTCTCATAGCAGGTTAATTATAATGCAGCAGGATACACAGGTATCTCTGCATAACATTTACATAAGACAAAAACAGGCTAAATCTCTCTTCTGTACAAAATATGTTTTTAAAGTGAGCTTGTTTAGCCCCAAAGAAATCAGAACACGCCAATTATCCAGAAAGGGCTTCTGAACTATTTATCTCTCCATGTGTATTTTCATACTTTGACTTGGACTGAAGTGTCTGAAGTTGGCAAGTATCTTCTCTTCCCCTCGCCAAATACAGTCTTTGACAGGTACATGAAGGTCAGAATATTCTCACAGATTCACGTATTTCCCAATAAAACTAAGGATTCTTTAAAATGAAAAGCTAAACTCACGTAGCAGGTGATAATATATTAGTTTCCAGGTAAACTGATGGTTTCTTACACTACTTTGACCACTTTAACTATTTCCACCTGCACAGTTTTCTTGAATGTTGAGGGTCTCATCTGACAGCTGTAGTAAGAAATTCTATGAAATCCCCCACCCATTTAACAGAGTGCTCAATGTGGACTGTAGCTTCTTTGTGTTCTTGATAACTATTTTTACATTTGATACTTTCTAAATTCAGTCCTCTGATCTTAAGGTAGTTCATGGTGTTACTGCTTCATTGCCTCTAACCTTTGAGCCATTTGGATGAAGAGGTATGATTAGGCTGTTGCCGAAGAGCCTTCAAAAGCCACCAAATTTTCTCTTTTGATTCTTCTTCTAAGCTTCAGGAACGCCACAGCAGATAAAAAATTATTCACCAGCTGTAAGAGCGGGAATAAACTACAAGAGTGAGGGAATCAAACAAACCATTTAATACAACAGTGAAATTTTACCAAGGGTCACCTGAGATCTCCTATTTGCTGCATTGCTAAGATGTAAATGTTAAACATGTTGTCTAAAACTGTGTTGTTTTTCTGGGTAAATGCACAGCTCTGTATAAAGGCACTGAAAAAGGATCTTTTCTTCGGTAAGGCGTGAAATGATACAATGCTTACGCAGAGCTCAAAGCTAGACACTTTCTAACAAAACAGACATTTTGGGAAACGGCATGCACTGTGGCTCTTTGGGCTGGTAAGCAAAAAACAAGCACTGCGGACCAACCTGATAGAAAAGGAAAACATTTTTATTATCTGTCCTCAGTCTAACCTGGAGGTGGCTCAGCTATAGAGCTCAGCAGTCCCAGCCTCTCTGCGGCAGCTGATGGTGAAGTTGTCACACTGAAGGGACCGCAGCTGTGCCAAGACAATTACCAGACTGCATGTTTTCAACAGAAGTAGTTCAACTGTGCAAAATGTCTCAAGTTATACTTCATATGGTCAGATTCAGAGTGGGGGATACTTCTTAATCATGATCGTTTTTCCTCAAGTTCGCAGCCAGCAAATTCTTCATCAACTTGAAACATGAAACATTCCTTCTAACTGTAGATATTCATCCAAACCAGGCTACAGGAACGAGTTCTTCAGCTGGTCAAAACACACATAAATTTCTTAGAAGTAATGCAGTCTGAAAAAATCTTTTCCTTTGATTATATAAAGTTGCTCTGTTGTCTAACAGTACAATAGCAGAAGAAGCTTTGGGCTTCAGAGGTGCTGTTGGGTCCAAGTCTAATGTTTAGATAATTTCTTCTGCTTGTTTAATAATAGACACAGTTGAATCGCTTCTGTGCCTCATTAACTTTTCTTTGACAAAATTTACTTGACATACCCTGCTTAGTGTGTTGCTTTGGCTCTCTTCTAAACTTTTATTTCGGGCTCATCAGGGGTTTTATGAGTGCGAGACATTAAAGCAAGCACATCTACAGTTGCATTCTCCCATTGACAGACTGCTGGCATTGATTTTTATTGCTTCTCTTTTAATTTCCTTTGAGGTATCAGATATGACTGGATAATAGATTCTACTGAAACTGTCCTTCTACGGAAGAAGAGCAAACTAGATGATCATTCATAGCATAATCATTCACTTCTCATTTCAAAATGGACATACACTGGAAAATATGTGCACTGAAGTACATACCTCTGGAATGTCCTTGCTGTATTCATAAATGTTGTGCATTACCACTAAGTAATTCAATGTCAGTAAGTATTTTTTTCCAGTCAAGTCGTTGAATCATTTGTTGGCTGATAAATTATATCTGAATCTTTGCTAGGTTGCATGCCAGGGTCCACATGGTGAAGATGAACACTCTCTATTGCACACTATATCTATGTAATCCTGGGTTCCATCAGCTATGACAGAATGGTATTGTGAACCACAATTAATTTCCTTTACAATAGTGTGGATAACTTCACGGCTCATTAGACTGATGATTTCATTCTGAATTGTTGGACTTGTGTAATCTTGTTTTCTCTTCAGCTTGCTTCCCAGGGTCTCATTGTCATTGCTGTGAGCTTCAGTAATTCAACAAAATTCTCCTCATCAGTCTGATGGCCATGAATTACCAGGCCTTGTCTATTCCACTAAAATATAGAGAATATTATTTTATACAGTCAGCAAATCTGATCTCCCATATTAGTGATGTGAGCATTTCAGCTTGATAGTCCCCTACAGACATGCTGTACAATTCTGAAACAATTCTGACACTCCAAACAAATGAAAACAATTTGGCAGGGATTAAAGCTAGTTAGTGGCCAGGTGACATCCATGGTTGATGGAACTTTGGCTCTGGAAGTGGATTCCTCTGCTTCCTCCCCTCCACCACTACTGACTTGATTCCTTTTGCTGCTGCTTTTGGTATAGCCTAGTGTGAAGTGGTCAACCATGGCACGAAAGGCAGGACATTTGCTGATCAGCAAACCCCTCATGAAGCATGGGGCTGCGATATCACACTAAAGAACTTCAGGAGCAGGCATGCAGAGATCACAACCACAGGGGCACAAACAGGGCTACTTTATATGGATATTCTTATAAGGCAATAGCAACAGTTATTTCTATTAATCAGAAGTTTGAAGAATGTTTGCTTGCCTGTGTCTGCCAGAATACTGTATCGTGGCATTATTCTTGGACCTATACCAGAATACTTTCATGAATGATATTGAAGAGGCTTGTATTCAGATTTTTCCCTTTGCAGAAAAAAAGCAATATGAGAGAAAAAGGGAATGGTGAGAGAAAGTGAGAACCAGAACATACAGTTTTCAGGAAAGATGGAGAAGGAAATAGCAAATATATGCTGTGGTTGGTTGGTGTTAATCTAACCCCCAGGTAAGATGATGTATGTTTTTTTTATTTCGTACTTTTCATACATTCAGTTGCAACTGGGACATGAGGCAACAATCCTGTCAAGCATAACCTCTTAGGTTTTTAATACATGTGAAACTGGAGTTAGAATTCAAGAATAAGATGTGTCATGTTTTCAAGATTCATCTAAATGTTTCATCCCAGTTCTCACCTGCAAATGGGAACCGTAACTTCTTTTTATGTGATATGAATGATGTGGCATGAATTATGAATATAACGCCTGTTTGGTTTGCTTTGTCCTAACAACTCCAACTTCATATCATGACATCATTGTCTTTCACTGTGGTGGAATGTGATGTCATTACACTTAAATTCTGGGGAACATCTAAGAGGAATTGGGCCAAAAAAAAAAGGAATGGGAACCGAGAAGCACTTTGGTTATACAGGTTAAACTTTTGTGTCATGGAAGAAATGATGAGAAAACATGGTTTAGGATTCATAAATAAACAACACTGTAGTTACACTGTATTTAAAATATATCTATACTGTGTTGTGTCTTTAGAGTAATGGTTGGCAATTCACAAACTTGAATATTTCACATAAATATATAACTGTACTTTCACTTTTATTTTTAATATATCTATGTTAAAAATCTATATTCATTATAATATCTATTTCAGAGTAAATATTTAATTATGGTGCTTATTGTAATTAAATTATAAGCATCGAAAAGAATAAGCACATATTTTAATTTGTGTAATAGAGAGTAATTATGATTAATTATAAAGAGGACATGGCACCAGTAGGTTTAGCAGAGCAACTGAAATCTCCTAAACTCACAGGGCTCAGCCATGGGCTTTGTGAGGATGTTTGCATACTGTGTTGTTCACACAAGCTCTTCCTGCTGCTGAATCTGCTACCAGCTGGGAGGGTGTCCCCTTGCAGGGAGCTCTGACAGCTAAGGGCAGCAGCAGGTCCCTCCACCCGCCTCAGGCGTGGGACGTGCTGGGAGGGAGCGCAAAGCATCCGGATAACTCTTAAATAGCAGTGAGATACTGAGCAGGCTGCTGCTATTAAATTATAGGCCGAAGAAGCTTTGCTCTTTAGCCTGCCTCCAAATTTATGAACAGACAGCCCAAGACTTTGCATCTCCCCTCAGATACCAACACACGGCAGACTAAGTCAATGGAGGCTGATTAGTAAGTTAAAAGATGTCTACATAACACCAATGTTTGCACAGTGCTGGTGTGAGGGGATAGATAACCTGTAATGGTAATAATCTGTCCCGGGTATGTACAGAGCATTCCATTAGCACGTCACGTCCTGACAGCTGGCCAGAAGAGTGGAGAAGCTTTCCCTTTTTCAGTTCTTTTTTTTTTTTTTTTTTTTAATTTAAATCTTAAAGCAAGTCTTTCAGTTCTAGCCCTGCTTTTGCTCAGAACTATGAATTAGCTTAAGAACCCAATAGATGTACATTCAAGGCTTATTGGACAGTCACTTCTAACCAGTTTTGCTAGTCTCCATTTGATGTAAAGTACTATGAACGTGCAATGTGAATACCAGCTTTGATAGAAGGAGACATTTGATTTTATTCATACAACACCAGTGCATTTTCTTTTATTCATACAACACTGTGATATCTTATAAAGGATTTTTTTTTCTACTTCTGTGTAAGCTTGATTTTTCAAAAAAATAAGAGATGGAAAATTTGATTCTTTTGAAACTTCTTCAATGGTTTCTCAAATCCCTTCTCAACTATCTTAGTAAGTCTAGACATTTTAACACAAGTTGTATACTGTTTTCTTGTGATCTTAGTATCTCAAATTACACTCTCCATGGAGCACAGGTTTTTTTTTTTTCTTTACTGTAGCTAAATTGTTATTCACATCAGTAAAAAGAAGCCTGCCTGTTTTGTTTGATCTAAGTGGAAGACTAGCCATGGATTGCATTTTGATGTTTGGAAATGCTGGGTAAAATTACCAAGCTGTGCACCAAATGTGAATATGTCTTTTCCTAGTAAATTACAGGTATTTTACACATATTTTCTCAAAGAAACTCCTCACTGTATGCATCAGTTCTGTGACAAATCCATCATAGGCTTTTGCTTTTTTATAGGAGGGAAGAGACTGAGAATTCCTGCAGATTTATAAAGAAAAGCAGGTTTATATACCAAAATGCCTGTTTCTATTTGGGCTAGATCTTTTTGTAGTTACTTAAGTTAGTTCTTATGGCTATCATGCTACAAAATGCTACAGTTTATTTAGCAAAGATCAAAGCTTTTCAGGACACAAGATTTCTCAAAGAGCAAAACAGGTCACTTACTTACATTTTCTGTATAGCAGACTATATTTAAGGCAACCATTTTGGGGTGAAGTTTAAGAATCATTTTTTTGCTTATCTAGCTTCTACTTCAGTTGCGATTACTTGAGATCCTACCTCTAGACCCTCATTTTCCAGTTCTTCATGGAGAGTCTCATTAAATCATTTGCATTCTAATAGCTACAGTGACCTCTTCCACAGGAAAGGAAACCTTTTTTAATTCACATTTTTCAATCATACAGCAATTTAATTATTTGCTATAGACTCTTTTTCAAAATCCTTAAGGTTTTCTACTGTCAGCACTGACACTGTACCCATAAAAATATTTTGTGTCTCAATGGGAAACACTGCAGGCTGTAGGTGAACAACCCCTTGATATTTGTTCTTACTTCCTGCTAAGAACTTTGAGCAACAGTCTTGGGCTCACTGGAGAGGTCAGCAGGAAGACTTTCAGTTGAGACTTGAAAGATAAAGAAATCATTTGGGTTATGTTTATGGAAAGCTTTCCCCAGCAAGGGAGAAATCATGAAGGAGTGTATTTGGGACAAAGCATCTGGGACAAAGTGCAGCAGAGACTCACATCGCATGTGATGAGAAGTGGTAAGTGACCTCTGAGAAATTATATGAATTATGCAGTACGTCATGAAGGCTTTCGAGACTGAGATAAGGAGCCTGTCTTGGATCTACTAGAGAAATGGGAACCAACCGAGAGATACCATGGGAGAAATAACGTGACTAAAGTAATGAATGAGAACATTCCAAATTGACGTGTATGGGAAAAACTCTATTTGCTAAAGCAAAGACAACCTAGATGTTACATAAGGACTTGGAGGAGAAACTACCGGATAGATAGCTGTTTTTAATAGATATGTTGTGGAGAAAAAGAAACCTTAATTGAATTAGGTATGCAGCTGATCTGGAGGCACCAACATATCTTGGAGAAGTAGGAGGAGATATCAGAAAGGCAGGCCAAATTTGGACAGATTACTGACTTTGAGGGCACCTAGGATAATGTCTGCAAAGAAGAGAGTGTTGACTGTTTCAGAGCACAGAATCTATTTTACCTTGCTTCATTGGACACATAATTTTAAAAAATGCTTGATAATGAAATAGCCACATTCCAGGTTTGTTTTAACAGAACAAATCATTTTCACATACATAGTCTTCTTAATCTAGAAGCACAATCTTCTTTTCCTTGTAATTTTTCTTGTAATGACAGTTGTTGGTTTTGTATTCCATGTGTTGGGTAAAAGAAAAGTAGGATAGTAATCATTCCAGTCAACCAAGAAACTACAAACCCATCTAGGACTTGAAATCTGCATGTTCCACCTTTGGACACATCATTCTCTCCTACTTGTGAGTGCATTTTTTTTTTCCAGTACGAATTTCCCTCTTTCTGGCTAGGTGACTTATTAAAAGCCCTTATCCCTAAGTATGTGTTTTGTTCAAGAGGAACAATACTTCTTCTGAGGTCTGTAAGTTCCCTTATAGCTATAAAAAAGGCGGTATATAGGACAGAGACTGCAAGATCATCCTGTTAGTAAGAGCATTTCCTCTAAATTGTAGCTGAGACATCTAACAGTGGTAGTTCGCCCTGAGTTAATCAGCAATATTTGCTCTATCACTGATCATGAATCAAACAGACTCAACCCACAACACTATTTTTTCAGGACCTTTTCTAAGATACAGACTGTAGGTTTGTATCTTTGGAGACCCCATATGCACAAACATTGAATGATGAGCACGACTTAGTAAGTCGTAGCTACCCTAGTGAAGTTAAAGGTGATCCAGTGGAGTATTTCAGTAGAGGGATTATTGCTATTAGCTATGATCTGTAAACACTGTAGCCATACCAGTGACACATAATTTAGATTTACCAGGGAATATCTAAACAGTGCAAGTCAGCCTGAACAGTAAGGGATAAAATGCCAAGTTCTGGGTAGTTAAAAGCCTTGCATGCTCATATATGAATAGAGTATATAGGGATACCAAACATATACTCTCTAAATTTGATTCGGTAAAGCTGAAACTCTCTGCCTTTCTCTTGGTCTCAAGGTGCTCTCAACATGAAAACCATTCAATAAAATTTGATATGTTCATATGAAATGTTGAACAAAGACACAAGAGTAATGTCCTTAACTCTCCAGCTGAGCAGTCCAATAAACCCCGCTATTTATTCCACAGAAAAACATGAACAAAGAGATGGGCTTTCAACTGAGCCCTGAAGGTCAATAAGTAGGAACTTGGTCTACACATCTAGTTTACTAGTTTATGTCAGTTTGGGGTTTGATTTAAACAAATATAACCCTTGGCCTTGATGTACTTCTACTAGTATAAACATGCTTGAGCTGGGTATAACTGGTAGAGCTCTTTCAACACAACTGTAACTCACTGATGAGTGAATGCTAAGATGAATGCCTGTACCATACCCTGTTGCAGATATACGAGCTACCTGTCGCTGAGCTGGCTCTGGAAGCTAAAGCAGTGTACCTGTATGGTACTTCTAAGCAGTCAACCACAGAACTGTACCACTTCTTGCATTTAAATTAAGGTCCCTGTGGTCTATGGACAAACCTGATCCCTGACAATGAATTGGTCGGTTTCTACCGTGGCTTACACAGTGTAGGCTGCGTACTCATGTACACAGTATCCCACAGTTTGATCTCTGTAGGTCTGGTGCCTAAATTAGCAAGAATGATTTTCTCTCTTTCTCTCTGCTGACTCTGAAGGATGGCTAGATGGTTAGTTCAGCTGAGTGAGTCTGTGCTGTAAATATATGAGTTAAGTAAGATGAATCCTATTTTTAAAGTGTTGAGCAAAAGAGTAACACAGCAAAATCTTAATTCCAATATAGCCACATGCACACCACTATGATAGACTCATTTAAGTAAGGAAATTTAATTAATGACAGTGGCACAATTTCTGCATACAGAAGAGTTGCAGTCCCAGCCACTCTCGGCACAGGGAGATGCAAATTCCAGAGCTGAGCAATCTGGTGAGATTTTGATGTTCTCCTCTGCAAGCAAAGAGCTACTAAATCACTTGGCCTCAATAATTCTCAGAGATTTGCAGCAGTGCATGAGGAAAGAAAATATACCTCAGGTAGTTAAGTCCCAGGTCATGTAATACCCTCGAAGTGAAAGCAGCATGCTAATTTGCACTCTCAAGGGAAGCAGTAAGTAATGTACTGAAGCAGGGTGATTCTTCCGAGTAGTTTGACTAAAGAAGCGGGTCACTGCATCTGCACCAGCTGGAGCTTCTGAGTGACTTTCAAGAGCATAATATGTTTAACAAGCAGCATGGTAATCTAATCAGTGAATGTAAAAGCATGACTGTAGGCAAAACGTGGGAGAATGGGAAGAACTCACCAATTAAGAGAGGAAAACTATCAACTTCTTCCCTCAAAGCTTCTGAACGTACAATTGTTTATGCAGTTTCCATGGATATCAATAATTTGATTGCTACATTACAAACCTCATTGTCGAGAATTATAATACTATACCAACAACAATCTTAGGTAATATTGTATCTTACCAGTTGTAAACTGCTGCATTGTAAATTGCAGTCCCAGTGTGAGCTGAAGAAATGTGGGCAAAAGCATGTGGTCTGATTTGCGATTAACTCAAATTTGCACACCCTTTACTTTGGTAGATGTTCTAGAAGTGGCTACTACTAAAGTGATGTTCTGAAACTGAATTTTGTACATTTTCAAAGTCATAACAATTTCCTATTTAAGATCTCTGAAGCAGCAAACTAAGATGCAAAGCAGAAGACTTCTTTCATTAAGTGGAGAAGCAACTAAATAGTGCAGAGCATTCTAATTTTGTTGGACAGTCCTTTCAAATGACTTTGATAGAACATTTGAGCACTTGAATGTAGAGCTGAAATGAAATGAAATTACAGTAGATGGTGTGAAACTAATACCTCTTCTCATCTGGGGTTCAATGAAATATCTAATGGGTACAAAGGCAGTAGGCTCTGCCCATAACGGCTCTCAGTTAGCTTATTTCTGTAATATCTAACAGAAAGAACAACATGGGCAAAAACCTTTCTCATAAATGAAATTGTATCATCCATCTATGCTGCCATAGCCTGAAAAATGCCTTCTTCTTCTCAATTCGCATATTTGAAGATAAATTCATTATTATTTTGTAGCAATTTGTAACAAATCAACAGAACCCCTTTGTTGGGCCAACTAACGCTCTTGATTATACCATCGAAAATCTGGAATTGCTGCCTTGAAATCAATGACATTTCAGTGAATGGAGTTTGACGCATACAAAGTGTATTTCAGCTCATTACCTTTCTGCAGTTATAGGAAACCTCAGATAGTTTCCCTGTGCGACACTGTAAATTTCTAGATCATTGTACAGACTGCAAGGGAGCACAGTAGTTGGCATATTAGATCAAATCAGTGGGCTGTGTTAACTAATCTGTTTTTGTCAAGGGTGATAGTATCAGTTGTTTTAAAGGAAGGTATAAGGAACTTCAGAGAAGAAATATGGAACAACCTGCCACAAGAACAGAAACACATGAAAATATGGGAAAAGCATGTATGTGAAAGGAAGGGAGCAATTTAGCAAATGCATGCAAAAAGACGTTAACCAACTCACTTTTCTGAGAGTATTTGAAAATGCATCTATGCTATATAAAGTACCAACAGTCATCCCTCTATTAAATATTTAGAGTAAATTCTCTATTTATAAAAATGCTGGACACTTCTTTTGCATCCAATGAATATTCATTGGGAAGTTCATTGGTGGGTGCCTATTGAAAACTTAAAGATCAAAAGGGAACTGTGTCAATTTTGTCCTTTTCTGGCTTGACTGCTATTTTTTGATGTAATAAATTGCCAATTTTGGAAGGGTAAAGAACAGAAATGGAAACGAGTATGCCTTTCAGGAGACTTTTGACTGTGCCATTATGAATAGTCTCCAAACAAACAGCTTGTTGCAGGCCATTCACACAGCAGATAGACATCCAATTGTTAGCCATGCAAATAGCCATATCCAATGGTCAGACAGCTGTTAGCTGGCTCTTAGAATGATTGGTAACCGGCCTCTTGCAGAACTTACCCTGCCTACGGGCTGCTGGGTCTCATCTTTTTCTAAAATCTTATTAATAAATAGAACACGTTTCGTGTGATCACTGATGTCTATCCGCTCCCTCCTCACCACTTCTGTCAGTAACACAACGTGCACAACAAAGCTCTCCACCCTCCCAAAGGAAAAACAAAAGAAAGAAAAGGAAAAGCAAGAAAAGCGTTTTTACAGGTTATGTTTATAGAGTTTTATTCCCATAGGATGTCATAGGTAAAATTAAAGCTTATTTTGTGCAACAATTGTATCACCCCTGTGCTTCTCAGTGCCAGTAAGTTATGCTCACACATCCTCACATGCTGCTTATAAGCTCATACACACATTTCTTATTCGCAGAGCCATATTTTGAAAATGCATATGCCAGGAGCACACAGTAATTTCCAAAATTTAGATTTTCAACAGGAAACACGGAGGTATGATATGCTCATTTCATTATGGGTGGCTTTTCATGTCTCAATCAATCATGCATTACATGTTGCAGCAAGAATTTGTCTAATGCAAAATAAATTGGAATACTGGAGAGAAGTAGAAAAAGACCCCTTCAATTTGAAAGTTGAAAATACTCAATTTGCTCCTAAACTTCTGCCAGTAATGCCCAGATGCCAATAAAGCATCATGTTCCTGGAAGTGCCCAGGACTGCCAAAATCCTGTAGGCTCCTTTGGCTGGACTGTTCACCACATCTGCTTCCAGCTGTGGCAAAATCCAGGCAAATTGGCTGACCTCTGCCAAAACTTCAGAGACTCACACGTCTCATACTGTGCTGCTTCCTCAGCACCCTCAGATCTGCAGCAGAAATGCATATTTTCCTGCACAGCCTCTGTATGGAGCCCGTGCAGCTTGAGCAAAGCTTTGGCTCCTTGACCCTGTCCTGAAACTTGCCTGTAATGAGGTCACCCCTGAAAACCACAGCGCCTACTAGGAACCACAGCTCAAAGGTTAGTGGTGATTGTGGCATGCTAAATTTGATTTCCTCTTCTTCCTAAAACCATTTGAGCCTTTGATTTCTGCTGCCTGAGTACTTGAACTGCAAGATTTTAGACTGAGATGGAGCCCTTCTATGTATCTTTTAAAATTAGTGATTGATATGGAATAATGGGCAGCAGAAGGTTTGAGTATAATTAAATAACCTTCTGAGTTAGGTACTCAGCTGAGGAGAGAGAAACCACTTTCAGTCCTGGAAATATTTAATAAAGATGTATTTCGGATTCAGAATTAGCTACAAGGGGATGTGGGTTAGATCTGCCCCAGCATAGTGCTCGTTCTAGCTGCAAGGTGACGCTGCCTCTTCATATCTGCCTTCTCTCTTCTCTTTCTGCCTCAGTGATTTTTTATTTATGTCTAACAAATAGGAACAACATCAGCAAGAGAAATAGAAAAACAGAAGAGCAAATACATCGCGCCTCCTCACAAGGATGGTGTTCACTGGAGGAAGATGCTTTCTTTCTGGAAGGGAAGACACTGACCACAGGTTCTTGTCCCCAGAGGAACACGCTAGCCAGGCACATTCTTAGTCTCCTAAGGCTCCTCGTTGAGTCTAAATAGAATTGAAACTCAAAGTAGATGGACTGTAACAGGTAGAAGAAATTGGGTACATGGCCACATGATGCCCAAGACTTTTTTCTCCCTGACAGTTAACTTTATGCCCTGTCCTCATTCAGAATGGGTTTACAGAGCAAGGGTTTTTCCCTCTCACTTAGTATATGGAATTGAGTATAAGTACTAATCTTTTATTTTCCATAACTCCTTGGAATCTTGCAAATCATAGAATCATAGAATGCTTAAGGTTGGAAGGGACCTCTAGAGCTCATCTAGTCCAACCCCCTGCACACGCAGGGTCACCTAAAGCACGTGGCACACGACTGTGACCAAGCGGGTTTTGAAGATCTCCAGAGAAGGAGACTCCACAACCTCTCTGGGCAGCCTGTTCCAGTGCTCTGTCACCCTCACTGTTAAAAAAAAAAATCCTTAAGTTCATGTAGAACTTTTGGTGCTTCATTTTGTGGCCATTACCTCTAGTTCTGTCGGTGGCCACCACTGAAAAGAGGCCAGCACCATCCTCCTCACTGCCTCCCTTGAGGTACTTGTAGACACTGATCAGGTCCCCTCTCAGCCTTCTCTTCTCCAGGCTGAACAGGCCCAGCTCCCTCAGCCTCTCCTCATAGGGCAGATGTTCCAGGCCCCTGATCATCCTTGTAGCCCTGCGCTGGACTCTCTCCAGCAGCTCCACATCCCTCTTGTACTGTGGAGCCCAGAACTGGACACAATACTCCAGATGCGGCCTCACCAGGGCTGAGTAGAGGGGCAGGATCACCTCCCTCGACCTGCTGGAGACGCTCTTCTTAATGCAGCCCAGGATTCCATTGGCCTTCTTGGCCATGAGGGCACACTGCTGTCTCAGGGTCAACCTGTCATCCACCATGACGCCCAGGTCCTTCTCTGCAGAGCTGCTCTCCAGAAGGTCGGTCCCCAGCCTGTACTGGTGTCTGGGGTTATTCCTCCCCAGGTGCAGGACCTTGCACTTGGCCTTGTTGAATTGCATGAGGTTTTTCACCGCCCAGTTGTCCAGTCTGTCCAGGTCCCTCTGGATGGCAGCGCAGCCCTCTGGGGTATCAAATGGCTCCTCAGTTCAAATTATCTACATATATCCAATAATCAAAGACTCACAGTTGACATTTTCAGAGCGTCCAAATTTCTTAACTGTGTATCTTTTATTAATTACCTCAAACTCTACTTTAATACTCCTTATCTGATTTTCCTGGTGTCTTGAATTCACTAGGTGAAAGTTGCAGGAAACAGTTTAATGGCAACTTCTATCTCATTGTTTTTATCAATTATTATTCATACATCCAGGGCCCCAGATATCTCCGGAGCTTAACAACCTGTTTAAAAAAAAAAGGCCCCAGCCCAATTAACAGTAAAATACAGTAACTATAAAGGAAGAGCATTGTGCCCCAGAAGAATTTCCTATCTTCAGGGGTGATAGTTCACTCCAGCCACCATGGTTCGGGCAGCTACTTATGCCAAGTTGCAGCTCTGTCATGGTCTAACGAGAGACTGGCTTCCAGTGCTAGAAACTGTCGCACAGTCAAAGTGAGACCTAGACCACAGCTTAGAAATTGCTCCTCTGTAGAGACTACACATAGCAACTGAAAACGCTGTACGAGGCTTGTTGCTTTCAGCTTGATTTCATTACAGGTTCCATGAGAAGGCTTTTCTTCTTCTTCTGAACGTAGATGCTAGGATTCAGTGCTACTTTCCGAAATAAACGGACACTCTGAATTTTGG
Source organism: Tinamus guttatus (assembly GCF_059628265.1). Lineage (NCBI taxonomy): Eukaryota > Metazoa > Chordata > Aves > Tinamiformes > Tinamidae > Tinamus > Tinamus guttatus. The sequence goes on from NW_028288586.1 coordinate 7,334,432, forward strand.
AGCTGCAGCTACTCCAAATTTTGTATCACATTTAATGTGCAAACTCTCTTTTACATTTAATGTGCAAACTCTCTTTTTATGCTAATTGTATCTGTGCTAGTGAAAGTTGAAATATTTGTTAATTTTACTGAATATACCTGGATTTATAACAGCTGAAAATGTGATTTTTCTCCAGCTTAACTAGGATACGGCATTTTAATCACTTACGTGTGTTCTCTTGGTCCTGACTTGAGCATATTTATTAACTGAAGCATCAGTATTAAAAGTAAGTCCAGTTACCACATCAGCCACCTTAAAACATTGAGTTAGAAAGAGGGCTAACATTATATATTTCCTACAAGGTCAAAAAATTTTGACTATCCTTGGCTATGCATCTATATCGCTCATCTCTTTGATATTGTTCCTTCATATTCAGCAGTGCCATAATATCTGTTTCAATGAAACTAGCTATGGAAAACCAGAAAGCTCTTCCTTGATTTTGCCTGTCTGATTTCAATGCACACACTAGTTAGCAAGATGCAGTTCCTTGGTAAACTGCATTTAAGGATGGAGGCGTGGGCTGATCCTTAATAGCACTACTTCAATAGTCCTACATCCAGCAGCGGATGCCACTCACTGCTTTCCATCTAGCTTCCTGGATACAAGGAAAAGCAAGTTATCCATCTCCTTTAAGTCTCCCTCTTTTTTCTTTTTTCTAAGTAGAACCATTAGTTTTTATTGATGGGACTAATGCTTTGCATTTAGCCCAAATTACAATAGGAAAGGAGATGCTTAAGGGTAACTGGGTGATGAAAGGACTACATTAGTGTACAAGTCCAAAGGCTGCTGTTTCCTATTTGTAATGCTGAATCCACATGCAAGTCATATTTAAGCTATAAACGGTGGCGCCTAGGGAGTATACACTCAGATTGCCTTGGGAAACTAAATACTTTTATCAAATCACCAGATGGACTTGTATTTCAAAAACATTTTCTTAAACAACATTGTTTGTCCTATGCCCACCTTCAGATAACTTAAGGGAGATTCCAGTACACCAGACATCTTATTTGCACATTGCCCTTTCACAGTTTTACTTAGCCATTTCAGCACACACTGTGGAAAATTTTGCCTTGCTTCCACAGATGTGCCTTTTTTCATAATCAGAAATACTGCACATTTCTACTACCTTCAACTTTATCCGTTACATAACTGCTAGACTCTATCATCCACTTTCTCTCATCACAGAAACACTACTTCCATTTGGGGGAGTTTAATCATTTCATGCTATGGAGCTGTACCTTCCAGAAGAACATGGGCAGCGCTTTGGAGAAAATTTCAGGAAAGAGAGACAGGCCTCAGAGAGGCCTCAGATAAATGGAAGAAACATATTCACAGCTCATGACTTTCACCACAGTGAGAGACAGAGGCAGATTTTTGATTACCAGGAGTCCCAAGGGAGTGACTGGTGAAATAAAGCTCCTTGTAGAAGGAGTAGGAACACTGATAAACTTGAAAACGTTATTGAATATACTACCAACCAGTAGCCGTTGAGCAGAATTCTGTTAACTCAGATGCCATTACTCACAAGTTAAAGAAGATAGGGTTTTCTGACACCAGATAGGAAGAATAATAAGGATACATGAGTTTAATTATCTCCATGTCTGTACATAAACACTAGGAATATGTCAAATGATCAAGAGGAATGATACAGCATCTGACACTGATTAGGGATTTGGAGGCATAATGCCAGTTTTGATAGGTGGGTTTTCAAGTGGAGTGTCAGTTCAACTACAAGAAAATCAACAGGCAAATGAGATGTTCTCAGTGTTGTATCTTGAAACACGCTCACAACTACAGTCAGACAGTACATGTGGAAAAGTGTACATAAAGCTGAGTTACATCATCAACCAAAACAGAAAAAATTGAGGGCATCTGCAGACTAAGTGAATACTCTGTATATTCCAGATAGACATCTCATGTACCACTTGTACTGCTTTTGCATCAGTGTATCAGAGTATTCAGAGCCACATGGCCAGAGTCATAGCCAAAGCATTTTAAATATCAGGATAGTCAGAGATAGCAAATATGACCAAAGCAGAACTGAAAAGTATGCACTCGGTCTGAGCCACTGTAAGCTGCAACAAATTACAGTCTCCATGAGAATGAAGAACTTGAATAATAAATAGCTAAGGTCAATATTTGGTAGGGATGAAGGGGAAATGATAAGTGCAATCCAACAGAAGGTCAGTTAAAGTTTACAGATGGGGAAAGGAAGTTTTCTTCCCAGAGGGATCCAGAAGAAAATACTCAGCTTTTACAAATTTATAAGGAGAAATTTTTTTTTAAATGAGGAAAGGATAAGAATCGGTGATAATTTTTCCAATATTAGCTATTAAACTCCTTCCCATTGATATACCATTAATAAGAAAAATGACTGAAAATGAAAGTGCCATAAATTTTAAATTATCCCTTGAAGATAATAAAGGAAATATACACTGGAATGAATTAGGGTGGCATTTTCAAGACTGCTCAGCATTAGCTTAGCTTTGCTAGCATTAAAGCCATTTTACCATTGTAAAACTAACACTGGCTTTGACAGAAGTGGGGTTAGGTCAGTGCTGAATGCTTTTGAAAATTTCCCCCTTAGAGGATAAGCGAACCATCAACCACAATTGCTTGGTGAAGAGCAATTCTTGCCAGACAAGTTGTTTATTTGTTTTATTTTTCTGTTCTTTATGGGAAAGTATTACAAAATTAGTAGATGAGAACGCCGGGGGAGGATGTATGTTGCTGTAAAATGGTCAATACTGTTTCTCATGGAATCTTACCCTTAACTCAATTTAGAGAGAATAACAGGGTTGCACTGGCTGAGAGGCAGTTGAATGTCTGGGACCAAGCAAAAGAGAAATCATTCCTGACAGAGAGGAAAGATAGAGAGGAAGGTGGTTTGGCCGAAGGAGAATGGTGATAATTATGAAGCTAGTTAACTTGGATGACATTCACTCACACAGAGACGTGACACTTCAAGACAGGATCTATCCTGATGTCTGTCTATCTGTCCTGATGTCAGTGTTTTAAACAGCAGTGACTGTGCTGTTAACACTTACTAAGAAATACAGAGTGGCATCACTACCAGGCAAGAGGCATTTTCTGTTGGAGCTCAAAAGGCTGGAAACACAAGCAAAACATGTGATACTTATGAGGAGAATGTGATTTCACCATCCAACAAGAGTACTCAATCCTAATATTTGCTATGCAAGTAATCGTCAATACAATGCTTGCATGTCAGAGCTTTGAAGGGAGTTGTGCTGAAAAAAAGAAACTGAGTATGGGTAGAAATAATAAGTAAGTCATCAACTGACTATTAAATTTATGGTGCCGCATTGCCAAAAAGATGTATCTGCTGCATAATGTACAAATAAAATGAATGACAAGCCAAGCAGCGCCCTGCAGGCTAAACTTTACAGAACAGAAATTTAAATATGCTAAACTAACAATTTTAAATCTTTGACAGGTCCTGGCATGGAAATTCAGCACAGAAATGATCCCAAGGTATGATTTAACAATGCATTTTGGTTGATATTTTCAACTTGTTTACCAAATGAGCTAGACTGAGAGCCATCTCAATTAAAAAATCACATCTCTTTGAAAATGAAGAAATAGTGAAAGCTTTCTAGAGAATATCATGCTCATGATCCTGCACTAAAAATGCAAGAAGTTGACAGTCAAATTAAGAACAAGCAGGTACATTCTTTTCCTCTTGTGCAAATCAGAGAGGGAATTCAGAAGAAGGACTCCAGTATATAACTTGACTTTGAGAAATTTCAAATATTCCAGAATTCTTCCTGACTGCTCTCTTATTTTTTTCCGGTGACACAAGAGGAACATGGGGAAAAAGGCATAAGAATGTCATGTGGCAACAGCAGCAATAAGAATGATCCCTGGAATTTTACTGGAATACAAGCCTTTTCCAGCATTTGATGGAGCGAGGGCCTTTATGTGTGGGCAGCTGCTTCCACCTACAGAGACAATAACCTTCGAAGGTGTGAGAATCTCCATACTGTTTCTCTTCATGGTGGTTTAAGGCAGTTGGGTCTATACCTCTTAGTTTTCCTATCTGGTAAGCCAGCTTTCTTGCTCCAAGCCTGAGCCAAAGTGTGAGACAACTTGCAGGGGCGGTATAAAAGGCTGGGGAATTTAGGCTTGAACACTAGCTTGAGCCATAAACTAACACAACGGTATAGATTTTCCTATAAAGCCCAGTACTGTGGATGACATCAGCCCAGTAAGTAGCAGGGGATGCTGAGCCAAATGACCTCATAGAAGTCTGCACCTTGACACCACAGACGTTTAAAAATAATTATCAGAATGATACAGGACACACACAGAGAAATAGCTTCTTTTTTTTTTTTTTGGTATAGAGAATATGCCTCAGCCAAGACAAGGATGGCTCAATAACTTCCAAAGGCAAGAATGTTAGCCAAGTTTCATTTCCCCCATCCTGTCACCAACCACTAATTAAGAGTATTGCCTGTTCTCGTGATTTTTATCATGGTCATGATATTTGATACTTCTCTGTAAAGCCCCTATTTTGGAGCCATGGGATTACATCAGACAGAAAATTTCCAGACTTTAAGATTATGGAGAAAAGCCTAAAAAAAAAAAAAAGGTATAAAATAAACAAATAGAAACTCTCGGAGTTTTTTTTTTTTTTTTAACTGTCTGTATTTCTGTGGCCTGACATGACTTTAACGTCTGAGGTTAGCAATATGAAGTTAATGTTGTGTTTACACAAACAAAACAAAACAAAACTGTGTCCCCTAAGGAATCAAAATAAATTGCTCTAACTTTTGGTAACCACCAACTGAGCTTTGATGTGAACCAGGGATCTCTATTCACTTCCAGTCTTTTCTCTTACCTTTCCTCCCTCCCCAAAATATTTCTAATCATCTCTTCTATTAAAAGTATTTACTTCTTTAAATAGCCTTCAAGAACAGTCCAGTCTTGTTGATGTCATACCACATTTTCTGTGTAAAGAAAAAGAAATGTTCAGTACAGAAGAATAGTTAAGGAGGTTACTTTGAAATATTTTATGGTGAGAAATATTTGAAACTTTCCTTGTTGGCTAGGAATGTGCAATTTCTAAGCCAAGATCCATTCTGGATTATGTAGTTAAACTCTCACTAGTATAAAAGACATGAAGACTTTCCTTTTGCTTTGCTATGGCCCGTCATGCTGTTTTCTGAACTGATTGTCGTTTTGTTTTGTTAGACAATTACTTTTAGTGATTCACCTTCCTAATGAGAGCAGAAGGGAAACAGCAAAGAAAACATTTCTCTAAAATGTTTTCAGAAAGGCCCACTGGAATTTTAAATGGGTCTTATTTGGTGTACTTTGCATAATTTGTTACACTAAATATGAACCAGATTTCAACTGCAGCTGCAGTGCATGTGTTATTCCGAACAGCTTGAGTCTCACAGAACACAACTGCTGGCTAATTCCGACTTTGTTAAAATTGCGATCTCTGAGTCGGACACTGAGTAGAAACACCATCTAAAAAATAAAATAAACAGTCAGGAGTAGATGCTACACATTTATTCTCCCTCACCTTTGTTTTTGGCAAAATACATCATTACTTCATGCTCTGTGCACAGGGGGAGAGAGCAGCTAGTATTTTGTCAATGTGCCTGATCAGCATTATTGTTATCACATGGAGACATGTGCAGTGAGAGAAACATATGCCCCGTCTGCCGGGGGATTTCCCCAGCTAGATCCACCAGGGAGCAGCCACCAGCGCCGCTGCCTCATTGCAAACCCCTTGTGTAGCCCATTAAGGCCGTGTAAGCTTCAGTGTGAGCTGGGGAAATGCCTTTGGACAGGTGTTACTCTCCTCTGGTGCAGGCGGTGCCTTACAGGAGATCTGTTCTATCTCTGCCAGAACGTTTTGAATTTACAGCTCTGGCAGCAAAAACACCTAGATCCGGCAGTGCTGTGTTGATGGCAGCTCCTTGACGCTGCGTCTGCCTTCTGAAATGGAGGGGGATGGTTGGAGTCTGCGGCATCTCCTGGGACAGCAGCCACAGCTGCCACACCTGCATGTGGCTGCTCCAGCCCCTCCACATGAACAGCCGAATCCCCAGCGCAGGCAAAACCATAACTGCAGGTGTGCTGCGAAACTGAAAGAACTCTCTGTTTCAGAATAAAGATCTAGATTTAATAATAATAACAATAATAATGATAATAAATAGAAGATTTATAACATAGCTTTTAGGAATTGGGAACTCATTGTATATCTTTGCATCTTGCTGGCAGAATTTGTCATGCAATTGTCGATCAAGTCATGTAGTCATGGATCAAGATGAGTCCTCTGTGCTATTGCAATGCAACCAGATAACAGAAGGGTTAGGCCCAGGGTCCTCTTCCGTGTTAAGACTCTATTGCTATTTCATGTTACAAAATCCCAACTTCAGCTGGTTGTAATTTGATTTTATGTGAACATCCAAGCGAGATTTACCCTGTGATATTCCCTATGATCTATCCTGATGCACTAGGGGCAGCAATCATCCTGAGCACAGGTAGTATGAGGGAAGAAAGGTCATTTTTTTTCATCTGTCTGGGCATTTACTTGTCTCCTCCTTCATGCAGAAGGTAAAGAAGGAAGCACTTGAAGCTATACAGTGGGCAAGAGCAGTACTAAGAGCAGAGTGGGAAAGGACTGTAGGACTGTGACATGGAGGAATAAGGACCAGGTCTGCTGTTGGTAGAAATAGACATTTCTATCAAAGTCAGTGGCTCTTACTCTGGCTTTGGCTCTGACTTCAAAATCAATATTCATCTTCTGATTTTATTACCAGAGAATCAAGAAGAATGTAACTGTTAGGGAGTTTGGATCTCTTCGGCTATAATGGTATAAATCAGGAGTAATTCCGCTTGAAGTCAAAGGAAATGCACGTATAAAACCTTATGGAAATCAAAGAGGAATTATGAAGTGGGATCTGATCCAAAGCTCACTTGAAAACCATGTGATTTTTTTTTTCTGATTCCACTGAGCATCGGATCAGGCTCCAACCTCCTTGGATAAGAACAGCAGTCGGACTTCTGAGGCTTGCCAACATTTGTGCAGTAGTCAGCCATATTCTGCTCCACTGCAGCTAGGAGGATATTCAAAGTAATGCTGTGACAAAAGTTTCTGTACAAAACAAATTCACCATTCTCATGGACATTTTCTATCTCACACCATGCAAGCTGGGGTCTAAGCTGTGTATCAGGGCAGCAGTGCCTATGGCAGCTCGCTACTTCTCTCAGGTACATTTCCAACGCAATCTCACTGCTTGGTAAAAATGGTTGAGCTGCCTTTCCAAATAGGAGAGCAAAGACTTCTACCTTAATTGTGGTTTTACGATCTGGGTATCATTCATCTCTCTGAACTTTAACCCCTTATAAATTCAAGTAAGTTACAAGTGGCTTTATGAATAAAAATTCTGCATTTGCCTTTTTATATATATATTTGGGATTGCTCTCTCCATTCTGTATCAAAATTGTCATTGCCTTATCTTATAGCTCATACAATAAAGCTGAAAGCTTAACTAATTAATTCAATATAGACATTTTTAAAAACAAATGCTAACCTGGTTTGATCTCAATTAACAGTCTAAAATATGCAATAATGTGTAAATTTGGCAACAGTTACAGTTACAGTTAATAGAACATTTTTTTTTCTCTTAAGGCATGAGGAATAGCAAGTGAAAAGAACTAGAAATGTCAATAGTTTAATATTGTTTCAATGCTAAGTTTAAATATAAAAGAATGTCTGCGGCTGTTCAGGATGTGCCAACAGGTCAAAGTACTTCCCAATCTCTCTAACTACTTCTTAATAAAGTGGAACTGTTTGAGGATTTGACAAGTCCCATGGGTCAGGAAAAAACATATTAAACAGCCCTAGAGCATTTTTCAGTATTGAACCAATATTATATGATGCAAAAAGAGATCCTCCATTCTCTTCCTTGCCATGCAGAGATTTCTTCCAATTTTTACTTTCTTTGAGAATAAGTGTGGAATATCCTTCCACTTTAAATACAAATCTTGCTCCGTTCCAAACTGAGGGAAAAAAAGAAGGAAAGAAGAAAGACTGTCTATGAAGGGGGAGAGTTAAAAGGGAGAAGTGAAGAGAAACAGAAAAGAGTAGGAAATAAGACAGAAAAAATAAAGACAGAAATCAAGGAAAGAAAAAAAGGCTTTTTTTCCACATGAGTTTGTATGTGTAACCCGTCAGTAGAGTAGAATAGGTATCAGGGCAGAAGATCTAATGTTATTCACTTTCAAAATCTGTGATTAAGTTATAATGTAAAGTAGGGATAGTCAAAAAAACAACAATTACTTTGATGCTTTAATTTTTAGTCATTAGAAAAGGCAGAATATTCTCATGCACACAAAGCCATTTGTTTTACCAGCTTTAAAGCTGTAGTGTACAAAAGTATTTTAAGGGGAACTCTTGGAATATAATTCCAAAAGGATTAGATAAGCAGTATTGATACTCCATACCACTTCCAAATTTTTCTTTTTCAATATGTTACCTAATTTTATATTGAAAAGCAGCTGGCTTTGACTAATGAAACACTTTGCCACTGTCATCACTGCTGAAAAATAACTGTCTTCTTTCAAAACTACCTCTTGTCCACTGGATGCAAAACCCTGCTAAGTACTGTAAATGAACAATGCTGTTGTTTGAGAGTAGGTCCCTGAGGACAGGAATTACATCAGGATGCAGTTTCTTCCAACCAGCATGCTGTAATTCCACTTGTGACAACACCAACCTGCCTTTCTGAGGCTGAGGGAGGAAGATATCTTTTCATTATGTATACCAGGGACCTCTGTGGCTTGTTATGCAGACAGGAATGTGGCCCGTTTGAGTTATGTGATAGTTTCTGTTGCTTTGTTCTACCTAAGGCAATAAGTGACTTCTGCAGTTCATTAAAGCCTGAAGATCAGGGATACATCCAACCTGCAGTGCTGTTAATTGTGTGCAAGGTAAAACACATGCGAGACGTTCACAATTGCATAATAATCAAATTACATAATAAATATTTTAAAAGTATAATTGTCCTTTTCTTGTTAGACTTTTATGCCCTGTGGAATTTTGCATTAGATTCTTGTGACAGAACTTGTCTCGTTAAGATAAATGAGACAAAGTGATGATGAAGATGCAAAAAGAATATGATGAGGTAAATGAGATTAAATGATGATATCCAGTGAGATAGGAGCACTGGAAAAACCTATGCTGTATCTCAGTAACCCCCTGAGAACATCCCAGACTGACTTCTATAGGAAGCACCCAATTCTGCATCTTCTGTGAAAGAATAAAATGGCTGGTTAAATAGTATGTGAATCAAAGATTTATGCTGTTGTTCTAGTTCCTTTTATTGAAGCACTTGTCACGGTGTGCATTTTTTGCTTTTCCAACATGCAGTGCTAGTGCAGTAGTACAGGTGACCTGGGTTCTGCGAGGCTCATGGGGCTGTGGCTGCACAACGGAAGCCACGTTACCTGAGCAGCAGGCAGAGGCACCACACGAATATCGGGGGTTTGCCCATCTAAAGCACACAGCCACAGCTCGAGCTCAATAATTGCTATAAGAGTGACACAGACCATCTTTCAAAGAGAGTCAAGTACTGTGCAGTATCACAGAAATGTGATATAGATGATGGAATTGTATTCCTATCAGATTACTTGCTATGAAATCAGTGTGTTTCAATCAGCCTCATCAAGAGCACATGAAATAGCTGTCTGTTAATACTATAAAGTGAAAACAACTTTGTTAAAAAAATAAAATAAATGCATGGTAAAACTTTTCCTTTTATTGAACAGTGCTATGATATAGATACTTGACTTAATCCTATTGATAAAGAGTCCTGCAAATAGCATGCTGAGGCCATACAAAACTTTATCAAATGTCCTAACACCCTAGAACGATGAAGCAATTTGTTGATTTGGGGTATTTTCCCGAAGTAGTTAATTAATAGCAATGATCATAAAGTAAGACACCAGTTGTGGTTTGCTACTGTACTGAAAACACTGGGTCTGTTTGAACTAAAGAGCTGTCACTATATAATGTAACCGTTATTTATCTTTCTTAAAACAAAGTCATTATTCCTTCCAGATTTTCCCTTTTTGTTTTCCCAGTGTCTCAAACAATCAGTTTTTCACACCTCTCTAAGACTGAGTCTCCAGTTCCTGGCACTCGTGCTTGGCCCTTGCATCCTCCTCTAGCCAAAAGCAAACTGAAAATACAATCCCAGAAAGCTGTATTTTATTTTGACCCATTCCTCCTTTCCTCTGGAAAAAAAAAAAAAAAGCTGAAAATAGACAAGCAAGTGTAATATATTACCTCTGTTGGCTTAGCTGGACAGCAGCAGGGGCTTGTAATAAGGATGTGGTAATACACCACAAGGAATCTGTAGACTCATAAAACTTGACCTTATAAATCTCTACGTTTATCAATTCCATACAGCAGCCACTCCCTGTGGTGGAAGTCTCAGACCAATAAACCTGCAGTTGATAACTGTACAATTTATCCTCAATTTTTTCCGTTCAGAAGAGCTAATCATGATACATTAATAATGTCTGCAAAAAAATTGGATTGTCACTTAAAAATAGAGATACCATCTGATTGTTCACATTGCTTGGAATACAATTAAGATGACAAGCAACTTATTTTACAATGATAGTAAGGAGTCCTAAAAATACGTTTTCATACTTGCTTACATCTTTTTCTTAAAACTTCCTATTCTCTCACCTGCAAAGCTGTTCTTCTTCCCCTTTTTTGTTTTTATAAAACTGCTTAACTTCCAGAACTAGATGAAGCACAGACGCTTCAGTTGACTTCACCATTACAGGCCCTAAAAGCTCACACGCATCTGTTTCTACTGCTGGGCTGTATAGAGGTGCATCGAGTCCATCTGATGACACCTTCTGTGAGACATCATGCAAAGCGGACCAGGATTTGATGCTAAAAACCTTATATAAAAGTAAACTAAAAGCATATTTGCTTTGGATATAAGCACAGGGCAGATCCTGGATCACTGGACAATATCCCATCCACTCCTTGCCCAAGGAATATATAGTCAAGAGAAGACAACTGGAAAGGATGTTGCTCACCAGTCCTTTCAGAGTCCTTGAGAGAGAAGGAGGGAAATATACTGCACCACATTACAAGCAACTACAGTTTGTTCCTAGCAGCAGTGGAGGAGAAAGTAAGAATAGAGAATGATTCTTCAAGACATAACAGTTTCTAAGGACTTTGGTTAAGCATGCACTTACACATGTCTCTTCTCAAAAGACAGGCAAAATCAGAGGATTCAGTGTATTTAAGACTTCATTTAGGAATTGAAGAAACTTGTTCCAATCAGGGTAAGATTTTTGAAACTTACTGGCTTGCACAGGCAAGGTCACATCAGATCAACAGTCAGTTGGATTGCCAAAGCATGAAAAAAACCACAATGTATTTGAAAGAAAATATTTTGAGGGAAAATGAACTGAGAACAAACAAATAAAAATACAAATAAGTTGTTTGTTTTTATTTTACTAATTTTCTTTTCTTCTAGGAAAATGATGAGCTGCTATTTTCAGGAAATCAGCTTACTCTGCCTACTAAATCACGAGCAAGAACATGTAAAGTAACAATGAGGCTAATATAGGAGTTCTCTACAGTATCATCTTTTCCCTAAAGTCAATCTAGAAAAACAAAAGTGGGCAAACTCCTTTTTTTCTGTAGTTGGGGAGTTTCAAGACATATATTGCTTCAAGATTTATTTTCCTAAAATATGAATTTGTAGTGTAGATGTACTTATACTCTAATCTCTTAATCATGTCATGATTTTTTAAATGCGTTTTTAAAGCTATGTTCACAAATTCACAGTTTTACATACTAAAATTACGTTGTAGCACTGTGGTTTCTTCAGTCAGCGGGAGTTATGCCACTGACTACCGTGGGGCCAGGATTTTACCCAGAGAATTTCTAGACACAGTATTATACACACCATAGGATAGAACAATTCTCTGTTGAACTGAAGCATTTCACAAGTTATTTTTGCACTGGAACAAATACTGCTTTTAAGACAAAATAAAATGTTTACTAGACTTTTTAAATACTATTGTGATATACACAGATATGTATATTACTTTTTATCAACGTCAGCATAAAAATGGGCAGGTATGCAGCCTATTATTTCTCCAAGTCTTTAATTGTAAGGCTATAATGGAAATGATAAATTGCAAACAGCGGATCTGATTCTGCAGTAACCATTAACCAGAGAAATTGTATCTATTTTCTTTTTATAGAAAACAATCCTTCCTTTTACAGAGTGTAATCCTTCTGCATCCAACGAGCTTCATAGAAGAAGTTCAAGTTCAAATACGGGAATTGCTAAGATTATGTATGTAAGATCTTAAAATTCAAGTGCTTGTCATCACCATATAATTTTTGGCCTGTTGCTTTATGAAGAACATATCTACCCAGTGGACAGTGATGAAAGTATCCCAGAGGGTAATACAAGCCTGAGAAAATAAAAAGACTATCTATGTAGTGTAGGGTAGTGCTGGTGGACATACCGGTTCACCCACACAAGGATTATTCTCCTGAGCAAAGTGCCTGGTAAATTTGCTAAGACTCTGGAATAATTATGGCAGCATGGAGGCTCAAGGGTAGCCTATACTTGCAAGAAAAGTGGCTTAATCCTGGAATTACTACTTTTCCAAATAGGAGTCATCAGTCTAGAATATAGTCCCTTGCTGCAGAACAGAAAGTTCGCATGGGGAGTTACTCCATCCTAAGTTTTCTGGTCATTTCCCCCATGCAGGCAAGCTCAGAATCTTCCAACCAGAGAAATAAATATGATCTCTAAAGATCTGAGATTTTTTCTTGCTAAAATGCATTAAATATTTTCCTGGAAGATCTTGTAGTGAAATCGTGATCTAATTGTGTGTGTGTTTATAGAGTAAGTACACACAAGGAAACCCTAGCCCCACTATCAAAAGTGAAACTTTAGCCAAGATTTCACTCTTTTTACAGAGGAACTGGCTTGCTCTCAACAAATAAAAAGATGGAAAAACTTGCCCTCTTGACCATGATTTCTGACTTAGATGGTACACGTGTGAAGCTCTGTTTCTTACCATGGATACCACGAAATCTAAGAATCATTCAGTGCTGGACAAGTTGCAGAGGGGCAAGGGCGCAGCATCTCTTTATGGAAGGAGAAGTAGGTTGACATTGTGGCAACACTCAATTATTTTATCTGCTGCATAAACTTGGTTATAATGATCTTAACAAACACTTATGTAACATACTCGGAGGCCTCATGTGTGATGCAGATAATTTAATCTAAAAAATATGTGTGTATCTATGCAGCTTGTGTGTTCACCAAGTCTTAAAGACACTTTATTAGTAGTAGTTCTATTTCTCAATATATTTTATTAGTAGTAGTTCTATTTCTCAATATTTATAATCACTTAGGCACCTTCTTTATCAAAATGTTTCTTGTAACAACAACTGCCAAATGCAGCAGCCTACCTAGAAACTTTTTAAAGCAAACTGGTTGCTTCCTCGGTGTGTGAGCAGATTACAATGACTCTTTACATTCTCCCATAGTATAAACAACCAACACCAATAAGAATCAGTATTTGTGCAATCTCTTGGTGACTTGTTATGGCAAAAATGCCTCTAAGTCATTTTGCTGATAAAATAAATGGATTTGTTGTAAAATTAGCTACTTACTCCTCCTTTCATGCATCGCTGGTTTTTGCAATTGTACGGGGATGCCTAAAGCCTTGAGCGGAAATCCTTGTTATGGCTGTATGGATCTGTGCTCCAGGTCAGGAGAGCACTTAAATGGCTAAGGACGTTTAAGGAGCAGTTCTGGACCTCACTGAGTAGGATATAAGTGGCTGCTTCGAGTTAAGCACAGACATAAGTGGGTGCTGAAATGTGAAACTGAAAAAACTGTATCTGCTCCAGTGAACTTTATTTTTAGTGAACAGCCTTCTAATTAGACACTAATTCTGGATGGGTTCATTAGTCTGTATAAGGCCAGGGGAACGGGGACTATATTGTTATCCTGCAGACAGAGACAAAGGGGGAGAGAGCCAAAACCGCCCTCTCCTCCTCCCTGTGGAAGCACTGGGTAGCAGGGGGAGCAGCGGTGGCTTTAGGAGCGCGGCCCAGACGTGGTGGCAGAACGAGCGCTACATCCCGCGGCTGGCACCAAGAGCAGAGCCATCGCAGCGCGCCAGAGCCGGACGGTGCAGGAGCCCTTCCCGCTCTCCGAAGGACAGCAAGAGGGCAGAGGGGGCTAAAAGCTGCCTCTCTGCTGGCAGGCACAAGGCCTGCTCTACAAGGTATCGGCCAATCCTGTTATTACCTACTTGATGTGCAAAATCTGCATAAATGCTCCGGAATTTTCTGTCCTTCTACAAAAGGGAGAAAACAAATGTAACTATTTCCTGACAGAATTCTAAGGATATTCATTGAGTTATTTGTTTGCTTTTAGCACCAGGTTACAGAAACCTATTGTACCAAAAGAAAAGAAGCGAGGCACAATTCTTGAAGGAAAGCATTTCTTTTGGATGAATGCAATTCCTAATTTATTCAGCATATTCTGTAGGCCTTGCGTTTTATCCTTTTTTAATTAACTCATTTCTAGGCTTAAAAACTTTTACAAAAATATTTTATTGGAATTTCATTACCATTGTTTTCCTTGGGAAGGCAGCTTATAATCTTCATGATATTATTGTAAAGCCATCACTAAGCAACATGCCTTGGCATTTGTATAAGCCTTTGTCCACCTCCTTCCCTCCACTCAAACACACACATTTGCATTTACTGTTAAAATATTATGGATGCTGACACCAGTTTAGCCACAAGATCTGGTGTTAGACTGTCTCTAATTGATTTAATTATTCATAATTGCTCAGCTGGGGCTTATGTGTACTTCAGCATGATTAAGGGAGAACATACAACTCTGCAGTTAATGATGTGTTCCATCATAATTTACAACCGTGAAGTTGCTAGAGCTAAATTGTATAGACACAGTACATTTCTAATCCTGTTCATAATGCTTTTTCAGATCCTGCCAAAAAAAAAAAAAAAAAAGAAAAAATTAAGAAAGAAATAACCCAACCACACTTCTGATGTGATTCATAAATCAGTTTTAAGGAAGGACTGGAACAGCCTGCTGCCTTTCTGTTTGTTTAAATTAATATTACTGGTAAAATCACAAGATCAACGGCCCTGAATCTGTTGCATATGTGATTTAATCGTAGCTCATTTCTTTCTGTTGCCTGCTTTCTACAGGTACTTGCTCATCTCGTGCTAAAAAAAAATGTCAAATTTTTCTGTGGAAAATATGAAGGCAACAGTGAGTATACATAAATAAAAGTAACATGTCAATATGATGCATCAAAATAATCACACAGTGGTTTCTTTAATTGTCACCAAACATGTTTTCATAATGAGTTCAAGACAAGCAATTGTGACAGTGCCATGTACGTTTTATGAGACAACATCCCTGAAAACTAACAGTGAGGGATGGTGCCTTTCTCATCTTTCAACAATTCCTTACACATGGTGAATACTATTGAAAGAAAACAATAGCAGAAATGCTAAAAATGAAACATGATTTCCAGTGTAGCTAGATAATCTCATATAGAGCGTTTTGTTTGTTTGTTTGCTTCTGATTGGAGAAATATTGTGTTTTCTGGAAATTTATGTGCCATGAAAGAGAAACAAAGACGTGTTTGGTGTGAAAGACACAAATTTTTGAGATATATGCAGCCCTAAAGTTGTTAGTATTAAACTCGGTATTCTTGCGAATGCCCTCAAAGTACAGCCTGAAACAGAGTGAAAAAGCAAGATTTACAGTTTGATCTCGGGCGGACAGGCCAGCAAGGCAAACCAGAAAGTGCAGCACCATTGCCCTGATATTAAAGGCAGCGGGGCCTTTGTCTGGAGCAAGTCCCAACTGCTGCTAACGTGGCATTAACTTTCGCTGGTACTTTGTGTTTTGGATCCCTCTGAACAACTCAGAGGGAAGGTTCTCCCCTCATTCCCAGTTCATAACGCAGCCCGACTTTTGGACCTTTGCAGAAAAACAACATGCAGCATTTATTATCAGAAGAATGTAATTACAATTATTTATTTAAGCTGGTTCTGAACCAGGGAATCCTGATACGAAGCTGGAGCCAGAAAAGGCTTGAAAAACTACTGACAATAAGCAATTCTTCATGGAACAAAACTATTACAATAGAGAGCCTTTGATCTTGCCTGTCTCCTGTTGCCAATTGAACTTTGTCACCATGCACTGTCATCCACAAGGGAGCACTTTTGAATTAAGCAGTCTACAGCAATTTAGTCTGTTCCAGCTTTGAAGTGCCAACATCAGTCAGGCCACTACTAACTTTTTTCATTAATTTTTTTCTGAGTTCTCTTAGGAGTTTAGCAGTCCTGGCATTTAGATAACTAAAGTCAAGAAACCAAGGCACTAAGACATCAAAAGCAAGAGGGGCCCCTAAAATACAAATGTGAACAATCATTAGGCTCTAATGGTGCACTTCATTAATGTCCACTTCAAAGCAAAAGTTTACTGACTTTCGGATTGACTAATTTACACATTGTGGGAAATTGTTGCCAGCCATGCATGTAACCACTAAATGTTTCTGGAATAAATAGAAACGCCCTCTTCCTTCAGAAATCAGGAACTGCAAACTGAGCCTTTAATTGCAAGATGGCCTTTCATTTGAATTGGAATGGAAAACCTGTCTGGCGCATAAATCACTAAAGCTGGGTGCAGTTATCACACAGACACACAGCTGTCAGTCAGCAGCCTTTGCAAAGGCCTCTCCCTCCACCACACTCTGCAGCTAAAAGGGGATACTGCAGCCTCGTCTGCTTGTCTTTGGGACTTGTTCATCTGCTTGCAATCTTCAAAAAAAATCTGATATTACTTTGGAAACTGAAGCCTGCTAAAAAGTCAGTGTCTCCTAAGCAAAACTAGTTATTATGTTCTGGAGACAGAGGGTCACGCGTGCCCTAAGCAACAAGCTCAGGCTGGCAAGCCTACGATGCTGCAGCCCAGCCTGGAAAAGAGCAGGGCACGTGGAAACCCGCTCGGGCTGTCAGCGAGGGCAGCCTGCATTAGGAAATGTGGTTGCGTTTGAGCGCGGTTGTGATAACTGAGGGAGAGGACAGGAGGCCAGGCACAAGTTAGAGGTCAATGGAAGCCAGAAAAAATTGTGTTCAGCTGATGCTATGGTGAATATAATTTGTCCTTGTCTAAACGCTAACCACTAAGAGATGGCAACATCCTGCCACCTAACTAGATTGTTTCCAATCTCGTTCGAGCACAGGCAAATCTTGCAAATCTTTTATCTAGGCAAGCCTTGCCGCGGCTGTGAAATCTCAGCCCCTTTGAAGGATTAAGCTGTTGGTTCTTAGTGTGTAAAAGAGCCTAGAAAACATTTTATTTAAAAAGGATCTGAACAGCATATTTTTGGATTTATGATTGTCAGAAATCCACACTTGAGCTTGAATGCTTGGAAAACTATTATGGATGTGGATTGGGCAAAGTATAGAGAGGTGCTTGCCAAGGGTTATGAGGAAAAATAGGCAAAAAAGTTATAATGCTTCTGCCTTACATTTGAACTAACTTCCTTAATTTTTAGCAATTACCTCCTTGTTGCAACATTTTAATAAAAGTCTCTGCCTTCATGCCTGGCAGGGAAGCTAACTTGCCATGGGCAAGAATGGACACACAGAAAAAAAAAAAAAAGAAAAAAAAAAAAAAGGAAAAAGGGGAAAAAAACCACTTAGCAAACCACAAATTTCAGAGACCTAGTCACATCTGCGTTTTATCAGCTTTTTCCGGATAGTATTACACCAAACAATTGTCTGCAGATCGGTAGACAGCTGAGACTTTAAAGTGCTGAATTACTGAGAAAATGCTAGAGATAAAAAACAGCACATGTATCCTATCAATGTAATGAAACCAACCTGCTGCTAGCGCCATAGTGCCTTAGTTCTAAGTACCCTGTAGAGGAACGGAAGGCTTTCATTTAACTCTTAAGAGGAAAGCAAGGGAAAGAAGAGTAAAGGTCATCTAATACCAGCCTTAATCACACAACAGAAATACTCTCGGATACTTGAAGGGAAGAATGCATGGTGTTCAAAATAAAACACCAAGGGCACACAACAGGAGTGTGCCCGAACACTTTGGGGATAGCATTTCCTGCTGGAAATTCCCAAGACTCGGGCTGATGTCAAGCAGAGCTACAGCCACAGCCAAAGAGGCAACAGAAAAATTGGGGTACTCCAGCACTGCCACAGAGAGAGCAACTCCATCTCCCAGAAAACTCAGCCAGAAGCTACCCTGGAAAGGAATAATGGATATTCCCTGCATGGAGCATGGTTATTAAGTATCAGAGTTGCTACTCAATGAGGGGTGTAAAAAGTTGGAGTTGTGCTTAGAGCTCCAAAAAGTGTTGCAGAGTGCACTGGGAATTAAGCATAATTTCTAACCGCTGTAACTCCGCTTATGAAAGAAAAAGAAGAAATGTAGAGATTCAAAAAAAGTTCCTCAATATTGAAAAAAACAATTGCTGAATTTGTCTCTTCTTTCTCTACATTGTGTCAGGATCCCATTGTAGACGAGATGGCAATTTACTCATATAGCATAATACAAAAGTATTTGAGGTGAAATAACTCACATAGTGTTTGGCACTGCACTCATTGTAGGTAATGATAAAGCTCCAAGGATGAAATCTTCATGTTTTTAATAATCATTTGGGCTTTGTGACTGATTTCAGTGTAACTAAAATTTTACTCTTCTACTGGGGAAAAATCTAGCCTAAAATTACTGCATGAGACAGGAGAAAGCATTGGCTTCATTGTTCTTCATTGTTTATTCTTATAGCTCCACTGTAGTAAAGGCCAAAATTCCAACTAGGAGCAGTGACCTGTTATGTCAGATAAGATACTACAGAAACTAAACATCACCTCTTCCAAGAAGAAATTTCATGAAAAAGAAGAAACAATGAGTAAGGTGAAAAAGACAGATAATCAGCATAAAACTCTCTGTATTAATATAATTTTTAATCATTTTTTAATTAAATTCATGGAAGTAGTCTCTCTCCATTAGTCCCTCAGGCTCCAAATGACTCTCAACGAAGCCATTTAAAGTTGGCTAATTTTTGTGTGTTTTGTGGCAGAAGCATAGAAAAGACACTTGAAAGAAGAACAATATTTACTCGAGGCAAGAAATTCCTTGCTGTAGAAGTAGCGTGGAGGAAAGCAAGGAGACCACAGGGACATTTATGAGAGGACAGAGAGGATGGCAGCTGAAGGAAGTGTCACAGCGGTGTGAGACAACACAAGATAACCAGGGACAAGAAGACCAGAGGGTCTGCTGTAGTTAAAAAGTCAAATTAAAGTCTTTTTCGCTAAAACATCTGACCGTTAAAATCACACAGAGCCATAATGTGACTTAAACTTGAATATAGCAAGTATTTTCAGTTAAGTTTTCTTACATATATATCCATTTTATATAAGTATATGGATATTGTTGGAAGTGCACATATCATGGACATGTACTTTAACAGCACTTGGATATGTGGAATAAAAGCATGGTGAAGCGCAAACCACTCATTTCACGTATTTTCAGACTGCCCCATTTTAATGCACTCCTCTATATAATCAAGGGCGAAAATGAGAGAAAACTAATATGTATAAAACCAATAAATTCACCTCCCTGGCACACAACTTTATTACATTCTCAGTGAAATACAGTGGAGAAATAAGTAAGTTGCAGGATTTTAAAATATTTCTAAATAAGATGTTCTAATCTCATGAAGTGACATGTAGGAATATAAAATGGAACAAAATACACCAAAATTCTTACTAAGGTTTGAAATGGGAGATTGAGTTGTTTTGCATAAATCAATTCTCATGGCCTGCTGGGCTCTGTCCATGCTGAATATGCTCTTCCATAATCAAGAATACTTCTTTTGCAACATTTTATATAGCTTATATATATATATATATATATATATATATATAGTGTACTGTTCATCTAACAAAATGTAGACAGACCTATGATGTCAGACAGGCATGCTCTGTTAAAGGAACAGACTATCTAGGTGTATAATACCCAGCAAAATGCTGAAAGATGAGAGTAAATTTCAAACAACTTTATGGACAGAACATGACTGGAGTCACCCTGTGTATTATGATTTCAGGGAATGTAAGTGATGAAATTAGTCCCATCAATACACAAATATAGAAGATTTTCTTTTGTTTACAAAGCTAAGTTTTCAAAAGTTTCCAAGCAATAGTGCATGTCATTCACTTATTGTTCCAATTCCTTTCTTCTTTAATGTCGATTGATTTGAAAAGATTGTCTCTAATTCAAAAGCTGTTTTCATTTTAGTTTTCATCTTTCTGTCATGTTCCAAATGAGATGAAATTGAATTACCCACAAGTATAAACAAAAGAGTTCTGATTTTCCTATTTGATTTATCCCCCAAAGACTGCAAACATTGCATATAAGCATCTTTTATTTCTCCTACCTCTAATCCAGAGAACATTCATCATGAGTGGATGAAAATTGTCTTGTACTTTGTGTACCAAAATGATAAAATTTCTTAACTCACAGGGAACACTTACATCAGTGTTTATGTATGATGGTACTTTCTATGATACTTCTATAACTCTGACATGCAGAGACTGTTTCCTCTTTGAACTGCTGTAACTCAAAAATTATCTATGAACTCTATGAAGTAGCTTAAAAGAACGTCAAAGCTACTAGGCCAAAAAGTTGATATCGTTTGTCATGTTTCTGTCTAGACAATTTATCTTTCAGACTCTTCAGAGCTGTTTAGAGGACACAGCTATTTTTTCGCTCGTCCATGTTCAATATAAGACAGTCTTTCAAAAATCTGACTTTTGATGATATAGCCAAGTATAACCAATAAACAAGATCATTCCCTACACACTACATGGTTCTCTCTTTTAAAAATAAATAAAAGAAATTTCATGAAAAATGCATGGTTGGAGTGATATTGAGAAATCCTGGCAATTCTGATACGATCAGTAGGTACAACAAAGACAATCATAGCAATGAGCAGGTACTCTTGCCAACCTCACAAACTGCTCTGTGGTGGCAGATGATCAGAATACTTGTACTTTAAACAACTGTTGTACTTAATACAATATTACTGCTTACTCAGTTTCTTTTGGTAGGGTCATTTTACATTGCTCCCTTACATAGTTCTCTGTGTTTTTGCAGTAATCCCTTCTTTGTTTCACTCTCAAGAACTACCTACCTGGTACTTCTCCATGCTATGCCCAGCATCTGGTTATCTACCCCCATCGCATATACTGGCCAAAACACTTTTTATACCATTTTTCTCCATCAATCACAACGGCTGAATAGAGTAGTGCTTGAGTTTATACAGGAGGAATGTACATAAGTATCTTCTGCCTGACAAAGTCAGGCATTGATTGAAGTGAATTACATTTCCAGCTCAGCATGAAAAAAATGAAAATAAATTCCCTTAAAATAAAACAAACACTTTCAGGGACCAAAAGGTCAGTCTCAACTCATCTGAACTAATGTCAAGGTGCTATAGGTCAGTATTTCTGGCTCTATAGCCTTGCAAATATGCTTTTAATAGTATTAAAACACCTCATTCCTTCTTATTTCATGTTTGAAGGTAACCTATGAAAATATGCATCCTCAAATGAAGCTCAGGAAGACAGATGGGTCTTTCAAATGTTTAGCGCATACGAAAGCTACTGGGAATATTCTGATTAGCACTTTAGACTTATACACAGTAGCTAGATCCTAGCAATGATTCATCAGGACTGGGTCAGTCACTGCACTGATGACATGTATTGTTTGTTATTTTAGCAATTTGCTTTCCCTCTAAGACAATTGCTTCTATTTTAATTCAATAGCATATACTGACTGTCAAAAGCTCCTTTATGTCTCTTTTGTCTTTTTTAAAACATGTAGAGGGAAGCAATCTAAATTAATCTGCCAGACTTTGGGGTTACATTATGTAAAATTTTAATGCATTTTATGATAAGGGTAAATGAGGCCTATTTTGACAAACAGCTGACCTAATGGTTTCTGGGTGGAATTTTGCTTTAATTATTCCAAGCAAGGACAAGACCAAGTATTGTTTGCTCTGTGTTTTTTTTCATCGATTTAAAATTTAAATTTAAAAAATATAAATTTAGAAATTTAAATTTGAAAAAAGGAAAAAAATCCATTCACTGTTTAGAGAGCTATCCTGTTCTACAACCAGTCAAGTATCCTCAGACAAAAAGTGTCTGGAGATTCAATCACTGTTCTATGCTAAGGCTAGAATGATAGGCAGGTACAAGGACCAGAAGGAACAAAAATGTGATACTGGTGATAGACAGTGATATGGTGACATGAGAAGTTGCAGGATGCACAAACTCTCAAAAAACAAGCACAAACTGTTCATGTAATAGAATCCACACAATCCAGACTTTCATGTATGTGGTAGTAAAATAAATATTGAAAAAGAAGAAGGCAAAAAATGCAACAACTGTGAAGAAGATTTACATATGCACAGGAAATAACATAATCAGCCCTCTTCTATCCAAGCCTTAAATTAGTGAGCAACAGGGATGTGCTCATTAAGTCTAGTATAAAATATACATTACTGTCATATAGATTGCAAAACAGTGAAGTGCATTTCCATTGTTTGCTAACACAGAAACTATCAATAAAAATTGTTCGTTTTTACCTTTTTTTTTCTGTCTTTAATTAATCCCAAGTTTTAACCAGGTTTGCTGCAATTTGTTTGATGTGAATTATGGTATCTTGATGCATCAAAAGTGCTGAATATACTAGAAAAGAGAAAGAAGACGACAACATTTTTACCAAAATACAGGGGCAGAAAATACTGTTTTAGTTTCTACAGAATCTTGATATCCTCAGAAAACACCTGGTATCTTGGATTTGAATATTTGATCCTACAAATATTTTACTACTTCCCATTATGTCCTTGAAAAATGAAAATCTAGATCATAGACCTCATGGATTTACGCTGAGGACTGCAGAAGTCAATGTCAGTATCTACTTTAGACCAACTCTTTACATGTGTACAATGACATCTCTGTCATCATGACATTCAGGCAAAGTACTGTGTAGTTATCAATATAGATGCAGATATTTTCTCTATGTTCTTTACTTGAACTGTGTCTTTTTTAAAAAATTGTGCATTAAAGTGTTCAGTGTTGCTTTTATTTTACGTGATAGATTTTTTTTTTCTGGTTGGACTGTTGCAAGTGCTGCTGTAACAAAGCTCTTAAGTTACTCTCAGCATCCCAAAATGCAGGATGAAAACAAAATATGCATCATGTATCAAAAGGCAGTAAACGATAACTGAGACTGATAATACACCAAAAGCGTCTCAAAGCAATGCTAGTTATTTTAGAATTCTTTCTGCAAGCAATCTGCTGTAAAATGAAGCAACATTTAATCCAAAGTTCTGTAGCCTTAGGAAACTTTCCTAGTTTGCTCACAATTATCTGTGTTTTTTTGTGTTTGTCAGACATTTTAATTTCAGCTACACTATTACTCAACTTTCTGATACTGACCTGATTCTTAAATTTTACAATTAACTTTTCAAATCCTTTCCCATAGGCAGCCTACCTTTTCTCCCTTCAACATGGATTTGAATTTGTATATAGGAAGCAATGGACAGAAACCAATGTTTGAACACTCCAAGTCATTGGAAGGAGTCAAACTCAGGTAAGAATTTTACAGGTTGTGTCTCTCCATAATTGCATCAAGAATTAACTGAACAAATAATCCTGCCAGGATAATCCTTAGCCCTTATACTTTTAAACCAAAGAACTTTCAATAAAATAATGAATTTAAACACCTTAACGAATAGAGACTCCACAGAGCAAGATTCCTACTCTGCAGCCAGTTCTGCACTACAAAGTTGCTGCTAGTACTGTGGAAAACAAGACCTCCTTTGGCTTAGCGGACACTGCTTGTGAATTAAAACCTTGAAAGCAAGCAGCCTGCCAGTTTCACAGCCCTTAACACATCTTTCTCCATGACCACATGGAACTCGGAGGAAGGAAAAGTATTCCTGGGGGAAAGCTGAGAAGTGCAAAGAGTTTTTAATTTTTTTTTTAATCTGGGATGTGGTGTTTGTTTTTGTTAGCGGAAAGCTACTGTTTGAAGTCCATCCGTGTTGCTAGATTACTTTATCTACTCTTCCTCAGGGAACAGACACTACACTATCACTTTGTATACACTCCACTGATAGTGCCTTTACATCTGAGCGTGGAATTGTATGCTATTACGTTCAAGTGCTTCGTTTTCCCCAGAGCTCTGAGAGAGCAGAGGAAACTGGCCTGCGAGTGGAGGAGAGCCTTGCCTCAGTGCTTGTTTTCTTTTAAACTTTGAGTTTGCATGTTGCGGGGGAGGGCAGGGAAGTTTTTCAATAAAAGAGAAAAGTTTGAAGCTCTACGTGGGAAAGGGATAAGACAAAAATGATCTAAATAACACACAAACAGCAATACTTTCGAAATTATACTGTTAAATGTAACATGACAGACAGAAGAGCACTGCAGAGAAACCCTCCAACAGAAAGCTATAAAAATATTTTTAAAAGCCTGACACTGTTGCCTGGTGAACCCAACTCTAACCACTGGGATCTGGGTGCCTAAGCGATTTAGACACCTTTCAAAGTTTTATGCAGCATCAGTAATGATCAGGTAGCTGTTTTTATATTGAATGAACTCGAAATATTTTAAAGGATGACATGTCTAGAACTGGCTCTTGATGGTAAGTGAAAAAGAAAAAAAACAATATCCCATCTGTTTTCAATAAGGGACAGAGGATTTGAGACTGTAATATGGAGGACATGCCATGGAAACATCTGGCAACCCTTCCTACTACTACTGAAATTCATCCACGGGGTTGAAATGGGACAGTTTTTTCACTGTTCAGAACAATGTGATTTAGCAAAAGATTGCAATAAAATTAGGCAACCAACTCATAAATGCCTCTATTTTTCACATGAAGGGGGAACATGAAGTTTGGGAACTTGGGATATATCTGCAGCATGAATTGAGCACTGCTCTAACTTGTGCATAAGTTCACACATGCCTACCTTAATATTAGCATTGTCAGGCCACACTTGGAGAGAGCCCTGAGACGCTCTTCCAGGCATCCCAGAACAGAGCCTTGCTCTGCCCAAACACAAGGCCCTGTGCAGACACACCTGCAGCGTGGAGAAGTTGTCACCATGGGTTATCTCTATTCCTGTGACACCATCACAAAGCCGTACCTTGTCAGGCAAACTAAACTCACCTGGGCTGTGAGACCGTGTGCCACCAAGAGAGACAGTGTGGGTGGGTAGCTATAGACTTAGTCTGCCTGTAAACTTGACAACACACCAGGAAGACATTACACGTCTGTGTGATGCAGACAAAAAAGCTTATGGAACCTCTGAGTTTTAGCCTTCTCCACGGTCTAAGCTGTTAAAATATAGTGAGGATGTTTATAATCTTTTACACCCAGAAGGGTTTAGGAAAGCAATTTTATTAAAGACTTTTATCCCAAAAGTATTGTCACAGCACAAAGGAGGAGCAGGCTTTTACTAGCTTTAACAGACCTGGCTTTGGTAATAGGTTAATTTAATATCAGTAATATTAATTGATTGTCAGCTCTCACATAGCTCTTCACAACAGTAGATTTCAAAACACCACACTACCATTTTACAGATGGGGAAATTGAAGCACCCAACAATTCGTGTTGTCCATAAAGGAAGTGCTTCAACAGTGAAAACAAACGTCTGAAGTCTGTCACAGAAGAGATTAAAATAAGCCTCTCATTTTCTGTGCAGAACTACTAGTCAGATATAAAACTTCATTTTCCCTGTGTATTGTATTAGAAACCAAGTTTTAGATCAAATGAAATCAAACCCAGGTTTCTTCAGTAACCAGTTTTCCAGGGTTACTTTAGAACAGGTGTGATTGGTTTAGCAGGATTTTTTTTTATAACAGGACAAGGATTCTCAGGCAATAAAAGTGTAAATCAAATATTAGGAAAGTTCTAAGTATAAAGATGCTGGATAATTCACCCAAATTGAGAAAAGAGTGTTAATTCTTTCTTCTTATCTTTCCCTTATATTTCTTTTTCATTCTAATATAGTCAGTCAGTTTAGTTCTCATCTTTCTAGAGAACACAGAGTGGAAGATTAGTAAGAACTAGGTGTGTAGGGTAACAAGTCTGCTTGAATGGTGATCTGTTGTGCAGAAATTACCACCACATGACAAGCGCATCCCACTTGATCTCCCTACAAGGCCCACAACTTCAAAGACAGAAATTAATTTTCTCTATCCATGTATGTAAGCACCTCACTCATAATCTTAAGAGAAGTTAGTAACAGCAGTATTTCTCATTATGTGGGGACTCAGCCCAGCCCGGGAAGCCCCACTGTCCTCGCTGCAGCTTTGCAGGCCTGTGAGGAGGCTCTGGCTGCGAGTGTGCAGATTCATCCCGCCGCTCTGTTCAGCAGGTGCCAGGAGGTGCCGGAGTGTTTTGTTTGTGCAACATGAATCTTTTCAGCTACTACAATTTCAAGAAGGATTTTAGTTTGACACATTTTGTTGAAAATTGCAGCACTGTTTTCAGGCATATGCTTTTCACCGTCAATCTATTGTTTTGATCTGTCTTTATAGATAAAGATTTGCTGATTTTTTTGACTTTCTGAACAGAAAAGTTCATCATTAACATATTTTCTGTCATTCTGCACATATGGATTATATAATTTTTCTCAGAAGCTGGATTAAAGCACTTGCTTACAAAAGGGAAAGCTTATATCACACAAGAGACCACCAAACATGGTGTGTCCATGATTTCCCTTTGCCGGTTGCAGTAAAACACATATAAAATACAAGGTGTGATAAAGTCAACCTAATATTCCTGATCTCCTGACTTGCTGGCTGTTCTTTTCTCGTGGAGGATGATAGCAAGCTATCTAATCAAAATGCATAACCAGTGCCTGTTCCTTCCACCCCCAGACCCATTCATTTTCTACTCAGAATCTCTGCTTGGGGTAGTATAATTGATTTCAACATAATTTACTGCTTACTTGGTAATGCGGCATTGCAGTCTCTGATAAAAACCATATCAAGTCACAGCACTGGTCTAGAGCTTGAAAGGGGAGCAGCGTAATCACTTTCTTACCCTAATGCGCGGCCATCTCATTTCTGCCGGGCAAGGAGCTGCAAAGTGAGCTTTGTTAAACCGCCTGGCTCCGAAAAGGGCCTTTCACTTCTCCGCCAGCCACTTCTCTTTGTCTCTCTGCTTTATTTCATGCAGAGGCAGCAGGGAAACTTTTCATTGTCGGATTGCCATGGAAATAAAAGGCGATGATTATAGTTGCCTACTGTCAGGCATCTACCTCTAGCGCAGAGCCAGGATAACCTTTCCCGAATTGCCCCGCAGAGGAACGGCCACTCGGGAGGATGTGGAGGAGCAAATGCTAAACAGCGAGAGGTCTGCGTGAAACCTTCGTGCTGCCTCCACGCTCCTAAATCCCTGTTATTAATCCTTTTCTGACCGTGTGTGACCGCAAAGCAAGCAGAATGGCTACAGTGTGCCAAAGGTGTCATCAGCCCTAGCGAGGTTCCCCAGCACTGCCACAGTGCCCTGCCGTGGTGCCCCCGCCATGCCAGTGCCTCACAGCCACCTTCACAGCCAGCGCTAAATTTATTGTTAAAAACGAGCTGTTCACGGACTGTTAAGTGAGCCATGGCCTGCTGTGTGCTTCATGGGGGTTGGCATAGGACTGTGTGTTGCTGTTAGCAGGTTTGCCCCGCTAAGCTCTCTATAAGGATGTAAAGGAGGTTTCTTACTCCATGGAGGCCTTCCGCCCTCACCATCTTCTCAGTCCCTGGTCCTACAGGGGCCAGGCTGCTTAGTGAAAACCTCTCTGATTGGCTACATCTCTCATGTTTGTGCCACCTCTCGAGGATGGCAACCAATCAGAGCTGCTGTAACAGATTCTATCTGCCACCCCTTCCAAAATGAGTCCTAAGGAGAAGGAAGAGCCAGGCTGGGGTCCGCAAATGGGGACTAGCCATGTCCTTACCCTTTCCCAGCCTGTCAGAAATGGGACTGGTGCTGCCTCCCACCAGGCAGTGGTCTCCCTGGCACCTCTGTGGAGAGGGTGTAAGTGCCTATTTGTGCTTCACTTACAGTCGCTCAGGCCATCCAGTGTCACTAAGCATCAGACTGCCCATATTCTGGGCTATAACAGTCTCCTCATTCTCTGGGGACGCTGGATAATCCTCTCCCATCTGTCACTCCTCAAAAATGACCAGATATTGCTAGCAATTTTAGAAAAGAACTGCTTAGCCTTGTGGCTGTGGCGGGCTGACTCTACTGCATCACTTACCTGCCCACTGTAGTATGGCAACTTTGTGAAAACAAGAGAAGTTTTAAAGTGGCTTTTCAAAGCACAATATATGTTTTGCAAAATGAGTGGCAGATAGATTGATAGCTTATTTTTCCTAAAAATCAAGTACCTGAAAGTATTCAAGTAGTTCATAGAAAAGAATTCTGGCAATACAATTCACTCAGCCTCACTAAGGATAGATCCTTTTCATGCAAATTCAGAAGATATATTTAAAATACTCTTGAAATTAAGATGAAGATTTAACCTAACCAAATGACAGCCTTTGAGCCCATCCTTAGCTAACACTGAGTGTTCTTGAAGATCAACAACCAAGGTGGAGGAAAATTGCTTCCAACAGGGAAGTCGCAAAACCATGGGGAAGCTCCCGAACCTTGTGACCAGGAACATGCATATTGTACCAATGGTCCTGATGTTTCTTGGAAAATTCCTGAATTGTCATTCAGGTATTTTCAGGTACCATATTGTTTCAGGTAACATATTGTATATATGTTATATGCATATATATTAATATATGGAGGTATCAGAAGCATGGGAGATTCTCGCCTTGCAATAAATGCTTAGGAAAAAAAAAAAAAAGATGTTAGAAACAACTGCATTTCACAATTTGATATTCAAACTATAACTGAGAAAGAGCTAGACTGTAGGCAGGTAAGCATTCATGCCAGCTGGCTTTTAGATGCTGACAATCCAATCCAGACCAGCCTTGTGCTTTGAAGTTGTAAAATGGTTTACTTTTACTTTGGGAACAAAGTAAAGGTCAGGATTTAGCACAAACTACTACCACAGAAAGAGACAACAAGCGTGAAAAGAGTGTTTACGGGGCATGAAGCAGTAAAATAATAGATACTCTACTACTACCGTAGTAGATAATCTCTTTTTTTTTTCTTAATATAAGAATGAAACAAAGATTTGTTACAGCTGGAAATCAAGAAGCCAAAGCACTTTACATCAAAGTCTTTTTTTTTGTACCCACCAAAAGTTAAACTCTCAGATATATGCTGGTATTTCTACTCTCTTAGCACATAACTCAAGACTCTTGGCAACAAGTACTATGGCATGGAGAAACTTTGTCTGTTTAAATAAAAAGAGATAATAAACAATTTTCCTAGCTTTAGACAGTGTTTTATTCTACTCAGGCATGAAGAGGGGGGGGAAAGCCCAACAACCTGATAAAGTGTAGCCAAGCCCATAGAAACCCAGAAATTAAGACTGAAACTGTCTTCGGTTCACCCTGTGGTGCCCAGCATAGCACCCCAACGGTTGCATGAAATCGTTTACTCTATTAAATCGTACTGTAGAGGAGTATGTCAAATGCACACCAAAGAGAAACAAGGTGACTTCAAGATGAGATTTTACTATTCTTGAAAAATGGTGACTAAATTTGGTAGAATATCGATTGAAATTTCTTACATGAAAATGGGTTGTTTATTTTGCTTTACTTTGCTTTTGTTTTCTTAAATTGTTGTTTTCCTGCATACACAGTGTAGAAGGTCAAGCTACAAATGTAGTTGTGCATTTATTTTAATAAAATCTAGAATTCTTTTTTTTTTTTGCATTTGTCTAATATATTCAAATGTTGTTAGATATTTTCTTTAAGACCCTAAAACACTAACTGATGTAAAATTTATATTTAGGAATCTAATAAAAAGGAGAACTGTTACTTGTTTTTTTGTGGAGGAAAGGAGATGGGGAACAAAAGGATACCTGTCAATAAGTACACAGGACTTCAATGAATGGGACTGTGGTCTTTTGTACGCTCAGTTTCTAGCCTGGAGTTACTCATGTGCTTGATATTAAGCACATGCATAAGTCTTTGCACGACTGGAATCTATTATTGCCATGTTGACATACATTTGTTAATGGTTCAATTCTGCTAACATTTCTATTTTGCAACAGAGTAAGATCCTGGAGTTCAGGAAGGTATTACTCTACATGAGGAAGGTGGAAGAGATTTTGAGGAGCTGTTAATACACTAAACTTTAGAGACCATTCGCAGTAAACCATATTTTAAATACATTTCCACAGCCATGTTTATTTCTAAAATATCTAAAGACATCAATCAAGTTGTAGATTAAAGAGATATATAAGTATCCAACCCTAAGAACAAAACTATTTAAAAAGATTTATTAGTGGTTAGTTATTTAAGTCCAGTTCCTGTAAGTTCACAGCAGTGTGAATAAGTGGTTTAAAACCTTATTTATTGGCCTTCCATTTTTTTTTTTTTTGGTCCAAAGCAGGAGGTTTTGCAAAACAGGGATTTTCTTACTATATCTTCACCATGGCAGCTGCTGTTATTTAACTGATAACATTCTGGTAATTTGAAATATCTTCTACCAAGAGCATAAGCTCATACTTGTCAACTTTGTCTTGGGATTTGAGTGCATTTTCCTGGAGTGTTTGAACTGCATGCTCAGGCAATCTTAACCTTCTGGTTTAAATCCAGATGTTTAAGTTGTGGGAAGCACTATGTTCTCTATACACATCCATTACCTCTGGAGAATTTAATGTGTCATTTCCATCACAATTATATTTCTAGTAGCTGAATTTGGATTGCTTTCTTTGGGCACTAACTAGTACAATTTGGATTTATGAACTGAAGACCTACAGAGACTTTATTTTTGGTAGGTTTGCATTCTAATACGATGCTGTAGGGGAATGTAATGCAATACGGTGGATGAAAGTGAGGGAGTCAGTTTTCTTAGGCTGCTCCTGCTCTGCAGTGGAGCCGGTGCAGCGGCAGGGCCCTGCTCCCATCTCCTCCTCCCTTTCCCCCTGAGTTAGTTCTGGCTGAGCTAGCTCTGCGGCTAAAAGCAGTGCAGCATAATGTAGTGTCTGAGATAAACAGCTTTGCTGGAAAGCAGAGTAGTAATCTAGGTGCAGTTGCCTTACTGATGTGGCATTGTGAAACTTCCAAAATCCAAGCTACTCTCTCTGTATGTTGAGCAAACCCCCGCTTGACTAGTATTAATATAGGGGGCTTTGCTCCCTACAGAATGCGGGCTTGCACACAGGCAGATTTTCTACAATTCCAGTGAGATTGTCTGATCTTTTGAAATTGCTGCTATCTTTCAGATGGAGAAGAATAATAGCCTCACCAGCCTTCTACTTCAGCTATCCTTGGCCTTACTCTTCTTCTTTTTTGTGTCTTATCGATAATTTCTACATATACTCATGTCTCAGGTGTCTGGGTTAAGGGCATGTGATGGTGTCAGCCTTGGATTCTGTATGGGGAATATTTAGAGCAGACATTGGCTCCCAGGTATCATGGAATGATAAGAAGTGGGTCCTTCTTCATACATAGGATTGGAATGTACTGGTTTCTTACTTGTGTATCAGTTGAACAATGTTTGATGGACCTAGGCTTCTAGCTTAACTCTATCTTTGCTAGTTTACTCAACCCATTTAATTGGATATTGTGGGAAAAAATAGGGAAAGAGAGTATTATCTTCTCTAATATATCTTGTCTTCTGGAGTTTATTAAGTTGGGCACAGCACTGAAACAGATTCAGAATTTTCAGGTAGATTTCTCTCACTTGTTGCAAGCTTTAAAAAAAATGGCAAAAGAGTTTAGGCCTATCTAATATTAGCCACAGGCTCTTCTCAGGCTTTTAATATTTTGCTTTAGTGCATGGTTTTGGGTCTATATTGTAATAAAAGCTAAGGTGCATAGCTTAGCCATCTCCTGCTTAAAGCTAGCTGAATACTGACAAACTAAGAAGCTTGATGCTAAGTCTTGAAGTATCTGATCCAGTAGATATGCCCAAAGAATACATTCAAATCTTAAATGCAAAGATGTCCAGTACACAGCTACCATAACTGTTTTTATTCAAAAACAGTGTAGGGCCAATGTTTCAGTTCTTCCAAAGAATTGAGGGAGTCAAGGTAGATTATTCTCAGCCTGTCTTTGATTCAAACATTAGTTTTAATTATTAAAAGCCTCTAAATGATTAGGAAATACTGGATAAAAGGCCCAGAATCAAGTATTTTTGCAGCTCTTAAGCATGTCCTCACCACTGCTACAGAGCTACATGATCTCTTTCTTTTTCTATGTAAATTTTATGTACCTTTCTGCATAGTTCACAGCTTCATCAAAAACTACAGAAAGTAGAAGGTGCACTCATCCAAAATTTACCTATAGCAATTAGATAGGCTGTATTACTTCAAGTTAGCGACAGCTTGTTACTTGTATTACCTGTTTCATGAAGAAGCTGTCCAGCTGTTAGGATATTATATATAAAGTAGGTATTAGTACTTCTCATGTTTTCTGAGAAAAGTGCAACCAGTTATTCACACATTCGGGGATGATTCAGGAGGTCCATCAGCCCCTGACTAGCTGTCTAATTCAGACATTTAAATTTAGGATAGATTTCACAAAATACGTTCTGTCATTTTCTACTAGTTGGTTAGCTGCCATGTGCTGTAAATCTCCTTCTTATGTGTCCAGCTTTCCTTGTGAGTAGTTTATTAACTTTGTCCAAAGATCAAGGTAATGCTTGAAGTGTTAATGTCCATGGGCATGAGGCCCTAACTTTCAGCTTGGCAATGCCTACATCCACTTTTAAATGCAGGCTTTGCAACAGACTTTCAAATAGCATCAGTAATTCAGTGCCTTCCTTTTTCTTGCTGTTCAACCTGACCCCCTGGGGTCTTAATCCCTGAGGATTTGAAGACATGCAGTTGAAACGTAATAATTGTTGGGCACTATGATCTGAACATAGTGCTGTGACATACCGTAATAGCAGTTCTTTGAAAACAAAAATGTTTGAGAGATCTGAAAGGTGGTGTGGAAAACTTTTAATCTCATTCCCTCATCTCACAGATATATTTTTAAAAAATATTAAATTGATATGGATGAAAAAAAAAGTGAAAGACAAGTCATAAAAATCTCAAATGGTGTCCAAAAAATGAAATACAGTATTGAAATGTTAAACAAAAAATTAGGAAATATCGCGCATCTGAATGAAGCAGATCTCTTGCAGGAAATAGAATAGCAAGAGATTGTGTAATTAATGATCCTTTTAAAAAATTTTTGCCTAGTTAGGTTCAGTTACAGCCCTACAGACAGTCCTATTTCTTTATTTTCCTACATTTTGAGTGTTTTTACCCCTTGAATTATTATTATGTGTTCGGTTATATAGAGAGAATTAGAATGTAAAATCTTTGTTTCCTCTGTGTTACTTTGTTTCTCCAGCCTTCTAATGTTTGCAAAGTGAAACAGAGACTAAGGCTCCATTCCCATTCCATCATAGGTAACATTCCAGCGGTTTATTAGGAGCAGGTGTTAAATAATTTATTCTGTTTCTCTTCTAACTGTATCAGTGACTTACTATACTATTATGACTAGATACTTGCTAAACCGTCTAACATAATTAGCGATGAAAAACGGTTGTCCGCTAACCACCAGTGCTGTTCAGGGAAACACTATGAATTTGTTTCCCATTTTTGTTCCAGACTTCCACCTTGTTATTTTCATTTGTAAAATTTCAAACAGTGTTGCCTCCTGACAGATCTTGTGCAACATAACATAGCCCAATGCTACCTAGCAGCTTGTCCTTTTTACGTTGGTAAATACAATAATGTTGGTATCGATTCAGTGCTTATAAAGTACCTCTTATAGCACATACTGATGTCAAACACATGATTTGCATTTTGCCTGGCACCATCTTTTAGGAAACCTAAACAATCCATCCAAGGTCTGGATGTCTGTTGTGAACTTCTCTTGGGATTTTCCTTTAATTGTCAAAAGAATAGAAATGTTGGGTTCATTTAATATAGGGGTACTTTCAGAATGACTTATGAGTTTAATGTCATTTAAGACATTTATTATTTGTGAATGACATATTCTTGTTAAAAAAAAAGTCTACTAAAATTAATAGTCATATATGAAAAGGGTGGGGACTGTAGTGGTGTCTGGTAAATATATTAACTCAGGAATTTATAGGATAAGTAAATTATTACCATGCTACCTGTATAATATCTCCTGAAAGTGATGTTAGCAAAAGTCAGTCTGATTATTGAATATCTCTCCAGGAAACTGCGCCAGGCCAATGTCAGTGTTGAAACCATGTCTGCTCAATGGTTATGAGCGACAGTTAGCCTCCAATTAAGGAGGATACTTTAAGAATTACTTGCAGACAAAACGATAATACTGACCTAAATTGTCCAGAGGACAACAGTTTCTGCTGTGAGTATAAAGATTGCCTTTTACTCCAAGCTGATGGCATTTCTTGTGAATTATTTTAACAGTCTGAGTTCTTGATTAACTGTAAATAAATTTGGTGTAGAAATAGAAGTAATGCATCACTATCTTCTGCTTCATTTCAGACGTGTTCAATTAGGTGATCATCACTGATACCAGAAGATGATCACCTTAGCAAGTGGAAAACATCCCTTACTCTTTACAGTGGTCCATTTTCTACAGCTTGACCCAACTCTGGAACATTATTCTTTCTTTAGGCACAGTGAAAAATCCCACTTCTATGTGGGAAGAAAATCATAGCAGGAGCTTGCTGAAATCACTGCTTCACCAAATTACCTCATAGATTGTGATTCAAATGATTTAGAAACTTGTTTTCACATTTATATACATACTTATATTCTCCTTAGATTTCATCCGTCTTCTAATGTAACATGCGGTCATCACTGCATGTGATGTGACTGTTTCTACTATTTTTTGGTACATCCATGACATAATTTGTGATTCCTTTCTCAGATAAAGAATCAACAGAGCATCAGGTTAGCATCAGCATAGCAGTGTTTTAAACATAGCAGTTAGTTAGCCAAAGTAAGTGCTGAGCTTCATGACTTGAGCTTCATTAGGGTGGGAGTGATAATTGAATCTGACATCTCTGATGCAATCCTGCTCATTTACAGTGTACAAAGCCCTTTATCCCTAAACATAGAAGAAATAAAAGAGGAGATAAATTGTTTGGACATAGATATCTTTAATCCAGAATTCAGTCTCTGGCAGGAAAGTTCACTCATATTTTTTCACTACTACTGCTTTTCCATCTAGTACCTTCTTGTCGCCTTCTCTCACACTCTCTAGCCAATCTGCTGTATATCTCACACCTTTTAAATAGATTCTTCTTATTCTTCTATTTATCCTGTGTATGTCTTGCTTTGGCTTTTAATTTCTGCTTATGTTTCATGTACCGATCTCTGGTTGTAAAAATGAGCTTAGTCACAATTTTCAACTGTATAAAATGAAGAGAAGTTGGAACCCCAAACTTTATCAAAGTGAAATTGGATGCCTATCCAACTATAAGAAAAATAAGAAATTGAGCTTATGTGCATTATGGAACAGTTTGGTAGCTTTGTGCAAGAGGGTTAGTAATGACTGGTATCAAGGGATATGAGGGAAGATTCAGCCAAGGCTGCTGAAGTCATCAGATCTGCAGGTGCCCAATATGTTTAAGGTTATTTCAAAGCCTATGTTTAACTCTGAGCTTCAGAGTTTTGGCCTTTATCCTGGTTTCTGCAGGCAGCTCGAACAAGGTTTGAATGGCATTTAAAACATTACTTTTAAGCCGGCAATAACTGAGCCTAGATATGTTTAATAATCCTTACTCAATGTCCAAAATGTGAACTCTGATTCATATTCTGTTTTTCTTTTTCCTTTCACTGGCACAACGTTTTTACAACAGGGAGTCATATGAGGGTGGGAAAACATATTTGGAAACCTAAAGCCAATCTGGATCCAAAAGATGCAAATCAGTGTGTTTTACCCTCATTGTGCAGGGGCAGTTTGAGATGTGTGTTGAAACATTCCACATTATGGAGCTAGTCAATAAAGCTAAAACATCTGAAGTTAAACTTTCTTCCAATTCTGTGATTTATTTCTCAGAAATGATTTCTAGCTGTGATATTTTTTTTATATTTTATTTGACCACGGTTGTTCAGCTTGTCCTTGTATAAATAGTTCGTGGATTTGGATCTGCCTTTCATCCTATAAAGCTTAATATGCTTCTAGAGAAATACATAGATTCATATGTAATAGGGTTAGAAATATTAACTCGTTCATGCTGTATACATATGTATAGTACTTGTGCAGATATAAAAATATTTTTAAAGTCATCTTTGATTCTGATAAGCACAGAAATATTTCTGGGAAAATTTTATTACAAGTTGAAGTAAAACATTTTAGAAAAGAAAAAAAAAAAAGTACTCATTCCTTTCAAACGTCCCATGAAAAGAAAGACTCATTTCGCAAACTCCTTGTTGAAGGTCACCCCGGGGACCACTGGCTTTTTCACAATCACCACAGTGGGCTGCAGACGCGATTGAATGACTGATAGACAGATGGACTAATTTGCAGAGTATTGTGTGAGTTTTTAAGGCCATCACTCTCTAATCTGAAAGATTCCAAATAAAAGGAAAGGGCAGTATCACATGACCCAGCCACAAGTATTCTCTTAGCCAAAGCAAATTTACATCTTATAGACCATCTAGGCTTGGCCTCGGGTTGACCTTGATGTTTACAGATTAGATGAAAACTAGTGATGCAGTGTGTACATCTCACACAAATTCAAAGCTGCTGCAAAGGATGTTGAAACAAAATAACCCAATAGACTAAAATATATTTTAACTAATATTTTTAACTAATGATCCAAACAAGTTCTTGCTATATTCTCATGGCGTAGGCCTATCTGAATGTCATTCTTTTGGCTGGTAGTTAACAGATTTCTACTGGAATCACTTCACTTTGTTTTTTCTTCTCCTCTAAAAGAAATGTGCATAGGTTTCTAAAGTCTGACCATATTCTGTCATTTTGAAATCCTCTTTTTTTTTTTCTTAATGTCTTTATTTACCCATGTTCCTAGCATCCAGTCACTGGGATGTTGTCTATTCTACTTGGAAAGTCACTTTCCTTGGAGGCTCAAGGAGAAAGATTTTATAAACATCTTTGAGTTTCTTTTGGCAAAGTTATTAATGAACAACTTGAGGTTTACACTTGAGCTGTCCAAAGTTCTTTGTTGAATGAATTCAAAACCAGGAGGGACTCTTGGTACCATTTCAACCTGAAAACCTGGCTGGATTCTTGGTTTTTGTTTGTTCCTAAAGCTGAAGGTTTGTGAAGGTCGTTTCTTCTGTCATAGAGATTCTGATTCTGTTTTCAATTCATGTATATCAATGAAAAGAAACTTCATCAAGATGAGAGAGTTCAATGGATAGGACAGAGATAGCCAACCAGCAACCCGTGGCGTAGGTGTTTTATTTCTCATTTCTTCTTTCCTGAAAGCCTCCAAGCCTCGGGTAGGGGAGCAGGTCAGTGGTCACATTACAGCAGGTCAGTTCAACATTACAACAGCCTACTTTCTGGAGTATTTTTTGCTGATCGTCTGATACTTGCATGCCAAAAAGTATGATAATCCTGTGAGAAAGGAACGCCATCATGTATTGGGCCCCTCTTTGTATGTGCAGTAGTTCACATGGACTGAAGAGTGACTGCTTGATATTTATGTTCTTGGCTATAAATGTTCTCATTCTGGCCATCTCAGGGAGGCATCCATGGTCATATGACGTGATAGGAGGACTGGCGCAAAACTATGTCATGGTTTTGACTTGATGACAGGAATATATATAATCATGTGATACTGTAAACATCTTGTGACAAAGTCCAAGAAACATGTGAGTCATATAATTGATGTATGTCTAGCCATGCTTGAAAGCATGTTTGCTGCCTTCATGCAGCCTGCTTTTACAGAAGAGTTAGGTATCATCGGGTTAGAGTGCGTATCTTGGATTTGGAGGCTTAGATACTGATTCCTGCTTTGCCACGGATTCCTTGTTATCATATGGAATAGACCAGTTTCACCTGCACCTCAGTTCCATGACTATTAAATGGGAAATTTAGTGCTACATTACAGATTGTAATATACAACAGGGATCGTATGAGCAGTTTTAATAGAAGTCACTAGAAACATGAATATGAGAATTCAGGATTAGATCCCACGCATTATGTCTCCAGGAACAGCATCACATTCCCCACACAGAATCAACAAAGTCTGAGGAGTTTTGTAGACTAAGAGAAATAATTGTACAAAAAAGCAAACATTACGTTACCGCCCTTGATTGCGTGGCCATGCCTGACATTTCCAATTCACATTCAGAAATGTTTGTGAGATTTACTTCTACTTTCGGTTAGCCAATATGCAGTTGCTCCCAGCTTATGTCCTTGATTTTCTTTTTGATGCATCCCTTTCTACAACGAACATAGTAATTACTGCTCTGATGTTACACTTTTGCATTACGCAGAAATGGCAGCTATTACAGTGTGACATCTGGTTATTAAATGCAGTTTCATATAAAGTATGTTTACTGCTACTTGCTGTGATTTCTGTCAGCTCTCAAGTTTTAAGGTCTCTGTTTTTCCAGTAAAGGTTGGTCTAACTTTAATTTGGCTACTCACATATACCAAATGCCTAATCCTCCAAAGTTGCTTTATGTGCCTAATTCGCTTTGAAATCATGAGAACTCAGCAAATAAATACATCTGAATATCAGGGCCAAATTTCTTATCAAAGAGTTTCATGAATAGGATTTTTAAAAGTACACAAAAGAATTAGGAGTATAAGCCTATTTGAAAAACATGAGTTTATGCTTTTAGCTCTCTTATGTTGGTCGTTTTCCTTTGGATAGACTTTCCAGAAGACTTGAGTGTTCAGCAGTTCCTAATAATTTAAATAAGTTACTAAATTTATGAAGAAGCTGCTGGTGTTCAGCATCTATGAAACTCAGGTCACTGGATAGATGCCCAAGTGAATTTCCCTCTGCATTTAATATTCTTAGGATCTCTTTTAACATGATGCCATAGTGATTTGTGATTAACTGCTGCTATAAAAAAGTGCATCTTGAACTACTGGCTTCAAAGAAGCTGGTTAATTCTCCATCTCCATCAAGTGATTGGTGAATTTTCCAGAAGGATACTAGGCAATTGTCAATGGGAAAGGAAGTGCCCAATGGGAAGGGGAGAAAAACTATTAAGAAGTGATATAAACTATTTAAATGGGATGTAGCTAATGGAAGAACACTCCAGGCAAATTGATCCTGATTTTAGAACATGTATTTATTGGATTTGGTGATCATTGGAGTAATATTTCCTTTGTTTTCTTCCCTTGGTATTGAATAGATGAGGAAGAGGGAGTGAGGGGAAAAGGATGGCTCAGACAGCAAGGGAAATTTCTTTGAGGATTTGACCATGATGCCATATTTTAATGCTTGCAATCAAAGGCAGATATCAGATAGGACTACCAGGAAGTAAGAAAAGAAAAATTTGGGAAGGAAACCCCCTCTTTTCTGTCACAACTTTGCATCATTTCTGGCACCTGCATGTTCTGACATAATCTGTACAGCTCCTGAGCTCTAAATTTCACTGTCGAAGAAGCCTCCTTGCCTCTTGCACCTAATGACTCTCATTAGATCACTGCCTTGTTATGCTGTTGCTTGGTAATCTTTGCAGTGGTTTTATGGCCTTATTTTACAGCTTGGCTTGTTGTGTTATTGAACACTTGCTAATTAATTTTCCTGCCAACCCAGTGTTTTCTTGGCTCTCACCTTTTCACTCAGCCATGGACAACACCCTTCCATTACTTTTCTGTCAAAGTCACTAGTTCTTTCTGTTATGACTAAGTCTGATTTCTCTTCTGTCCCTTCCTACTCTTCTGTCTTCTGCAAAACAGATTTTTTATAGATTATTTTCCCTTCTCTCTTTCTACCATCCCCCTTTCCACAACCTCCTCCTCTTATATGGCTTCTAGTACCCCTCCTGTGGTAAAGACTCAAAAATCTGTCTTTATTTCTGTTGCCTTTCACATATGCTAAGCCTGCTTATCTGTTCATTTAAATATAATATACTTAAAACCTGTCAATCTGTCACTTGTCAAATTGTTAATATACGTCAGATTGTAAGGGCTTTTTTCTCCTCCATTTTTGTTGTAGATGATGACTACTGTAATATCCCTGTCACTATAAAAGTGGGTGTCATCTGTGATTCTATTTCCTTTCTGGAAAGCTATTTTTTATTTCACTTTTATAAAAGTCATACCCAAACATTGCTGTTTTGCTTTTTCTGACCTTTCTTTTTCCAGAGTCAAGTGAAAGAACTTGAGAATTGTAAACTCCTCATCTATGATTTCCTTGATGCCCACAGCATGCTCATGTCTGTCCAGTTAGTTTCTTTAAAACTGTGAAGATATTTAATATGTCATTCTGACCATAATGACTTTCTCTTTGAATCTTTTTTCTCCCATGTTGTGTTACATGCAACTTTTCTACTCCGTTTTATGATCTTCATCTTTTAAGTGTGGTTGGTGACTCAGCCTACCTCCATATTTCATTTGTTTGTCATCTACTTTTTTTCCATGCCAGCCTTTATGCACAGGACACATTGAACTACCAAGTCCTCTAACCTCCTCCTTCTGGCAGGGTCATGAAGAAGCTGATGGGTGATAACAATTAAAGAAATCCCCAGGAAAGACTTAAGAGATAGATGCCAGTTCTTTGTTTTGTTTGAGCATAGTATTGCAGTTCTTTAAAAAAGCCTGCTTTCCTGACTAGCAAAATCTAGTTTTAGGTCTTGCACATTTAAGCTATTAAATCTATGATTATATTGCACTTCCATCCTCTAGAAGATTCTATAATGTTGAGTGAAAAAGTCAATCTCTGATTTTCTTTTCTCCAGATTGAAACATTTTTTAATAATGCAACTTAGTCAGAAGTTTATTATATTATATTTTGCAATGCTTCATTCTTGTAGGAATTTTTGACTAAATCCATGAATTCCCACAAACTATGGTTAAATATTCAAGATATGGTGGCAGATGTAAAAAAGTGCCATCAGCAAATCTTTGACCAATCTTACCACAACATATTTTTGCCTAGCTACTTCGGACTGTGCATCATATGTATCAATTGTCTAAACCATTTTTTTCCTTTTTTTTCCTCCTAAGCTCTGCCTATGTAATTCTGATGTAATACAGTTCAGTGAAGTTATTCCCCACTGTATTAGCCTACATACTCAAATTATATTTCTCAGTTTCCTATATAAATACCCAGCCTGCAGCCCATACATTTTTGGGCGGTATTTAACCAAACACGGAATCCCACTGATGCAAACACAAGTAAATACTCCCGAAAAGGTATATGAATCGCAGAATCAAGACCTCATAAAATCAAAGGCTGCTATAGAGTTAACTAATCCGTATGCTTGCTTTCTAGAGAGGTTTACAGTCATTGTGAGCAATTCTTCTGTATTGTAATATACGATTCATTATAAAGACTCAAAGTGGGATTATTTTCAACCCTTTCATTTTCTTTAGCCTTAACAGGATTTGAATTTGTGTTTCATTTCTCAATCATATCTTTCCTGCTTGCTTTCAGATTTCCCCATTTGTTCTCCTTCACAAATGGATCTTTGGGCAAACATTTTGTATGTGGGATCGGTCGCCATGTTAAAAAGATTATCTCACCATGGAGCCCAGTGACATTCAGCAACAACAGTGCTTATATTTTTCCCAAGTTGCCTTTATCTCTTAATCATTATTAGCTGACTAAGATTTATGACATCTTCTTCATCCAGAGATAAAATCAATTAGTTGAGAAATCTTTAGCTTGTTCACTATAGTAAAGAAACGAACTGCCAGCTTGGATGTGTATAATTGTATTTTCCAGCTGGGTGAGCCTGTGCACAGGAAAACAGTCCCAACCCCCAGCAGGGAATGGTCAGCTGGTCCCAGCCTATTCAGGGCACTTGGTGCCAGTCAGTGTTCAAAGTGGGAAGACTGGGCCCTAAGAAGTCCAAAGGATTTTCCCGGCCCTCTTGGGTAATTTACACCAATCTTAAACATGTATGTTTGTCTGAAGTCTCTTTTATCAGCGTGGTAATCCCATTACAGACAAATGAAGATGTAATCACAGTTTATTCAAATCGTTTGGAAGCTTTATCCCCTTTTGAGAGAGAGGGGAAGGTACAATTGGCTGCAACTGACTTCTGAAGCTCCTACTGGGACACTAGCAAAACAAAAATGATTTTCAAAAAATGCCAGCACCTGCATATGGAAGGAAAAGTATAGCCTAAAGGGTTGCTGATGCTCATGCCTATGGACTTTGCATCGAGTTCAGCGCAGTTATTACTAATTTAAAACAGAGATGGTGAGAAAATAGTGTTTTCTCTCTGGCTTGTTTTGCAGCGGTATTTCCCTCTACTGCTGTCTCCTCTTAGCTCCAACAGTGATAGTGAGGGGAGGGATACC
Source organism: Tinamus guttatus (assembly GCF_059628265.1). Lineage (NCBI taxonomy): Eukaryota > Metazoa > Chordata > Aves > Tinamiformes > Tinamidae > Tinamus > Tinamus guttatus. The sequence goes on from NW_028288586.1 coordinate 7,377,183, forward strand.
AGTCACACTGTGTGTCCATCACTGGCTACTACTTTCTTGACTTCATGGGGTAATCTGATCTCACTGATGAACAGAATATCAAGGTCTGTAGTTTTCAGTATAGGGCAGTGTCGCATGAGGTGATGCTTGTTTTACATTTCCATTAGCTAATGCATTTCACATTAGCAAAGTGAATCTCTTTGGTAAACTCTCATTGCTCTTAGAAATCATTATTTCTCGCTCTTTATATTATCACAGATCCCCCACTGAGACTAGGAGTTCATTTCATGAGTACATAATAAGCAAAACATTTTCGCTTTGAAGAACTTACAGTCTAAATGGTCTGAATTTGGAAAGAGCGATTTGAAGCAACTTGCCCAGCACCACGCGGCATGATAGGTTTGTAGTTGTGAATAGCCCTTCCCTCCCTAGCTCCATAGTATTCCTTTCAATTAATATTGAAACAGCCTTTCCAGTGAGTGCTACTTGTGTCCTCCATTTTGCTGGGCCTTTCCTTTTGTTGGCACAAGTTTTCTTGTGGCTATACAGTGAACCAGAATGGGTAAAGACTAGAAGTATCACAGCCAGGAAAAAAAAAAAAAACAGTTTTCAGCTGGATCAGTTCTCCTCTCTGAGTCATTTGCCCGTACACACTCTTGTGCTGGCACTGTGGAAGGAATGTCGAAGGCATGGAAAGGACACTCTGCAGCAATGTTGTTGTCGCTGCTGGCTCTCACCATTTCAAATGACTGAAATGGTGGCTGGTGCTTCCTCAGGGGTTTCATCCTAGTTTCGCACACTACTAGGGCTGGGTGGGTGTTAGTAGTGGCATCTCTGCTGGGGTCTGTGCTGAGCGTGTATACATGCAGAAGGAAACACTCAGCTATGTTCATTCTTCTATAAAATCTCTGCATCTTGAGGTATGGAAACCCCTGCTTTAAAAGAAGAGTTGCAGAATCTATGAGTCAGAAGCCTCCACTGGAAAGGTGTTGAAAAGCAGCAGATATTAGTCTGTCTTTAGATAGTATCCAGAGATGAGAGGTACTGAGGATCCTAGTGTAACTTCTGTTTTGGTTTTGCTTGTGTTCTTTCTTGCTTTTGTGTGCAAAGTGATCATTTCAACAGGCTTTGGAATACTGGCCAGCATTTGATTTGAGATGTTTTGGGCATGGTTATAATCTAATGAAAACACAAAATCAGTAAGACCTGTACAGAAGAAATGGGTTTAATCCTTAATGAAATTGCTCTTTGAGAAAGCATGAGTCCATACTATCAAATCCTATGTGCTGTTGATCGTTTAGCAATTTGGCCAAGAATACTAGTACAAATGACCTGGTAAAAGGTTTTTTGTAAGTAAGTCACTAACTTCAATTTAATTTATTTTACTTAATGTTGCACCTGAAAGGGGAATTTTTTACTATTATGTATCCTCTTTATGTTGGATACTTTCAGTTAGACACAGATATGATCATTTCTTCCTCAGGTCTTTTCTAGTGGATGAATTATGTCAGACTATGTTTTGGCCCCAGCTACATTTTCCTGCTTATTTTGCATATTTCAGAATTCTTTTTTTTTTCATCTGGGAATTTGCTTCCAATGCTGTTGGGCTTGTAGGTTGAGACACAAACCAGAATTCAGAAAACCTGTGGGACAGGAGAATACTGAGGTTATAAAAAGCCTTGCCATGTCACAGAAGCTCCCAATGCTAGTGAGAGCTTTCAAAAAAGCTCTGACAATGTTGCTGAACTCCGTTACTTCATTACAGCATTTGCAGATGTGAAAAGTGATCCTTCTGCGGTATTAAGCAGCACAAACAGAAGAGAGGGCACAACTGCATCAAGTTGTCAAACTGAATGTGAGTTGCGCCTGAAGCGTTTGGGCTCCATTTAGATATTGGAGATTGCTTCCAAAGCCCAATGAATTCTTCCATTAGTCTTTCAGTCTACCCTACTTATACTTCAGCATCAGTATCTTAGAATCATCAGTATCTTGAGCAGCATACTCAATTGCAGGTTTTTGTTGCTCTGTTCATGACTGGCAAAGATCTTACATTTTCTCTGTTAAATCTCATTTGATTTTCTGGTGTAAGGGACCTAAATAACAGGAAAATTCAAACTTGAATCATTGCACCATTTAAATTGTTGTCTCTTTGTTCATTACACTGCTGGAAAATAGTAATGGATATCCATTCTTCACTCTGTGTGATTCTTTTGTTGGCTTCCTGATGTCTAATACCAGATAACTTAATATTTTTCCCAAGGTACATTTTAGGAATTCAAAGTACAACCTTAGTTTTCAGCCTGTTCTTTTATCAAGCATTTAAAAAAATCCGTATTCATATTCTTTAAGTCAATGAATCAAATTTGGAGATTTGGGGTTTTGGTTTCCAAGAGAAGATGTCTTTTCAACCACATTAAAATTTTCAGTAAAACACAGTGGTTTATGAAAATATTTTGTGTGTTTTGGACTCAAAGATATATCTGAAAGATGTTCACTTTGGTGGGAAAAAATCTCATTAAAAATATCTCCTTCCTTCAACTAGAAAGATGCGGAAAAAATAAAATCTAATATGAAAGGATCTCCTTCTTATTAAGAGGATGCATTAGAACATTTCCCTTTTTGCTAAAAGCATTTCATTTTTTTATTGAAAATTTAAAATGCTAACTCACATTTGTATGTAACATACTTGCCAGAGTGAAACACTTACAAAACTATGTTTAACTAATAATTATTCTGTGAAAATGAAAGTTGAAAATGTGAAAATATTGAAATGCATCATTTTGGCAGTTATCGAACAAAACATCAAATATTTTGATCGTGAAAATACTTTAGTTTGTACTATAACAATACAGGCTACATTAGTTATCATATATTTTCCTTCATTCTGTCTGTAATAGTTGCACTTAGGGCCCAACAACTGTCAGAATTCTCTGATGAAAAAGTTCATTAATATAAGAACTTTACATGAAAGCTGATGTTCTTTCATTCCTAAGTAATAGTGTTATCATAGCTTTGCAGAAGAAAACAGCATATTTTTGACTATTGATTGAAGCATGACAATGATCTCTACTGCTCTACACAGCTATCCTTATTGTTATCATAATTATCTTTTTTTCAGAATTTCATTAGGGACATCCAATTAGCTGTAAAACAGTAAGTATTGAGAAATATGTTGACCCTGGGGCTGCGGGATAATGTGCTGTAGCTGCATACAGGATATCCTGAATTAAGCAGGTTTTGAACTTTTGTTTTTTTTTGTTTTCCCTACATAGTAAGCCATAAATATGCAAGTGTCATAAACAGTGCAATACTACCGACCTCCTAAGTTGCTATTTTTAGTTCCTTATAATTTGTTGGGTTTTTTTAACCATTACAACAACTCAGACTTGGTGAGTGATTTAATAGGAGCAGAAGAGTCAAGCCCCATCTGAGACACCTACTGAACTCAAACATGCATCTAAATGTTTTTTTTTGTACAAAACTAGAATGAAGAGGCCTTGTGCTACCAATTCCCAAGCCCGCAAAGCAGAGAAAAGCTCAATTACAAAAGTTTGCCTGCCTACATAAGAAGCTTTTGTTTTAATGATCCTTAAAAGTTTTCCTTATTGGTTTGAGCATGTCTTATATCCTCCCGTGAAAGTACTTTTGCTTCTTTAATATAAAGAGCAGAATTAGACTACATGAAGCAGACTACCTGATGTGTGCTGGGGAATCTGGAATCTGCAGTGTAGGATCACTGTTGACAGCCTGACATTCCTGATCCTACTGGGTAAATGCCAAATCCAGATTTACTTCCTGTTTCTTACGAAAGGACATATAAGGTCTTACCAGCTTTTGTCTGTGAGCTCTTCAAACTTTTACAGTATTCACATTGTGTTTTGTCATTAGAATAAACACTGCTATTGTAAAAAAAAAATAACACTGCATTAGTAATTCATGTTTTTAGTGAATTCACTACATAGCTCTCGTTTTTTTTCTGCACAGCACATTCTACAGCTATGCTGTATCCCTTCATATGTCTACCATGAAGTCTGTGTGGCAGGGTTTGCAAGAATATTCCATCTGCATATGAGTAAGAATTTCTTTACTGTGTGGGTGACAGAGCCCTGGCACAGGCTGCCCAGAGAGGCTGTGGAGTCTCCTTCTCTGGAGATCTTCCAAACCTGCCTGGATGCCACCCTGTGCCACGTGCTCTAGGTGTCCCTGCTGGAGCAGGGGGGTTGGACTAGATGAGCTCTAGAGGTCCCTTCCACCCTCCACCATTCTGTGATTCTGTGTGGTTCTGTGAATATGAATCTGAGCCAATATACTAGCTATATTTCACTTCCTATATTTTATGACACAGAGAAAAAGGGGACAGTGAGAGAATTCAGAGTGAAACAATGAAAACAACAGTTAGGAAGATGATCATACAGAAGTGTTTTAGATATTTATGTGTAGCATAGACCTTTTCTTTCTAGTCAAGAGGAAAGGATATAGGAGAGATATGAACTACTGAAGATAAAACGGTGTTATGGTATGGTATAGTTCTGTTACATATTCTATAAGTAAAAAGAAAATTTTATATGGATTGTACTGCAACAAGAAGTCTGGAAGTTATCATGATTTAAAAAAAATGACACTGTGACCCAAAGACCAAGAGTTTATGTTGACCTAACGAAAAGGATCACCCTTCTTTTCTGTTTCCTGTCTCCAGGCTTCCAGTTTTCATGGCTTTAGTACTGGCTCTATCTTCCCTTCCTTTTCCTCCTCTTCTAGGCCTTTATTTTGTACAGTTGCAGGACAGCACCACAACTTCTTTACTACTCTATGACTTCTTATACGAGGTAAAGTTGATGGTCACATCTGCCTGCCAGCTGTGTCTTCTGTGTGATGTTCAAAACAGAGCCCCTTCATGCAGCTCATTCCTCACCACAGCACATTACTGAGGCCTCTGCTACATGGCTGCATCTGTTGTGACAGGTTCCTCTCCTGGCACATCATTGACTCATGCACCAGGATGGAAGAAATGTCAGCTCTGAATAAAGTTGTGAATTTGGTAAGTCCGAGGTAGGTAGTTGGGAAGAAACTCCCCAGTTTGAAGGATTGTATTTTACAGTGAAAAATGCAGGAGCACCTATCTATCTTGAACAGTTCACTTAATGAAGTTGAAAAGTACAGGAACGTTTACTGGCACTTAGTGTCACCTAAATCCTAATGAGAACTTTGCAGCCTCTATATTTTAGGTGTTTGTCCCTCAGAATTGAGTCTAGATTTCTTGTGCCCGTGTAAGCTGCCTCTAAAGCCTTTGGAGAGAGTTAGTCAGCTCTGAATTTGCTAGAGTCATCTCATTGAGGATGTGTTACCTCGTCAATGTGAGATGTGTCCTATCCAGGTGCTGCACAGATACATCAGCATGGAACGGGGCTTGAACTAATACCTTTTAGGATGACTAAAAGTATGACTTTAGTATGACTTTCGTAGAGCTTCTGTCTGAGCCAGACAACATCTGGCTCAGATCTAGCCATCTCAAAGAGCAGGCAAAGTAAGTTCCTGCTGCCTATATCACTCATGTGGACCAGCCTCTGAGTGGATGCTCCAGGAAAGGAAAGTTGTGAGGTGAGGGAGAAGGGAGAAGAAAAGGAAGACATTCTTCTCACCCTTCTCTGAAGCTTAAGTGCCTCTATGCTTAGATCTATAAAGAGGTGGCTCTATCTGCTGAAAACTCAGTCTAGAAGGCAGTGCTGAGACAAGGGGCTTGTTCTGTTTCATAGGCTCAGTCTTGAAACTGAAATACAGGAAACAGAAGGATGAGGAATGAGAAAATGGAAGTTCCACTCTGCTGTTCTCTGCTGCATTCAGCAAGGAATGCAAGACTAACGGGGCCAGCATTCACACACAAAAGGAATCCTCTTCCTGAAATAATGGCTTGGACCCTCAGTGGGGATTAGAGAGACCGAGGTTCAATACTGCGCATTATACAGTTCCTGTATTCCTGGCTGAGGACTCCCACTACTAGGGTGCTTCTTCTGGTGTAAGGGAGAGAGGAGCAACAACTAGCTATCTTCATCCTGTTACGTTTTAAAATGAATTTAATATATTGATGTCTGGCACATCTGCTGTGAGAATATTTAACAGATCAGGCCCTGTGTGTGCACAGAATTAACATTTACGAGTATGACAATCAGAGAATTAAGATATCCTTAGGATATCAAAATGAGCAATATTTTTTTAGGGGGTTGCCCCTGTATCTATAGCCACCATAGTCCTTCTTCAATCCTTATCTAGATACTCAAGTCCTTTATTAGATTTTGCTTATTATTGTTCCAAATTAGTCAAGTGGTAGAAACTAAGGTTTTTTACCAATTCATTTGGATGAATGGGTTCATTGAAGCATCGGTCAAATTTCAAATACTATATCCCATTAAAAGCACCAAAGTCTTCTAGGCAAAGAACGTTAAAAGGAACAAAGTTACTTTTATTTTTAGCTGCTTTAGGAATCAGCTACTGAATAATTTCTTTCAGAGGTCTGAAAGAAGGTATGAAGGAGGTTTTGAGGTTTGCATTTGTTACACACCATGTGTTGAATTCCTTCTTTATATTGTTTGGAGTAAATCAGAAGCGGTCCCAATGAAATCAATGGAGTTACACAATCATAAAATTGGTTAGCGATCAGAGTCAGACTGAGTAGCCTATGACATTTATCAGTTTTAAAGATCAGGTCCCTCGCTACTTAATTTCTAGGAAACAGCACAATGTGATATTACAAGGATCCCATTTAGAGACACACACACTCTGTGGATCAAAGCAGGAACTACTGGAAATGCTTTTTGAAGGTATGTGTAACTATAAAATGTTTTGAGTGGCTGCCAGTATTTTGTAATCAGTGTTGTAAAGTTTTGTGATACTCTTGATGTCTGCAGATGTTATGTGGCCCGTGGCACAGAGCTGATGTTCTAAATTACCAATTATGCACCTAATGGAGCCCTGAGAACTGACTCCTGTCCTCCTCTGGGTACTGGGGCAGTCTTTAAACCCTAGCAAAGGACCACTGCTATAAATAAAACTCTGTCTCCATAGCGACAGGGAGTTCAGTGCTCAGCTTTCAACACTTAAAAAAGGTAATTACTGTCTTTTTTCTTTATATTTTTCTATTCTTGGTTTATAACAGCAGTAATAACCTCCTGAGTTGGGCATTTCCTGGCAATTAATGACTGATAATGTTAAAAACCCTTGGCTTTACCTCAAACCCTCAAATCCTCCAGCCAGTCATTAACTGCCAGGAAGTGCCCTTCCCCATAGTCATTATAGCTTAATTATGTAAACCTGGATTAGAAATTTAATTAGATGACTGTAAGATTCTCTGATGCTCTTCCTCTTCCCCCAATATCCTAAGCATTACTATTTGCTGTAGTTGTTAGTTGGTGTGGCTGATGTTTTTTCCAAAATAATGCTAATGTGATACAAGTTGATTTTTCCTTTAGCCCTTAATCAACAGAACTTATCTGCATATCTACTTGCAAAGAGTACACTATATTATAGTATAGTCTATATTTTAAGAGTTCACTATATTATAGAGTAGACTATATTATAGATAAAGATGACCTCCCAAAATTCTAGCTGGTACAAGAAGAATTATGATCTGGAGTTTTTAACTCAATATAATCTCCATTGCCATAAATGGAGGAAAGCTTGTGACGGAGGATTCTGAACTCCATTTCAACCTCCTGCCTCCAAATCGACCTACTTCAAACAAGAGTCTTCTGCTTCTTAATAATAATAATAATTTTCTCCCATTTCTCTTAAAATTGTGTATAATTGTTGTAGGCAAATAGTTCAAAATAGGATTAGTATCCCTGACCCATTTCTAATCAGACATCCCTTAAAGCTGCTTTCACAGATAGGGGCCTCTTGACAGGGTCAGGGTTCATTTAAGTAGTAACACCTAACACAGAACCCTTTCAAAAAGGTGGCAGATAAAAGTGCTTCTCCTCATTTATCGTGCCATTTTGTTTATTCACAGTTTTTAAAGTAGATCATAGTTACTGCAATGCTGATCCCATGAAGCTGCAATCAAACAAGGAGCCTCTAGAAAGGCCCTGCAGCCTTTCTACCACAGACGAGTTTGAATGCTTATCCTTGTTGCATGTTCTTCCAGCACCCTTCATTTTAGCAGTGCATTGACAAAATCATCCCATTCAAACATCCCAACCTGCTCCAGAAGACATAGGTCTTATCTGGTCAAGGAGCAAAGACAGCAACTGAAGGGTACCATTCCCTTCTATTTGGACAAAACAGTAGCCAGACTTATGATTTTGGAAGAACTTCTAAATCATTATTTATTCCTGACTTTTGTGCAGGCTGTATGGCACCATTTAATGACTTAGTGTCTCTGGCACTCTATACAACTCTAACTACTCACATATTTCCTAAAGTACTTCAGTGTTAATTGCTTTAATGTACAAAGGGCACATATTCTGGATCAAAGGGCACTTTCTATGAAGTCTTATGTATTGCAGTACTGGTACAAAATATTGCTTCTTGACATATAGGTCATGTTCTAATAAACAGAGGAACAGCAATAATCTGGGCATGGAAAGAAATTAATATATTACTGAATCATCTCTTTAATTTGAAGTCCTTTTAAAAAAAGCATACTGTGCCTGGCTGTAGTATCCATCAATCCCCTATGGAAGCATTAGCTTTTTATAACAACAGCAACAAAAGAAAAAAAAGCACAAGTGTCTTTCAAAAGCTCTTTAGCAGCAAGTAATTCATTTCTACTGTGTATTTTAAAACAAACAAAACTAAAATCCCCACACAAATGAAAAGCTCCTAAAAATACAAAATAGTATTCATTTTAAGCCCCTTTTAAGTTTACAATTTTAGAGGAAAAAAACCATTTAAATCTATAACCATTTAAAATATAAAGAATGGATTCTAGAGCCAAAGTATTTATGTAAGATCTAACATTTCTTTTTAGATAAGGCAGTATGTGCCCTTGTGTGTGTGTGGTAATTTAGCACTGTGTACTATGAATCATCAGTTATTTTGATGATTCACATCTAGGATTTGAACTCATTTGCAGAAATCTGATCAGGTTGTGGTGGAGGGGGGAAGGGAGGAATGAGAGAATTAAAAAAACCTCCTAGTTTTCACCAGAAGAGGTAGAGCCTCACCTGTTGGGAAGCTATGTGATTTACAACAGTTGAAGATCCGGAACAAAATGAATGTAAGTTTAAAAAGTTGTTGATTTCAGTGTAATAGTGTAGATATTGCAATTTGATAGTTTGCTAAAGCATCAATATCAAAATGCAAAGTAACACTTCCTTCATATTTGCATTTTATATCCTTATATAGCATCCTGGGATGCTATAAAACACATTAAATCAAGTTCTTTACATAGGAATGTTATGTGGTAAGGAAAAACCTAGTGCTAACAGAATATTATTTTCCAAGCATATCAGAATAGACAAATTTAATTAACAAGGAGATTTGCTAGTGTAATTTGCCAAACAAAAATTTAGAGTGAATAGTAAAGATTAGATAAGAAAAAAAAAAACTCTGAAAAATATTACAGAAAGTGGAGGTTTCTTGATATATCACATCTGCACTAAAATATTTATACAGAGAAAGGCTTCTCTTTTTTTTTGTGAAAAAAATTATTTTCTTCCTGGTCTTCCAGGACTGGTTTTAAGCTCCGTGTGAGCCCAAAAAATGATTTAGGAAAAATTACAAGACTGAGTCTTGCACCTTACAACTTTATTTATCAACCTCAGGATCTATTTCGGACACTCTGCTTTTGTAAGACTCAGAGATGAATCAGAAAACTAATCTGTCTTGGTTATTCTATCTCTCTCAGGTTTCAAAGATAAATCCTCACAAGACTATATAGGTACTTCTCTGCAAAGAGAGGTATTGTTGGTATAACTTACACTTATTTGATATTGCTCCAGTTGAGTGCATTCATTATACTTTAATCTTCTCATTGCAGATGAGGTATCTGAGCCTTTCTGTTACTGCTTGGAGTTATGTTATTTAGTGAGTCTTTTTTGTCATGTAACATGGGATGCTGCTTGGCATCTGAGGAACAGTAGTTGGAGAGGCCCCTTTCCAATCCAAAATTCACTTGGTACCTCTCTTATTCCATTGTCAAGTTGTTCTTCAAAATTGAATAATACTTTAAAAAATGATTTTTTCCTTTGCTTTTACTTGTACTAGTAAAAGTGAAAAGATTCCTGTAGTATTTTCTGTGTGTTTTTTTTTTTTCACTTTATTTTTTCAAGGAAAACTAAATATTAGAAGCAGCAAACAAAGTAATGGACTTCACAATTCAAGCATTACTTCAAACTGCCACAACAGATTCTGGAATAATAGTGACCTTTGTATCCCTGAAAAAGGAAAAGTCCGTATTTTTACAAAATGAGTCATGTAGAGAATTAATTGTACATTGCATGAGAGCTGTGCATGTGAGTCCAGCATGTGAGTGCAGTGTGTAAGCAAGGCTACATAGCCCGAAAGGCAGACAGTGCGAGATACAAGTAATACAAGAGATACAAGTAATGTCATGAATGATGAGGGAATGGGAATGAGCCAGATGATTAAACTGATGGGAGCCAAAAAGGGCCTTCGAGCCTTTGATGAGTGTCAGAGGTCACTTCCATACTGTTCCCAAAGTCCCCAGGACACACAACCTTACTGACCTAGTCATTAGATTAGACAAGAGTATTGAGACTTCATCAGCAAACAACAGCCCAACAGATTTAGGTAACTGATAGATCACTAGGAAAATCCTGTAAAAAGGAGTGAAGATGAGGCAGCTTGTCAGGAAGGAAGAAAACAGGGAGGAGAAGGACAGGAGAGAGATTTGTTCTGAAAATGGTTTCTTCTGAGTCTGTATCTAAACAGCAGCATTGAGATGTGTGAGAAATTCAGGATAAATATTGTTGAGATAGAGGTGTGAAAACACCTCCAGTTGGTGAGGTCTGTCTTTATGCTAATTGTTCAGCTGCTGGAGAATTAATGGAATTTTAGGTATTTCTGTAGCGCTCTCAGGGGGTTCAATATTTATGTACCATTTCCAAGTGAATGAGGTATCAGCCTGGAAGTACAGTCAGCTACACTGTGGGCAGTGTTGTACTCTTTTGCTCTTACTTTGTTGAGCAGGTTTTTTTGCAGTTTGTGGTACAGTGCAAAAGAGACAAAATCTACCTTTAAGCAGATGTTACGTGGAGACGCTACCTTTGATTCCCAAAGGACTATAACTGCTAGACTGGTGTGGTGCTGGGCTAGTAATCTCCATCTATCGGCATGGTTAGCTCTTGTAGACCCAGGGTAGCACTGCCTGGCTACACTGTTCGGCAGTCTCAGAGTGCCTTCCTACGTGTTTACACAGCAGTCACTGTATAACACTCTCCTGATTGGGATGTTTTTGAGATGACCACAACAATAAGTATATCCTATCTCAAAAGCTCACTGAAGTTAGAAGGTCATAGAAAAACAATTTCTTATACGTGTTTTAGGAGCCATCTGACATATTTTACTGATGAGTACTGCTTATAAATAAAGTGTCACATCTAGGATACCTCAGACATTCCCATAAGGCTGGCAGGTATGACAGAGTAAGTATGTATCCATACTGTCTTGGAGAGGTGAGATACCCTGTGGCATCTCAAATGTTATTAAGAACGTGATTTGGGCAGTTCAATTACCAGTGCAGGGAGATTAATTGTGCCTTCTCTTCAGTATTCAATGGCCAACATTACTAAGAGCAAGGACAGTCCACTCAGGTGGCATGAGCTACTTCTCCTCCCCTCATGCTGCAAACCAGATGTAGCCTGGAAGCCATTCAGACAGGTTTGGGTCTTGCTGAAAGGTAATGTAATGTCGAGAAGCAGGACTTATTTGCTTGGACACAGCACTGAGCTAACACATCTAAATGGCTTCCAGAGGGCAGCTGTCTCTCTGGTGAGCCTAGCTGGCAATTGTTTGCATACGGCAGCATGGCCAAACCCTGAAAGAACAAAGATAAATCTGTATTATGCTCCTCCTCATGTGTTGCCATCAGAGCTGCTCACTGAGTTCCTCCCCCTGAGATTGTTTCTCTTGTGATGATGAACAAGCCAGAAGGAACTTGACTCTCAGAAACTCTGTTGGAGTTTGCAGGAGTAAGAAAGAGGAAAGCAGACGTTCTTAGCAAACCTGGGAAAATTTGAAATGAATACATAGAAAATAAGTAAGATTCCCTTTGCATTTGCTTTTTATAATATAAGAAATCCTGGAATGGGAAGATCTGAAAGTATTATGAGTAAAAATAAGTCGTATAGATGAGATACAAAAGTTACCCAGCACAGTCCCTCCATTTACTATCACAATTAAAATAACTGTTCAGAAGCTTATGTGGTTTGTTAACTTAAACAATTTCTTTAGAGACATGATGATTATTTTTAAGTTGAACACTCACAGTAACAATTACCTATGTTCTTAATGTCCGTGAGTCTCAATAAACAGCCTGTGGATTTATGTCTTAGTGAGAACCAACCTATTAGTTTCAGTCATAAATCTCATGTGCCTTGTGTGCAAAGTGAATTTTAATAAAAATCATATAAGGAGCCAGACTTGCTAGGCAGGGTTTCACGTGGCTGCCAACATTTGAAAACAATTAATAGAGACCTTTTGGGGGAGGGTAAGTAGAACCATGTCTTTAGCTTCTGTTGAAATACAGTGGACTTAGTGAACTTGCCTGAAGGACAGAATAAAGTTGTTTTTTTCTCTATTAAAAAAAAAAAAGAAAGAAAGAAAGAAAGAATAAATAGAGACCATGACTTCAAAATAAGGGTAAATGGCATAGAAAGGGTCATTCCTCTGAGTCTCAGATCTCATGCTGACACCCTACTGCCAGGGAAACAGCAATAAGTATTTTATAATTAATTAGTGAAATAACATAAATATATATCTGCATGCCTTGGGCTGAAAATAGATTTTGGCCCCTAATGAACAGAGGTAGCATATGAGTTTACTTTCCAAAGTCTTGCCTTTGGTGCATGCTCCTTGTGCGTGCAATGGCTGAGCATACAGAATGTGCTGTATTGAAAGCAGTCAAAAATAGAAGAAGGTAAGAGTCACTGCTCATTTTTATTCTTCTAGTCATTTCATTTTTTAAGCAAATAGCTCAGATTTAGAAAAATAAAAGCTTAAGAAGAATAGGTTAGATTCAAAGCTTCAGCTGCTTTACACTGTCTCCACAGAGCTGAGGGCTGAAAGGTTGTTCTCAAGGGGAGGCCAGGGATTTCTGTAACACACAAGGTGCCTCCCAGGGTCGTGTTGTTGTGTCTGCCCAGTCCATATAACACTAGCTCAGCTGGTGTAAATTAACTCTGTTCACAGATTCTTCTATAATATACAGAAGCAGAGCTCTCTTATCAGCAGGTTGGTAAAGGACCTGGGATTGAAGAGTATCTTTGCACTCCTTTTCCTCCACTTTAGTTATACCAAATTTAACCAAAGACAGCTGCGGGCCAGGTCCACTTTTCTTCTGAGAAAACAGTAGGTAAAGTAATCATGATTATAGTGCCAATAAATACGTAGCCGTGGTCCAGGTAGGGATATCTGGCAGTGATATTGGACTAGCTATGCTCTGTCAGACCACTGTTAAGAAAAACATGGCATAATTGTACTGAGTTATTGAACTGGCATAAAGAAGTTACCCACACACTGTGCTGCTGCTTACATACTCGCATTTAAATCCAAGTTGAGGTGGTTTTAATAAAACTCGTAGTTGCAGGCGAAATCAACCACTTCAACCTTTGTAACTTCTTGATTAAAGAAAATGATTGACACTGGTTTTATATTCGCTTTTGTTAAGCAGTCAAGATGTGGATCCTATAATCCACTACAATGCATATGCATATACCTTGAGAGGTAGGTCAATAGTTTGGGGTGGGGAAAGGATCAAATTAGACTGATTCCATTTGAACTAGCTATACCATGTGCAAACATGAAAACCTAAGTTCACCTAGTATGTCACAGTGACCTCATAGATGTGAGTACTATTAGTCAGTCAGAAAGTGCCTTGGGTTTGGATAGTGCTGCTCAAAATACAGGAAGATGAATCAACTTATTTCCTTCCCTAGCTAAGTCTTCTGCAATGCTTTCTATTCTTTAAGGAATATGATGGTGTACTTGGTTGACCTCTCTAGTTTCAAATAGTTGCAATGAAGATGTATTCACATCTTAATACAGTGTAAGGATGAATTTGGCGTATATAGAAAACTTATACTCCTTGATTAAGGGATACCAAATCCTAATTTCTGCCTTTGGATAAGTATACACAACGCTGGGTTTAGTTGCTGCCACCCAGGTAAAGGTAATTTGGTACAAACTGGATTGCACTTGGCTAGACACAGGAAAGACAGTGAAAGCAGAGTGCTCAAGAGCACTAAGAAAGCTTGAGGAACAAACTTGAGCATTGAATCCTTTACATGTCCTAGCCCAGTGTTTACTTGCAACTTATCCTGTAAGATCATTAGAGGATTGATCCAAAACCGAGAAGGGTCTTTGTATGTACTTTTGAGGTCTTTAGGATCTGGGAGTCTTTTGATATCTTGCAGTAAATGCTCAAGTCTAAGCTGTAGTTTCAACCTTCCTTTTCTTGCCTTTGGAGGTGCTACAGAGACTGCTCAAATTACCCAAGAGGACTGTGATGCTGTATTGTTTTGTTCGGCTTAACTCTGTGTAATTACACGTGGGTAATCCTGGTTTATTTCTGTTATCCTTTAATTGAGCTATAAGATTTTTTTAAGCTTAAAAAATGCCACAGGCTTTTTTAGGGGCTAAATTAAAATGCAACAACACAAAAAAGAACCTTCCCCCATTAATGCTATTGACCAGTAATCTGCCAAATTTCATTGTAAACGAAGAAGGCTTTTTTATTTTTTATTTTTAATTATGAAATCCCAAAGAAGTTCCTTAAAACATAATATAGGAATTCTAATTTTTTAATTATTTTATTTTCATCTGCCCTGGAGTGCTGTATCTCTGTTTTTTTTCACTCTCAGCCTGAGGTATGCTTTTATGACTAGATTATCAAACCTCTGAAAACAGAAGTTCATAACAGAAATCTTGAGAGATCTTCAACAGCTTGGGTGGGCACAGCCCTGGCAATTGCATCTTAAAAGCCTTATTCACACTATTGCTGTCATAACAGCGGCACCTGTTAGTGGTGCTGCTGCAGTATCTCAGCATTTCCATTATAAACCTCCCTTTTCATGAGTTCATTTCTTGGCTAATAAAAGTTTCCTCACAGCTGAAACTTGGCTGAAAGTAACTCTGCCTGGAAACAATTATTATTAATATATTTTTTAATAAATTTCCTTTTAAAAATCTCTCTGTTATTTTTAAATTAAAAGAGAGAGAGGTTTACAAGGTTCAGATACATACACAGTGCATATACAACCAGATCTGGCAGCTCTGTTTAGAGCACCATGCCAACTAGAAATCTAATTGTCCTGTGGATGATATGGCACAAAAGTACCTATAACGCTGCCAGCTGAAGAAAGGGGTCATGAAAAAGTGCTAAGAAAAAAGCTGCATGGAAGGTCTATTGCTCTTGCATACTTGGACAACGTTGGCTTCTAGCAAAAGCGCAGGTCCTAGGTCAAGGCTTTTGGAAATAAATTAGGAAGCTAAGGGTTCCAGTGAAGAAAAGTGCAGTGGACTTAAATTCTGTATCTTGGAAGTGAATTGTACCCAGTAAATTATGAGGGGACCCAGAAAGCTAAGTTGGCCTGGGGAACATAGCCTTTGGGGGCTCCATCAGGTGCGCCCGGCTTTTGCTGAATGGATAGCATTGAGCTGGGATGAGGCCAAAGTGCATCCTGCCTTCTTATCTTGCTCCTCAGGATTTGCTGATGTGTTTTTCCCGGCTGTTCCCACGTCTCCTTATCAGACGTGGAGTTTCCCGCAGCACTTTTGTACGACCAGTGCGCGGACTTCCTCTCCTCCCCTGCGCCCAGCACGGAGGCTACACGGCCCCGATCCCCGGGTCTCCGCACACTGCCTGCAAAGCTCCTGCATCCCGTAGCATTCCGCATTGCCTTAAGAAAGACGTGCTTCCTTGCCATTCCCAAACCCTGGATGGGAATAGGTTGTCATGCACACCTCATCACTAATGTGGAGCACATATTCAAGAAACAGTATCTCCACCCTCTCTCCCAAATAATTCTGTTCTGAAAAGACACTCCACCCTCTCTCCCAAATAATTCTGTGCTGAAAAGACACATACAACTGAAATATTTAGCAATATTAACCATCTATTTTTAGTCCAAGCAGGACTGTGTGTGCCAGGTAACATCCTGAGCACTGGCTGGAGGGCTCTTTTTGGTTGCTCTCTGTGGTCAATTTGTACAAAGTGGAACATAAGAAAGTACCTGGTAGCCCTGAGGCTAAACGTTCAAGCGAGAGAGAAAATCCAATTCCATATCCTTGCCAACCTTCTTTAAGGGCAAATATATGAACCATGGTCTCAGAGCCAAGCATGAGAGTCAATTCTCCCTACCTAACTAGAGTTATCGTACTTATATATGACATTTAATCTGTAAGAAGGATTGTCTCTTTCTCTTTTTTGTCTCTTATGAGGCAAAAAGGGGATGCTGTCCCAGAAACAAGGACAGCCACCTTCCAGGCTCTGCTGCATTCAGATTATACAGTGAAATATCTTGGGCCAGAGCATCCTACTTATCCTACACAGAGGGGTTTTACAGCAGATAGGGAATCCAATTCCCCAGGCTTCCTCTTAAGTCCTAACTCCTGATTTATGGCACCCCACACTCCCCACTTAGAGGTGGTGTGAAACTTGCGCTTCGTTCCTTTGCATATCTAGCACAAGCCTGAAAGCCTAGGAGATGAATGCAGCATTTAGCAAAGAAGGAAACTGAGTTTTTCCATTTTTCATCTCATCAAGGAGGAACATAGATGCGATCTGACTTTTTCATCCCATTCTTTCTCCCATCCTGTCTATGGCATCACTCCTTCTTCACTACAAACTGGGATGGGTGAAAAAATCAAGTGGCCCCTGCTGCAGTGACCTGCCTGCAGCCTCGTTGTGGCTTCCCAAACAAAGTGCATCTCTACCTTGATTTCCCCACTCGTAACGTGAATATTTTGCACTTCGAAAGAGGAACTGCGTTGTTCACTGAGAGGAATTTGTTGATTTTCAACCAGCTGATGTTCTGGCCCTAATATGTGTAAAATGTAATACAGCAATACAGTTTTCTTTTAGAAAAAGTGCTAACTCCTACAACAGTGTCTAAATGAAAGAACCTCATTTTGTATTTTTTTTAATCAATTTTTTCCTCTCACCCCGACACTTCTCCTTCTCTGGTGATAGTATGTGGGACTTTCTCAGAAGTGCCTCTGATTTATCGCTCAATAGATAGAAAAAGAATCAGGCTCAGAGACCTCAGATTATGCTATTTTTAACCACCAACAATTAGATGTTATGCAGTTAACTAACAACAGGATGGGAAAAAACTAAGAGGAATTGTAAATATATCCTAATAATTGTATTGGAGCATAGGATTTATAATTACTAAATGTGTGATAACTGCTTCCTAAATGCCCATGCTCTTTAAACAACCTAATTTATAATTTAAAAAGCTGACAACTCTTAAAGTGTTTTATTTTATCTTGTCTGAAATAATTGAAGAGTAAGTTATTGAAAACCTTTATTTTTCATTAGCCTTAAATTCAGCTACAATTAATGTGCCCAATTTGATTATAAACTGCACAAATTAAACAATAAAGAGCTGTCTAATGAGAAATTAATTATGAGGAACAGAAGAGGAGCTGGGCTGGATAAAAGCAATAAGTTATGGCCTATGGCAGGATGTGTCAGGTTTTAAAGGAGACAAAGGGCTTTTTCCTCAATGTGTGCCAGTGCTGATAGGGCTCATCACAGATCAGTAGATCCAGAAGCCATAACAGCACGGTAATTGAAACTGCCAAAATCAATAGTGCTGACAACCTTAATTAAATTAAATATGTCTCTGATGAGCTCAAACAGCATGGCAGCGGACCACTTGACCCTTTCTCCGCGCACTGCTTGATAGACTGCAGCGTGCAGCGTGATGGATGTCACCCCGGAGGACAGTTGGAGCACTCGAGCTACTGTAGAAAATTGCTCCAAGAGTAATGGGCTCCCCAGCGTAACTGTATCTTTGACTCCAAAGTGCGGCACTGAGTTCACTGCTTGCTCCTGCTTTCGCCTAGCCCGGAAAGCACTTTGCTAATTCAGCCGACAACACCCCGGAGGACTCCTGTGTCCTGTGAGCTCTCCTCCTGCCTCAGAGCAAAAATAGCAGTTTTGTTTTCCGAGGGGACAAACAACTTCAGCAATCACAGCTGGCTGGCTGCAAAACAGTGGTGCCTCTCGTTTTGTTACAAGCATTGCACCTAGGAGATCAACTTGGAATTGGATCCAGCCCTGTTGTTTCTTTTTCAGTTGAGATTTTTTTTAGATGCTGTCTTTTTAAAACAAAAAGATTCGGCTGAGGCATGTATTACCCTAGAATTATCCAAAAGAGTGTCATGGGACTGTAAGAGGGAAAATACGAGCTACAAATGTACTGGAGACAAAGAAAAATTCTTGTTGCTTAAACCACAGGGCTGGAATCTCAGTTCAACTGTATAGTCAGCATTTGTTTTTCTCACTAGGAAATTGCATGAGTAAATATTTTTGCAGAGTGCTGTTCTCTTGACCATGTACTGCTGACTTCCTAAACAACATGAAATAATTGCACCTCTAGGTTTTCAAAATGTTTATGTCAGCATTAACAAACTGTTCCTTCATTATAAGCCTGTCAAAGATCAGAGGCTTAGATTATTGAAGCAGATTCCTTTCAAATGCTAAAGTTGTTGCTGTGACAACTGCAGGAGAGAATAGATTGTCGGAGGTGGACAAACTGTGGCTTTTCCATACCAAAAGGGTTTAAATAATCCACCTCCCTGTTTAGAAAATACTTCAAGCACAGTAAACAATCTCCAGCTAAGAACAGAGGTCTCAGAAAGGTAAAATGCTACATTGCATCTCAGAAATTATGGTTCTAAATCATGCGCTTCATCTATATAAATTAGGCTAATCTTAAAGAAATGTGATCTAGATACTGTAATTTTGTTCCATGTATAACATTTTATGAAAGACATCTATTCATATATTTTGGAGCATTGCTTCCCTGCTAGGAGCTGCATATGGAAATTTATGGTACTGAAAAAATTATACAAAAGATGAAGTCCTTGAATCATGACCAGGCCCTCCTTCTCCGTGCAGTTTATTGCATTGCTAATTTAAATATGGTTGTGTGTCAGGCAAACTGTTTTATTGCAGCCTGTTTAATCCAGCCTTGAAAACTTTGTAATCCAATGCATGAGAAAGCAGTTTGCAGAGGGTGGGAGGGGAGGTTGAATTTGGGATTACAAAACTCCCTGAATGCAACCTATTTATTTTTCTTTCTCCATTTTTCCTTTCTGTTTGATCCGCCATTTCTGTTTTCCTTTTTTTTTTCTCTCTCTCATTTTCCATTTCTTTTTCCTTTCTGCTTTTTTTTCTTCCATTTCTCTTCTCCTTTACTTTTGAGTTAAACTAAAAGCAAAAATATCCATTTTAAGCCATATGTGCTATGCACTATTTTTATTATTATTCACACATAAATGTAGAAAGGTAAGGGTCAGACAGATGCCAAACTCCCCATAAAAATCTGCAGGTGCTGGTGCAGTTTGTGCCTTTGAAAGCTGCCCACCTTTTAGTGTCCATGTCAAATAATACCAGGGCCTTCAAAGACATTTGGCTTCTTCAATGGTGCTTCTGGATTGTGAGGGGAGAACTCGTAGGGTAAACGAGGCTGCCTAGAGGATGAACCAACAGCAGAAACCTTCTCATAGAACAAGATGGAAGGTCCAGCAGGGCTGCGGGTTGATCAAGGGAGTCTTTTTCATTGCTCTGCCCTGGCAGAGGCTGCCATAGGCCCACAGGCCCTTCACAGATCCTTCTGGGGTTGTCTCCTCAGCCCCTGTGAGTTGGTATTTTGCCACCTGACTTGCTGTCGCTTGCTACTTGGCACGGTGTTGTGCCTCATCCTATCCCCTCAGGCCTCACCTCATCAATCTTCCCATTTCTCTTTCTTTTAACTGCTGTCTTCTCATAGTGACTGGTCTCTAGTTCCTTGCTCCCATCTGGAGCGAGTGCCTCTTCCTGCTCTTTGGAAATCACTGTCTCTGGTCCCAGAGAGTAGAGAGGGTTGGCTGAGTGTGCATAGGTGCTGGCTGTGCCATGGTCCTTGGCTGAGAAGAGAAAGGCAGCGGAGTAAGGTGGGTGCCATACATATGGCCCAGCTGATCATCTTCCCAGAGCTACCCGTGCTAGAGGCCGGGGAGATTTTACTGCCCAAAAATCAACCTGCTGGAGCAGAGCATTTGGAATGCGCTGCTCTTGTCAGGCCATAGGAAAGGAGAGGAGGCTCAAGAGCGATCCCGGTCTTGCCTGTACCTCGCTTCATCCTGCCCAAGATCGATCCTTGGTGTGTAACGATGGAAGAGTAACACACAACCAAACAAGCCATGGAATCTGTGGGGCAGGAGAAGAGAGAAAATGATACCGCCTGTCTTGCCTTTGTAGGTTATTGGAAAATACATTAAAACTGAAATCTAGCTGAAATACCGTTTTATTTTAGTCCTCTGTTCCTCAGTCATTGGTGGCTCTGCCTGACATTGGTTTATCAAAGCCTGCTCGAGGGCTTAGGTGTGGGGTTAAATGTCCCACAGAAGCTCTGATAGCCTGGAGAGACACTAGAGCCTCCACTGTCTCTCCTGTGATGGGGACTTTCTGTGGAGCAAGTCCAATATGAGGTAGGAGTGAGATGACAGTGCACTTATCCTCCAAGTTACCTCCCTGCAGGGATTTTCTTAGCACTCTAGGAACACCTTTTCAGGTAGCTTAGCTTCAGGTAGTTCAGAGCATGTAGCAGAGTAAGCAATTAAGCGTACCTGCAGGCTTGCTGTATACTGAATATCCCATGCAGACAAGCACTTTAGATTGGCAGAGTCTTTGCTTTTCTGCCTGGCTGTTTTCCCCTACCTGCTTGTGGCCTTCCCAGGCCAGGCAACCTCCCCTACCCACTCCTGCAACTCTGGGTTTGTGCAGGGAGAGAGACTGCAATCGCTGTTGGCTTTTACCCAAGTCATGTGCTTCTTCGGGTAGCTCCACTGCCTTCTTAATCTGCAAAAGGAGCTTGTTAATACTTTCCTGTCTCACATGGGGGTGCCAAAGAATGGGAGAGAGAATTCGCCTTGCGAAGTCCTGCACATAACTGCTGTTGCTGTACGCCTGGAACACTCATCACCTGCCTGTGGTTTGGGTTTTCTTCCTTACCAACAGCTCTGACTTCTCCCCCAGACTAACCTGCATCTCTGTAGCTTGCTCAGCAAGGATAAGTTTACCTTAAGGAGCTTTAACGATACCTGTCTTTGGGACTCTGTAAACCTCTTCCTTTCCTTGCAGGCACATTTTTCTTTGTCAGAATATCAGGATAGCACCAAAAACAACTAGCCAAACTCAAGTTTCTGAGTGACCGTTCCCATGGAAGAGTCCCTTTGCAAGCGCCCAGGTTCTTTGAAGCTCAGTGGGAAGAGCCTGAAGGGTTGTTTGCGATGAAGTGACATGATGTGCTCCCATTGCACTGGACCTGGCTGTGCCGTTGTCCCAGGGGGTGCCCATGAGGTGGATTGAGGCACATAGGAGCATCGCTGAACAGCCTCAGCTGACCCTTGCTTTGGATACAATGAGATGCCTCGTCCTTTTGGACACAGTGGTTAATGAGAGCATTTTAATGGGGGGGACTGTGGGGTATTTTGGGAAGGACTTGCGAAGTTACTCAACGCCTTAAATGCTCAGACTGGAGAACATGTCAATTTTGCATTTTTCTGGAAGGCCTGAACTAGGCAAAGAATAATAATAATAAACCAGAAATAATATGCAAGGATTTTAAAACTTCATCCTTGAGGTTTTGAGCTTTTAATGTCTCTTGACCAGTGCATCTGTAGCAAGCCAAACATTCAAAGCTTGCTCTAGTTGGGAAAACAGTTTAGAAAAAGTGATTCTTCGTCTGCTTATTCAAGATAGAGAAACTCTCTGGAGCCAAATTTTTCTGAATGTTTTGTTATTTTTGGCCCACCAGACTGTATCTCCCTAATCTTAAAGAACCCAAAGTATTTTCTTGTTGCCAAAGAAACACTTTATGTTCAGGACAGATCTGATTAGCTACAGGCACCTTCATCATTCAATTTGCAAACCTCCATTTTGTCCCGTGGCAGCTGACCTCCAAGTGACCATGTAGGGTGACCCTTGCCATTGAGATCTGAATATATAAATCCCCTGATTGAAAGCAAAAAAAAAAAGTAGAGCAGCACAGAGGTTTTGAATTGACTCCCAGTTTACATATTCTAGTAATAATTTGGCCTTTAGCACTAATTTTGTTCTCTGTGCTCTGAAGTTCCTGATTAGGAATCAGGGTGATGTGAATGAGCTCGTCTTGTGTCACCAGCCTTTGCAATGGGGAAAAAAAACTAAGATAGCAAGACAGATAGCTCGGAAGAAGCAATTTGTATAAGGAGGAGAGCACATTGATCATGTCATAGAATTGCTACTAGTAACAAGGACAGTTCAGCTCTAAGTAGAAATGACGCTTATTTTCACAAAAGAAGCTTGCTTGAATAGCTGAGTAGAGTTAAAACCATGCAAAAGAGTTTCTAAGAAGTACAATTTTTCTGGGATGATTAAGAGAGGAGATGCTGTGTGGAACGCAGATACAGGTTACAGTACTGAAGCAAGAGCAGGTGGGTTGCCACACAGCCCCATTCAAAAATATGATGTTTGCAGCTGGTCTTGTTTCCATCCTCCAAAAAACTCTTCTTTACCTTGACACAAGTAAAATCTGAGCAATAGCTGCCAGGTGGGGGTTCATCCGCTGTTTTCTGTTTGCAGGAATCCTACAGTGGCTATTGCAGTTTCTTGCCCATGAGCCTACAGTCTAAGTGTGCATGTAGCATTTTGTATTTGTGCAGTACATGGCTCCTGAGCTCCTGGCCTTTAAACCAGACTTCTCTATTTTTAATCGGTGTTTGAATTTGTTCATGTTTGGAGTACAACTGCCTGGAAAGTAAAAACTTCTGTATTGAGCCTTCTCGTTAACTTGACATCACCCAAGATGTCCCGAAAGAGTTTGGCTTGAAATGCAGCTGGAAGAAAACCAGCTACATGAAGGGCTGATCTTACAAGCCTACCTGGCTGGTGCAGGTATTTGTGTAACCCACCGTATGCCACCAGGGTGCTTCCAGTTTTAATAAGGTCAGAACTTCTCTGAACTCTTCTAATCTTCTCATGTTTTTCTTGTGTTCCAACATTATTAAAAAATAATGCCACTGTGCCAGTAACCTTCAAGCAATACTGATTTTTTCAATGCAGTGTATCAGTGACTGCTCATTTGAGAAGTTAATTAAAATTTCCCTAGTTGCAAGTAGAACAAAGAGTTTGTCAATATCCAAGACTGAATATCTTCTATACAGTGTAGGGAATTTTGTGATTTTCAGATTCAGTGTTTTCTATTAAATTTCCAGGTTTTCATGAGCCACAGTTCTGTTACCAACAAGTTATCACCTTAAAACATCTTTCAGTACTTTCCATTTCCTGCAAGGCTGTCGAAGGGTGACAAATGGAGCAGCAAGTCAGACAGGTGTCAACTGTTTCGTGGACAGGAGGCTCTGTGCTTAGCTTAGAAATCAGAAATATTGCAGTAAGACTGCAAAGATGTGACTGTGGACTGAGTCCAAAAGACATCAATGCAAGTATCAAGGGCTGAGTGCCCACTAGTATGCAGCTTTCTAGGGCAAGAGTAGAGACCCAGGGGTCATAGAATCATAGAATCACTATGGTTGGAAAACACCTTCAAGATCAGCAAGTCCAACCATAAGCCCTTCAACATCAGGCCTGTTAAACCATTTCCACAAGTGCCTCATCTACACATTTCTTGAACAGTGCCGGGGATGGTGACTCCACCACTTTCTTGGACAGCCTGTTCCAATGCTTGACTACTCTTTCTGTGTAGAATTTTTTCCTAATATCTAACCTGAACCTCCCCTGAGGGTGTCCTTTTGTAGGCTGTGGGCTGCCAGGCACACAGGTTGGTGCTCTGCCTGGGCTTTGCTTACTGTAGCTGTGGTGTCAAACAGGTGAAGGCCACAAGAGCAGCTGTGCCCTCTGCTACGTAGCACTGGCATTACAGCTCTGCTCTTGTCCAGGCTAGATCATAAAAACCTAATGCTGCAAAATTTCACAGTTCATCATTGCATGCCTTCTCATTGGAGAAAAAAAACAAGCTCCAGCGCTTAACTTTGCTGAACTTCTTTGCTGAAAAATACAATGCAATTGCTATGTTTTGCTGCACAAAGTTGTGGTGACTGGTTGTTTGTTGATTGTTTTGCTGCAAAGTGATGAAACATATGACTTTGATTTTTCAAGAGGCAGAAAAAAAAATGTTTTTTGAATGCTTGTTACTTTTCTGTTTGAAAAAAAAATAATTCATGGTCTCCTGGTAATGCTAGAATATGCTTTTGTTTTACTGTCTTAAAGAAGTTTTATCCTCATATAAACCTGGTTAAACAACGTCACTTTTGTCCTTTCATTCATTTTGGTTTAAATTCTAGAAATCTTGATGCCCCAATAGTGTCTTTTGACAACACAGAAATGTAACGAACTGTGCGTGCCCTGAAGCACAGACCTTCAAAATTTAGAGTAACATGAGTTCATGCTGAAGGACATTTTACTGCCTTATTATTATACTATTATGGGAAATACTCATAGCAGAAATGGTAATATTAAGAAATTATTGTTCATTTGAGTCATAGGTCAAATCAGAGACATTATTGCAAATGTATAGAAGTTATCTTTACAGCTCCTAGAGGTTAGATGGAGTTCAAGGCCAAGCATTCATACAACCCAGAAAGGTCAAATTATACATATGATAATACTTGGTGACAACAAAGCCAAAGGTCAAGTCTGCAGCATTGTTGTTGCACATACAGAGAAAATTGCCATTCAGATATCATATGGCATCCCCGCCGGCTCACGGGCCAGATCCTCATCTGGGCTCTGCTGCTCTAAAACAGATGACTCCAGTTACGCACCTGTGTGTTATAAAGTATGGGTTTTTGCTTCAATTTTCAGTCATAGTTCAATGATGTTTCCTGTAAAGAAAGTAAACACATTCCCCTGTTTATTTGGTCATTTTCAGTTCCACCTTTTAAGACCCGTAGACTTCTTTTCAGGAGATCAACTGGCTCTGAGGATTTCTATTTTCTCAGTGCTAGCTGTCGCACTCAGAATTTATACACTAGCAGCATCCAAGGCACACCCTTGTAATGCATAGATGCTTACTAAGGGAATTAAATGTTTTAAATTATGGGGAAAAAAGTATTCTTACAGGCTTTTTAATGTAAATTTTAGACAAGTAGTGTTTTAGACATCCTTCAAATCTTTTCTTTCTGCCATCAAAATTAAACCTTTAAGTATCCTCTTTTTTGAAAACAATTGTAATTCGTAGATTATTGTCTCCATTAAGTGAAAGAATAAATTAATTCATTTTAATGGTATTTGGTTTTTTAAGTAATTTAAGGTCTTGTGAAAATAGCCCACTCAAATAATCACTCTGAGACTTTAAGGAGGAAGATACTTTTAGAGCAAATTTTCCTTTTTGCTGTAATAAAAAGTACAGTGTCAGCATAGATCAAGTTTAACCATCCTCCCCAGAACAACAGGAGAAAAATGTTAATGATCCATAATTATGCATAAGGGAAATGGTCATTTGGGAGCATATTCAAACAATGACATTTTTTAAACTTCACTCTATTATACTGTTCTTGGTATTTTAAAGTAATCTAAAGATAATTCTACTGATACAGTTAGTAGAGGTACAGAACTGCGGTGCCTTATATACACAATTACCTGTGTATAGCAAGTCTTTTTAACCATGTTCTGTAAATGGCATCTCAGATCCATAATGTTTAATAAACAGATTCCATATTAATTATCCTGTCATTTATTCAGATGTACTTAGACTTGGGAATGACTCAGTAAGACAGCTAAAGACAGAAAAATTCCATTGCAGGAGAAAAGTGATATTTTATTTTATGCCTGATTAAATGTACACTCTTACAGGGATAACGGCCTTTAAATTTGTTGGCACAAGGCTGTATAGTCAGGCCTATGTACATAAAAAAACTATCTGCTACAGAAGGAATATGATAATATACATTCAGATAAAAATAACCTATTATTTATAGATTCATATATTTATGTATACAAATATACGTAACTTACTTCAAAGCTAGTTTAAGTTGGGACTAACCTATGGGATGTTTTTAGTCATTGTATTAATAGCAAAACATGGGTGACTGAAAGTAAAAAAGGAAATTTTTAATAAATATTTTTATGGAAAGTATTATGACCTTAAAATTGAATCTGGTTTTGGAGCTTACCAATAAATGAAATGCTACATCCCCACAAATGCTATTGTGCTCCATACACTGTGACTTCTGTCTTCACTGCAGCTTCAGCAAGAGAAATTGCACAGGATGCCAGTGGACTCATTTGCTTTATTTAATATTTAGATACAGTAGCTATTAAATTATGTTACCTTTTGTTCCATCATCTGTGAACACATTTTCCCACCAAGTAAATAGCATCAGCTGATCACTATATCTTGGTGATAAGTGTGTGGAGATAAGTGTGTGGAGATAATGATCATGCAAAAACACTCAACAATTCTTGTATGGGTTGCCAACAGAAATCTTACTGATCAAATTCATATCACATGGGGTATATCACCCCTGGACCAGCGTGGCTTTTAAAGGCAATATCATAGTGTATCTTCTGTGAGGGAACTTGTATCGCTTGAGTAATACAAATGCAAATACTACAGTAAGTAGCACTCTATGGAGATTCTACCCTTTGGACATAAAAAGGAAGAATTATGAATGAAAAAGAAATTATCACAAAGACAAGGTCAAATATCCAGCACTTCAACACAGAGAAAAATGAACTCTTTTTTCAGTCCCTGGCTGACAAATTTGCTAGTTCTTGTGTTTGCATCTTTTTTTTTTTTTTTTTATCTCAGCTGTTGCTATCCATAGATGATGTGAGAATCTCAGCTTTTGTTTATTTTCAGAAACTGCCTTTTGAGCCCTCTTCATGATCGCATGGTCTTAACATCAAGGAATCACTGGTGACTGACTTCTCTGTGCTTTAGACTGGTGAAGCCACGGCAGCCTCCCCATAGCTACTGTGCTCTAAATTATCTTCCCAGCTTTGATTTAGCTTAGTTCAATGTTAAGTACTAAGTCAATCTAATAACAAGCTGAGTGACCAACTGGTCTGAAATCATAATTAACTGGTATTAATAAGGCACTCTTCACCAGTCATTACTGGAAAAAATGCCCCAGCCTGGGGCTAGTGTGCCTCGTGCTAGTGACAATGTCATTTTTTTGGAGAGCACAAAATTCACACCTTCCTATCCAGCATGTTGTGCTGAATGCTTCTACCTTCTTTGGCCTAAACTACTGTGAATTATTCCCATTCCCTCTTTATTAAGAATTACCCTTTCTGTACAGATGATGGGTGTGTTTCAGGGATAGGTTCCTCACAGCGTTATCCACCTGCACAGTCAGCACACATAGTAGGTCTGTGTGCCTGGAGGAAGAGTGACTGGTCTAAGGAGAAAGGCTTCGTGGAGCAGGGTGCGAGCGTTGCTGTAAGGCTGAGAGAGTCATGGTGGGCAAAGCAGGGCTCAGCAGCCCCAGCTCTCCAAGGCTGAGGGGTTAGAGACACTAAATAGCTCCTATGCAGGAGATTGTCCTTGATATTTAAGCATCTAGCCCAGAAAATGAGCTGGGTCCCCAGAGCAGCTCCTCACCACCCTGCCCTAGCTCGTCCCCTCCTGCTCCAGCACTCCATCGCACCAGGTGGCCCCAGCCTAGCCCCATCCTTGCCTTTCCCCTGCCTTCCAAGAGCACCCAGGAAAGGATGTGATAGGGAGAAGATGAGAGCAAAGTAGCTGCAATGACTCTGGTCCCTTTCCAGAGAGAGCTACTGTCCCTCTCCCAGGGTGCCGGGGATGCTGCCTCTCTCACCCCGGTGACTGCCGTGCCACCGGGGAGGGAGCAAAGCAGAGCGGGCAGATTCCTGCTGCCTGGACAGACTCTGGCTCTGCCCTTGTGAGGGAGCTGTGCCCAGTGCCCACTCTGCAGGGATTTCCCTGCCCTCAGTGGCGCTGCCTAGATGAGCTTGCACAGCCCTCGCTCCTGCGTGACCCCTCCACTGCTGTGGCACAGCTGTTTGTGCAGCTGTGCAGCCGGCCAGATGGGAGAAGTGATTCTGGATGGAAAGAAAAACATGTTGCTTCTTGCTGGCCATTTATATATATTTTTTCCACACAGATCAATTCCCTGCTCTGGGTCAGCTAGGCAGGCACACAGAGCTGTGCTCAGGCAGCAGCGGGACAGTAGGATGAGGGAGCCGGCAGTCCTTGAGCTTGTCCGACCACTCGAGATGTACTCGAGGCCTGACCAATGTTTGATGCACATTTATATTGATGGGAGAGCAACCCACCTCCTGTCCTTCCCATGCAAGATTCACTGCCACTCTCCCTGCCCTGGTTTCTGCTCTGACCGAAGAGTGAGGCTTTTGCAGGCAGTGGCTCAAGCAACGCTGGCTGCTTTACCTATACCTGAAGTCACCAACATCAGGAGCTGCGTTGTTGTGAAAATTACTCTCTTCCCAAGCAGCTTGTCTACCCACCTCATGGACAGTGCACAGTCTTGGTTACTGATTTAACTGTGCTCTTTTATCTGAGGTAGGTGAAGAGGAAACACACTCAGTACCTGGTAGGTCTCAGACTCCGGCCTGAGACAGCAAGTGATTTGGGCTTTTCTCACTTTTCATGGCCGAATGTTGAAATAACTTACAGAAACCTTGATACTCAGCAGATAGTAAGCAACTCTTGTCAGGAATTTTATTCTTTCTAGTATGGATCAGGTCAAGTTCCCCAAATCAAAGTATCCCCAAACTGCAAATTAGGAAAAAGAAAAGCTTGTTTTGTTTGGTAAACAACAAACTGTATTGAAGCCACAGAAAGAAAAGCATGCCATTTTATTCTGACTGCTGTCACATATCGCATATGGAGTTTTAATATAGTCCTGGCCCATTTATTCTGATTTACCTGTTAATAAATAGCCAATAAAGGTTTCTGACAGCTCTATCCATCTTTCCTTAACTGTGTATTTTAAAGGAGGTTTATCCTATATCTGGCAGTTCCTAATCCCTATGAGCTAGACTTTGGAAGGTAGGATGCATTTCTCTTTCAAAGGCTCAGGGTAATAGCACGTCCTTTCTGTTCCAAAGTCATAGTGAAGACAAGTTCCTCTAGATGAAAGCACCACAGTTAATCCGCCTCAGGATTGGTGTCTCCAAGTAGCACCCTGGGGAACTAGAATAAAAAGAAGTGTTTTTTGCCTGGTGAGCTGTAGAGCTGCAGTGTATGAAAATCCTTGTTGTACAGTACGCTATATTGTTTCCCCAATGTATTTTTTCTGTGCTCTGAATGAAGTACTTATATGCAGGGAAATTGGCTTTGAGGCAGCGGATGAAATCGTAATGGTGTCAGTGATCTGCCTTGCAGCAGAACAAGCCATCAGCTGATAGATCATGTTTAACCACACAAGGCTGGATCCCGCAGCCCTTTCTCATGCTTAGCAGACTCATAAATGTTAGGGGCTGTTTTGTTAACATCCGTGAGACTGCTCTGAGAAGTAGGGCTAATTCCAATCCAAACATATTAAGGCTGTGTTGTTGATTAATTGCAATCAGTTGTAAAAGAAAGTAAGTCTTTATTTTTCTCTCTCCTTCTTTTTAATTATTTTGAAAAAAAAAAAAAAAAAAAAGAAAGCATCGCACCAGTCTCAGCTATTTCAGTTCATTGCACTTTTTAAAATGTTCAGGGCAGATAAAGATAAGGTTGGCTTCTTCAGTATAAGTTATTTCATAGTGTTTTTTTCTTTCTTCTTCTGTTGTGCTTTTCAACGCGATTGTTTTTGAGGGTGGCACCTGAACTTTCTCCTGATCAATCCTGATTGATTGATTTCCAGATCGATTTTCTGAAAATCAAATCTATTTTGTTGTGTTACGGTGCTGTCAAGGTCCTGCTGAACATACAGGCTGTTGTGCCAGCAGTTTGCCCTGACACAGGGAGAAGTGGAGTTCCTGTTACATTGATTTTATCACTTCTTTACTCAGTGCTGTGATTCCTCTAAAGTCTGAATGAAAGCTGACATTTTGTTGTGATTTTTCCCCTCTCCTTGTATTGATTTGTTATCTTAGAGCTGTTCAGATGCAAGGAGTGAGAGAGCTACAGTTTTAAAATACATAATTGCAGTGAGGTATTTGTGTGATCAGAGAGTAAGCTATAGCCTTTTCATCTTTATAAAAGCATTTTCTTTGAATATTCTCTTTTGCTTTATGAAGGGTCACCATTATATATAAAACCAGACTGATATATCTAAGGCTCAACTCTGCATGATGAAAGGTTCTCAAGACTTAATTCCTGGCGACTAATTGGCGAGTACTTCCTCAGTGCTTACTGTAAATCAGTTTAATTTTGCCTTGCAATTGATGTGATAGGATTTCCAGTCAGCTGATGCTGAAGTATAATTTAACTTCATGTGAGGCTCAGACTGATGATGCAAACTGAACTGAAACCTTTCAAAGTACATATGGCACATGAAACCCCCAATTAATGATCAATCAACCATAACTAACCATCCTCAAATAATTTTCAGTTGAAAATTTGAAAATACGTGTCAGGGCATCCGTATAGCATGAAAAAGCTCATGTGTTTGCAGGCTGCATGCTCATGGGAAGACTGCTGTTTGCCTCACTGCCCAATGCTTCGCACGAAGCATCAGACCCTGGCCGATCTCTCCTATCTTTTCATCTCCTCTTAGAAACCTATTTCCTCAATTCATCTTTTTCATCAAACTGTTAGGCTAGCATTCGTTCTGATGGCAGGGAAAGGAAAGTGGCTTAATTTGTTCTTAAAAATGGGTAATTTCCTCAAGTTCTGAGAGCCGCTAAACCTGGCTCCATCTCAGGAACATTAGTGTTCTTTGTTTTGCAAACCTCATCAAATTTGCTGTTCAGAAGAACAATCTGTGCAGTGACTGGTGAAATCAGCCACTCTTATTTTTCGCTATTATAATATAGCTGTTAAAGCAATTCCTTTCTTTTCTATTCAAAGCTCTCTCTATTCTCTAGAGCAGAAATTTGTCTGGGAAAAAAAAATGTCACAACTCCATTTATAAATGTCAATGGGCTGTTGTAATATTTAATTCATTTATTTTGATTATATATGTTCTCCTGAATACACATGTTTGTTCTTGCTCTTACCTAACACCTGCTTTCTGTACATGTATTGTTTCAGTAATAGTGTCTTCTTCATCTTCTCATCACTGTTATTGCAGACTAATTCTCAGTTGATATAAATTAGTTGCAGGTGGGCATTTAATGCTTTAGGATGGAGCCTCTACTGTTTCTAATCTGAGCACCTCAGAGTGCTGTAAAAAATCTGGGCTTTTTTTAAGAATTGATTTACTTTTTCTGGGCTACTCAAGATGAGGTGTATTTTGATCACCCTCCTTTGTTACTCACACATGCTGAGCTAGTCAAACAGTTCACAGAAATGTCAGGTAAATAATTAAGTTAATTAATTAAATCTTTTCCTTACTACAGCCAGAGGGTGAGGATAGTTTGGTTTTTGTTTCTTGCCCAACACTAAGAACTCCCTGAAACAAGAAAATATTCCTATTAGCCTTTAACTGAGACAAAAATAAAAGCCTGGGCAAATGAAGTGATTTGTTCTTTATAACATCACAAGTCCACAGCAGAGCTAGGATTGGTGTACAGATCATTTGGGGTCAAGTCTCAAGTCTGCTTGTTTCCTTTTTTTCTGCAAATGGGAGCTGCAAGGAGCGCAAAAAAAAACGGCCTGAACTGACTTCTGTAATTGGCATGTATTGTGAAAGCTCTGTCATCTTCCATTTTTATCAACTATTTTTGGTTAAAATGTAACCATTTGACTGATAATTAGCTTGTCTGCGCCTTTATGGCGTCTCGGTTCTGAAATAATATCTAAAGTGTCAGCAAGGTAAAAGCAAAATTTAAGAATGCTTGATGTGTTGAGCTTAAAATGGTGTCAGAATAAGTTCTGTATCTTTTTGAAGAGAAAGTTGCTATTTCTTTTAGAGCAGCAGTTTGGGATTTTTTTTTTTCATTACAGCTCTGCATGCACTAGTCTCCTACAGGGCAAATTGCTTTATTTAACATGCCACAGAAAGCTACTACTGTTGCATCAGAGAGATGGAATGCTTCTCTTAAGCTGTAATGCCAATAATTGCCTTTGGACTTCTACACAAAGAAAGTTTTGGTCTTCAAACTGTCTGGAAGGGTTTGTCTGTAATTGCTGTAATGTACAATCACTCCTAGAATGAAAAGGAAAATGACATATATTTAGAAAGTTCAATAAGAACAGTGCAAACAAGCAATGCTATTATCCGAGATGGTGAATGAGCCTCATGTTCTGAGGCTGAGCTTCAGAAATTGTTTTATTGCACATGGTGAGCAGACACATTGTTAATATAAAAGTATAATGAAAGCAGTTGGACTAACCACAGGAACACCCTGTGAAGCATCCATGTTTGGTTAAACATATTTGTCTGAATTCATACCAGGCAACTGGGCTGACAGATTACTTATGTCTGGATTCTTCTCTTTCACATGGATTCGCATTGGAGTAGGTATATCCCACTGGTGCATGGAAAATTGCATTGCCCTCATCCTTCAAAGGCAGTTCAAAAGGCAAACTAGCGGGTATTCAACAACAGCTAAAACTCCGGTAGACTCTTGGACTTCAGATGCACTTTTAGGTGAGTACCTTGGCCAAATCTCTCTACACTCTTTAGCCACTGCCTGAGTTTGACCCACTTGCTGCTGCAGCTAATCAGAGCATAAGAAAATGATGTGAGCAAAGACATGTTACAGATATGGGTGCAAGGCAAGGGTGGCCTAAAGTGATCGCTCTTGCTTGGCATGATTTGCTGTAATGTGCTCAGTGCCTTGGGAAGTTGCCTTAGTTGAGAGCTGTAGCATGCGCGGATCTCAGAAGATCCAACCAAAGGGTGCACAAGGCTGGTGGCTCAGGACTCCTTCACTGACATTGTGCTGCAGTGAAGAGAAAGGGGAACCCTGAAAGGAGGAAGGAATAATTCAGACCTTTTAACAGAAATCATGGCAAAACAGGAAAGGAATTTCTTTTACATTCTCTTGCAAAGTAATCTGTGGGGCAGACCAGAATGTTCTAGGTCATATGTTTGCATATGAGTTCCACTGTTCCTTCATCTTTTAAAGTCTTTTAAACATGTAATGTTTTTTTCATCATCTTATTCATTGCCATAGTAAGTAACTGTGCTGTCCGAAATGGGAAGCTATCTTCAAATAAGAAATAATTCATTGCACTACATGAATTCCGAAACAAATATCTACCCTGTCTTTTCATGAAAAAAAAGGTTCTTAATATAAAAAATTAGAGAAAAAAAATCAATTTATTTTCCTCTCAGTGAAATATGCAATGCATTTTTGACAGTATCAGAATATTTATGATTTCTCCCCATGTTACCTTACAAAATAGATTTTAAAAATAAATTGATATAATAAAATTGATTTAAAAATGGCTGGTGTTCCCTCAATGCATTGGCAATTCAGAGTAGCTAATGCAGAATTCTGATGGCTGAAGTTTTATCTTCTTTATTTTCTGGTTTTGCTGTTTGCTGAATCAAAGTGTTTAAAGCAAAATATAGTCCTTAAGATGCAAGTCCCTTATGGATCTAGATAGTTTTTCTCTGTGCTCGCATCTAGGTCCTCCTATGCGTATGCGCTAGGGTTCTGTGCCAGCAAAAAGGGTTCTCAGAAATGCAATATGCAAGATAGCTGTGCTTCTAATTGGATTTAAAGAAATGATAACAATATGTGTAAAAAGAATTCGGTCCTCAAAGTTAGGATGCCATGACCCATTATGTTACACGAGGAAGCTGGAACTCACGTGCATTACAAAAACGCTGCAGGTCGTGTTGACAAGCTGCACAACCATGTGCACTCTGTAGATCACAACCTGGCTAGGTTATAACTTCCAAAAAGCTTTTCTCTCTTTACTTCTTTATTTGTTTGGATTAGGGTTGCCCTATCAAAAAGGCCAAAGAGCTGGCAGCAAGCGATACCACAGCTCCACTCTGTGCTCTCCACATCCCCATTGCCCCTCATCCTCGCTGCTGCCTGGTCCTCTCCAGGCTCCGTGTCTTGGCAGGCCCTTCCCCAGGGCCAGGGCAGCCCTTTGGCCTGCAGCAGCGTCTGTTGATAAGAAGTTTGAGTGTTGTGGCAACTGATATGGCATGTTGTGGCTTTTGTGAGTTATATCACGGAGTTCTGCTTGTGGTTTTGTCTTTGTAAGTGTGAGTGAGGTCCGTGGCCACATTGCAACTCAGAATGTTTCCTGTCACTTCATGAAAACACACGTGGACATGTGATCTCCGACAGGGATGGTTTGAGTAGCGTGTTTGGGACTTTGCCACAGGAATGACGGAACTGCAATCCCGACAGGTTGCGTTGCTGCATTGTCTCAGCGATCCAAGAGGCACATGGAAATAGGTTATGATGCAGGTGGAAGGTGTGGAGGTGTGTTTGGGGGTCTAGCAAGCTTAGGATATCGTGAAAATAATTTGTCTTGACGACAAAGATTCAGAAACTAAAACTGCTTAAGTAACTGTACATCTTTGCTAATATTACACTATGAAGCATTCAGTATTTTGCAAAATTGTACCCCTATTTGAAAATCTTATATGTATATAAGATTTTATATATAAGAAACATATGTATTCATATATACTCATTCTAATATATATATTTACATAAGTATACTTACATTATACATACTTTAGTATATGTTACATATCATAGAATCATAGAATGATTATAGTATATGTTATATAAGTATATTTATATATATGTATATATACACATATATACTTATATACTCAAATATATATATGCTTATATACTCAAATTTACACAGATACCAAATATTTACATAGATAAAAGCTAATGAAAGTGTAACAGTGATAGTGTCTAGGCGTTGCTAAATTCTAGTTGTGGAGTAAAGGAATCTAAAAAAAAAAAAAAAAAAAAGAAAGTGGTTCTCAGATGGTTCTCTTGTGTCAGGGTCATATACTTGACACTATACTTGGCTTGGAGTGCGCATCAGTCACGCAGAGACATGGCCTCAAATGGCTTTGTTTGCATGTATGCACCACAAGGAGAAGAGACCCGTTAGCCACTTGGGT
Source organism: Tinamus guttatus (assembly GCF_059628265.1). Classification (NCBI taxonomy): domain Eukaryota; kingdom Metazoa; phylum Chordata; class Aves; order Tinamiformes; family Tinamidae; genus Tinamus; species Tinamus guttatus. The sequence continues at coordinate 7,412,682 of NW_028288586.1, forward strand.
GTTTGAAAAAAAGAAAAAAAATCTGAAGAGCATAAACCTAGGGGAATACGTCACTTTTTCTTTCAATTTATAATTCTGCTTCTTTTATTCCTTTGTTGCTATTAGTTTTTTAATGCTTTAATGGATGGATTAAAAAAAAAAAAGACATTCCCAATGTAATCAATACTTGATTTTATAAGGTATTGCCCTTAATCTAACACATCTGTGTTAGCTGTTCCAAGACTGCCTATAGGATAGAGGGCTAGATTTTTAGATCACATAAACTCTTGCAGTAGACTTCAAGGGGGTCAAACTAACTGCATCAAGTCAATGAGTTGGTCGTGTTTGTTACTGGATTTTTAAGTGTTACCATATTTTTCCTGATCTATTACTGAAGCTCATATCAAGTACCACTCTTATAAAATGATTTCCTTTTGGCTGAGCTGATCTTTGCTTCAGACTGGCATTTACTAACTTCAAGGAACCTTTGCCATTGCAGTGAACAGGAGCAAAAGCAGCTTTTTCGTAGTAATCAAGCATCTTCATGTTGATCTCCTGGTTTCTGGAGTCACTGATTTCCAGGTACAACTTTCCTTTTGTGAGCATAAGGCCAGCTTGAGTGACCTGCATGAAAACCTGCTTGACCTGGAGCTGGAAACACACAGGTCTGCCCTGCCCTGTCCCAAAAAAGAGTTCACAGTAGAAATGATGGGCCTGGATCATGTCTGCCAGTCATGGTAGATGTCCCAGACGTAGGTGACCCCCAGGTTTATTGCTGAGCAGAGATGCTTTAGTGGAAGGGGCTAGTAATAGTGAACCTGGAGTTCATGTCTCTGCTTTAAGGAAGATACTCTGAAGCTGGGGTAGGTGTTAACAAGATCCACATTAATGGGTCTAGAGGAGTTAGGACAAGGACACACAGCTGGAGAAACAACCTCGAGTAGCTGCACTTACCAAAAGGACAAAAAAAAGGAAAAAAAAAAGAAAAAGAGAGGATTTCATCCCCTCCCAGGAGAAAAGATCAAGCACTAAAGCAGCACTTAATTTAGCAATCATTTAGGAATGATCAGCCTGAAATCAAGGATGGAGAGTTATGCTGGAACAAAAACAAGCTTTTTACTGTGTGGGTAATTAACTATTACAACAACCTCTGGCTTTAAATGACCTTTTCATCTTTTACTGTTTCCAGCTTGAGAACAGCTCCTTTTCTGGAAGTTATCTTTTATCCAAAAACACACTTTTTTGAACTCCATGCTATTGTGACTGAATGGAGTGGCCTGTAGTGCACATGGGAAGCCCTATTAAACAATATGATGTTCTCCCCGATCTTGAGACATTGCAGATGAGCACAGAAACTTCTCACGGTGACGATAGATGTGGAGCCTGCAGCTCCCGGAGCAAAAGCCTCCGTTTCAAGCAATGCAACCAGAGCGAGGAGATCAAGCCTGATGGTCGCGTAGTTTCACTGCCTTCTTCAAGATAGCATCGTCTGCGCGCGGGTCCCTCCGATGCAAATTAAGAGCAGCCCTTGGGCTCCTGGCGCCTGGCCAGCACGGACCTCCGTTAAGCGGAGCCTGGCTGCTTGCCGGAATAACACTTGTCTCAATACAGGGAGAGTGGAGAGCAACCTCAGTTATTCAGGTCCCCCCGTTCTGGGCAGCAGCTTGGAGTACTCAGGCTTAAGCCTGGAAAGATTTGGGGTTTCTCTTGTTTTTCCCTTCAGTGATTTGCTCAGCTCCCAGGAAGATACCTGAAAAATGTCACTCCAGACTGATCTTTGCCTAAAGTGCTGCCCTTGCAGTGTTGAGCCCCAGGAATGCAATCCAGCTGCTTCCTCGCATCCTGGTATCTGGAGAAGTTTCAGGCTGATTCTGCTGTTAGTGGCTCTGTTTTTCCAGGCTGCTTCTGCAGTTTTACAAGTTTGTCTCTATCTCTGTGAAACTGATTCATTTTTCTCAACCCTGCAAACTGATAGCACTTCTAACTAAAGCTGAGGACTTCAGATGTCCATATAGCATTTCCTCTCAGATGTAATTTAATTTAAAAAATCATATAAAAGCAACATGAAAGGCCTAGTCCTTGTCAGTACTTTATGTGAGTCTTCCAAAATGTGACACAAACACAAATAAAAATACACCAAAGGAAACAGTCTCATGCAAGAGGAAATCTTATGTATCAAACAAAATTACTAACCATATTTTTAATTGATAAACCATATTTTTCCATTTTATAATTGAGGGTAAAAAAAAAAAAAAGAAGGATATAAGTGGAAATATCATCTTTCAAAACCAGTGGCTGTTTACTCTATTTCATCTGTTTTTCTCAATATCTTCCACCTTCTACATATACTCTAGGAGAAAATGAATTTTGTCATGTAACTAAAGATAAGATTAGTGCAGGTTCTTAACAAGGGAAAGTATAACAACACTGCAGATCCCAGGGGCCTATTTTATATACTCTGTTCTGAGTGCTGCTGCAGGTTTCAGTGAGTCCCACTCCCATGAAATTATCAGAAGGCTCAAGAAGTCCTTTATAGGCACCTGGGGACTAATCTGAAACCTGATGAAGGCAAGGGAACTACTGCCCTGAGCTTCAAAGAGTTTAGATCACTGCATTTGGGGCAAATGATTGGGGTAGCCCACAGTTTTTGACTTTTTCCACTGTTTTGCATGTCTGTTCTAGCTTCTGTCTCTCACTTCAAGCCAGTAAATGGCATCACTCTTCTTCTTGCAGTAAAGTCGCTTGTTTCAGGGGAAAAAAATCAATGCTGTGCTCATGCTTTGGGGGTCCCTGCCCTGTCCTTCTTCACCAGGTAATTCCGGCAAGGCTTGGGAAGGACAGTTCACAGGCAGGCTTGTCACTGTGGGTTCAGGCAAGGGCAGCGGGGAGAGGTGGTGGTTTGTGCTGGGAGCACGAGCAGAGAGCAGGGCTGAAGGCAGCTCCTGCACAATGGGCTGTTGGCTCTCGAAGTGTCCCAGCTTGGTCAAAGCCCCAAACCACCCCCTCTTTTCCTTGGGAATTCTTGGCCCTAAGTGGAGGGTTCAGCCCAGGTCGAGGAGGAAGCCCAGGCTGTAGCTCTCCAGGACAGGGGGCTTCCTGACTCCCACTCATCCATCCCAGGGATGAAGCCAGCTCTGGCCCCGGGAGCCGCTCGGGGTCCTGCAGGGCAGAGCGGTGCGGAGCTCCCCCGGGTACGGCTACAAAAAGTAGCATGGTGCCTGTTTAAACAAGTGTGTCTGAGCAGGAAAAGCAAACAGACAGCGAGCGACTTCAGTCTCCCCGCTCATATGATGCTCAAGATGATAAGCAGGGATATATTTTCACATAATTGGGCTGTGTCAAGGCTCTGGCCGTTTGATCAGATAGGAACTTTCCATGTAGTCTCACATCAGAGGGCTAGTAAACTACAAATTAAGGCAGGCTTCAGATTTTGTCTGCGGAGTAGCCAAATAAATTGAATTTTATCCCAGAGGTCATAAGTGAGGGGGAAAGGAGGGGAGAGGAGGAGCATACACAGCAGGGAGAAGAACAGTGTGACCAAGATAACTGAGCCCAAAACACAGACAAAAGTACGGGAATTAAATAATTTGAGAAAGGGCTCAGTCACTCCTGAAACTTCAAGCGCTGGGAAGATGTGGATCAGCATCCCTGGCACCAGATGGGAGCTTTGCAAGCCCACACTTTTATCACCCAGAAGAGGCCTGTGGGGAGGCAGGGCTGGAGAAGGGCAGGGGGATTTAATGCACGATTGCTCCGTTAAAGGCATTTTGTTTGCTTTTGTTCTGTTTGAGGGTTGTTTTTCATTTTATTTGGTGTTTGCCTACTTATAAGGCTGACTTGTTCGGACAGGGGGAAACACCCTAGGGTACCTCACCCAGGCGGGTGCAGTGAGGGCCCGGAGAGTTCTCCTCCCCTCTCCATCCAGCTATCCCGCTGCCCCTCCATGTGCACATCCCGTTTGCCTGCACACCCTGTGGCCTGGCCTTCCTCATGCTCCAGGGCAGCCCGCTCTGCCTCATCCCCCTCGCAGAGCCTGCCTGACTTGCCCCTGTGAAGGGAGCCCCCCTGCCTGCCAGGGCTTTTCCTGGCCCATCTCTCCTGCAAATTCGCGCCGGGCTCCCCAGCCCTGTCTTCCACGCGGATTCCCAGGCTCCAGAAAACACAGGCCTGGGGGGGCTCCAGGGGCCTGCCTGGCTCCCAGCCAGCCCTGCTGAAAATGCTTTCCAAGAGCCAGATTTACTCCTCAGAACAGAGTTTCCAGTGACTTTCCAAGATGCTCTTCACTCTCTTTTCTCCACTTTCCATCTCCTCCTTCCCTCTCTCCCTCCATCCTCTTATACTCCTCAAACTCTGAGCCAGGACGGAGGTGCTGCCTGCTGTCACTGCTGGGGCACTTGCAGGGCAGCACTCCCTCCCCTTGCCAGCGTTGTGCATACACCTGTGCCACTTCTTTCCTGGCCGTGGTTTTATGTATCAGGATTTAGTACTTGGGTCATCAAGTGAGGAAGAATCGAATTCCCTGTGAGGTTGCTGTTGCCTCTGGTTTTCCCCATAGCTAGCTGGTATTGGGAATCTGCTTGTGCCTGCAGTGAGGATGCGGAGATGTGGTATGTATGTGTCCTACATCTGCCATGTGGGTTACAAGGCAAAGTCTGATGCTGCTTGAAAGACTGGATGAGGTCCTGCTTTGACCAACGAGCTGTTGAAAAGCAAGGCAAACTTGCCCCAGTTGGGAGCTCACTCTTATTTCATAAATAATGTCAAAAGCACGTATGTATGTGGGGAATAACATGAAAGCAGCTTGAGGCAGACTGATGTCTAGAAATGTTATCTCTTCTCT